>NC_080041.1:109342639-109942639 GCF_012489685.1 Lotus japonicus | reverse complement strand
AGAGGAATGGGACCAATAGAGAATCCCGGGTTGGGGATTGAGCAGAGGAATGTGATGAGCAAGTTTCTGAATGTTATTTTATTTTGCTACATAAGAGGTACATATATATATGGTTTCAAATTCGAAACTCATTTGAAAAGCAAGGTAGTGAAACCAAAATTACATTAAACAGATTCAACTTTCCTTAATTTAGCTTTTGTGCATCATGATTTTGATTTCAGTGTGACTTCTAATGAGTATCTAAACATGCTTTTTATATCTCAGGTGGTATGTTTTATGGTAGCATCTTTACTCAAAAGCTAAGAATAATTAGTCTTAATTAAAATTGATTATGGAGCATTTTAAGGTGTTATTATTGAAATATTGTAACTTGGTTAATGTTAATGTTGTGTTATTAATGATGATGCAGGTGATGACTAATGGGAGGTTCAAAAGTGTGAAGCACAGGGTAATGGCTGACACTACAAAGTCGAGGTTATCAATGATCTACTTTGGAGGAGCATCGTTGAGTGAAAAGATAGCACCACAAGGAGAACAGAGTTTGTACAAAGAGTTCACATGGAGTGAGTACAAGAAGGCTGCGTACAGTTCAAGACTGGGTGATAATAGGCTTGGCCCTTTTGAGAAAAAATGATGATCATGATGATGATGTGTCGAAATTCTACTCTTTGCAATGCAATTTTTGTTGACACATTTTTTTGGTTTTTTTGGTTTGCGTGTCTGGGGATTCAAACAGTTGACTCTACTTGCATTTTCGGATGTGTTGATTGTTTCTCATGCTACCTGCAGGTTCAGCAGTACTGCATAAACTGTGGAGTATGCATGGGCAAGTACTTTTGTGCTACATCCAAATTCTTTGATGATAATGTAAGTTCTTTCATGAATTTAAATATTCTTAATATTTGAACTTGGGATCTACTGCACCAAAAAATATGTTCACTAATGTTGTTAATGAAAGTTTGACACTTCTTTTCCCAGTGAAATATTTAGGGTCCAGGTGATTTACCATCAGCAACACCCAGTGCTGCACCTGCTACCATAAGTTGATTTTATTGTTGATGTGCATGGTTAGACAAAAGTTTAGCGGCTCTTTACTGATTCTTTCTCTTTGCAGAATAAGGGATACATGAGCTTATCATCTCAACAAGGTGTTGCGTTTAAAGAACAAGTTTTTTATCCTATTTTCAGTTGGATGCCCATTATTAAGTTGACTCATGCCACTAACTATTACCATTCTCACTATTTGAAAAAAGTGAATTGAAAATGAGATTGAGTAAGTAAGCTTCTACAGGTTTATTAAATTTATAATTGAAGGTTAGAAGTTATATCTTCATGTGTTTTCTTATCACAATAGGTAGTGGGTTGTCTATTTTCGTTGTGTCATGCAGAAGAATCCATATTAAATTTGCTTTATTATATATTGGAGTGCAGAGAAAGAATCCTAGATAAGTATTTTACCTTCTAATTCTTCAATTTCTATTTTGTATGTTGACCTTATATTACTCTAGAAAATCAACCTTTTCATTATATTGCATTTATTACAATCAAATTAGACTTGCTCATATCCATCACAAGTTATTTTGGTCATGTTTTGGCTTACTTTTCTGTGTGAGTTGTAGATCAATTGTGAGTTGAACATGTAAAATTTGTATTGCTTCAAGTGTTTTTGAGCTTTGACCAAGAGCACATGAGTAAAGGCCAGTGACACTGCAAAGTTGAAGGGAATCAACCTTTCTTTTCTGTTTTTCTTCTATTTATGCTGCAGGCAGGTAGGAAAGTGTCTCATCTTCAAGAATTGTTGATACCTTTAGCATTGTTAATTGAGTCCTAAATTTTGCAATAGTGCTCCTAAATCTATTTCCATTCATGCTTTCTTCCATTTTTTCACCCTGTGCACTGCACCTAAATAGGTTAGGTTGCTGAATGAGGTGTTAATATAGAGGAAGGACCAAGAAATAATCACTATTGGAGAAGGCACTGCACTAAAATAGGTCATGTTAAACACTGGACATAAGGGTTGTACATCATTCCATTAGTTTAATGAACTAATTTTTGTTCTCCCCCATTTGTTTTAACATGAATTCATACTAATATATATCTCTTAATGTTTTTTTAGTCTGATGCCTATCAGTAGTTTGATTATGCTGCACAGAGAAATTTTGGAACCTCCTTGGTCCTTCTTAGAATTCTCTCTACATTCTTTACATTCATTGACAGCAAGTTAAGATCACCTAAAAAATGAAATGAGGTAGAAATTATCAGTTCATATTCAGAAGGAAGAAGAAAAGAAATTTATTTCCTTTTATGTGGCTGATCTGAGCTATTCTTAGCTATTCTTATGATGTTTTGTTGCTGGCTTCTTCTATATGCAGTGGTTTTTTGTGTGCTCTGAATTTGATTCTTTGTGATCTCTTTTTCCTGTTGTATTATTTTCTTGCTGTATTTTTATGACTTGAAAACCTTTGTGTTATGTTATGCAGTTCAAGAAGTCATGGTCCAGGAGAAGGTTCACATTATAACATTGTTGTCATCGGAGGTTCACCTTTATTTTATTGTTCCCATCCCATTAAATATGGTTTTCTTTACTAGCTAATCTTTATATTTAAGTTACTGAAATGCACAAATAGTGTTTAACTACGCTCTTCAAAATGGAAGAAACAAACTTTGTTTAAATGGATGTTATTTCATTCTCAGCCTATTTCTTCTGGTAGGTTTATTTGTGCTCTAAGTAACTCTTCATTTTCTCCTTTTCTCTCGGCAGGTTTTGGAATTCGGTTGGGATTCTTTGCTGCATCATTTTCTCTATCGTGGCATACTACTCTAAGTTGGCCCTATTAATTGCTCTCTAAATTGTTGCTTTTCACAGTGGGAGGGCTATTTGGTTTACTCCCCCTTAGGTTTCCTTTGTTTTTGTAACTTTGGGGTTGTAGCGTATGACAAGTTATTGGCGGTTCTATAATTAGAACAATGTGTATCATATATTCAGTTAATGAAAATGTCAAGTTCTGTCACAGATTTTCCACATGGATTTCTACCCATTAGTGAGAGACGGTTAAAACTGAGTACATTCCGAGGATAACCTTGACGCCTTCTGACTCTGGTCTTCCCTTCAAGTTCTCTCGAAGGCAATTTCCGGTGACTTTATGCTTCGCGATGACTATAAACAAGAGTCAGGGCCAGTCCCTTTCTCATGTCGGTTTGTACCTTCCGAGGCCTGTGTTTACTCATGGACAGTTGTATCCCGCTCTCTCAAGGGTGAAGTCTAGAAAAGGACTGAAGGTGCTCATTGTGGATGAGCAAGGGGTGGTTTCGACCTCCACGCGCAATGTTGTGTATAAAGAAGTTTTTGAGAACGTGTGAGCGGAAATTGAAGCGCGTAATCGCGCTCACTGCACAGTAACCCGGCTACTGTTTATTAGACACCGTAAAACTGTCCCCTTATATGTTTTGAAGAATTTGAGGTTTTGTTAACCAATCTTCTTATTAGTTAATCAGTCGTTTGTTTCGCATTTCAGACACTTCTATTTCATCTTTGTTTATTATTTATTCACCCGCATGAATTTCAAACAAGTGATTCAATTTAAGACTTTTCCGCCACTATGCTCAGCGTATCAGACACTTCAATTTCATCTGTTGTTTAATATATTTTAAATAATCAACGTATTACCTCACGTATAAAAAAAACGTATTGATTGATGTATCAAATACGATAAATCCGTCCTCTTATATGTTTTGTAGAATTTGAGATTTCGTTAACCAATCTTTTTATTAGTTAATAAATCGTTTACATCGCATTTTAGACTCTTATATTTCATCTTTGTTTATTATATTTTAAAAAATCAACGTAAAAATACGACATATGTATTCCCCGTGCATCGCACGGGTAAAAAAACACTAGTATATTAGAAAAGAAGAACTCCTATCAGGCTAATTTAGTGACGTGTCGTTCCCACGTTAATTCTTAGTGACGTGTCATTCTCATAAAAAAATTCCACGTGTCATTCTCAAGTTAATTCTCATAAAAAAATACATTTTTAAATTTTAGATTTCATCAGGATTTGGGTTATTAATTTCTTAATTTTATCTTAATTTATTTTTGATTTATTTTTAGAGTACTAATTAATATTTATGGTATTTTTATTGAATTTTCGGATTTTTAATTAATTCAGGATTTTATGAGTGTTTTATTGCGATTTACTAGATTTTGATAGTTTTTATCTATATTTATTCAGTACATTTTTTAATTTTAGATTTGATTAGAATTTAGGTTGTTTATTTCTTGATTTTATCTGTGGGTCTTTTATTTTTATTTTTTTATTTTGATATTATTAATTAATTTGTATGGTATTTTATAGAAATTTCAGAATTTTATTTAATTCATGATTTTATGAGTTTTTTTTTTTTTTTGTGATTTGTTAGATTTTGGTAGTTTTTATCTATATCAGTACCTTTTTAAATTTTGGTAGCTTCTACGTATGCGTACCTATTTTGATTTAAAACCAAATCATCCAAAAAAATTATTACTTATGTGATATTTTTCAAAATAAAATCCGATGAGATAACAACCGAATGCATTCAGTTTTTATTTTTTTAAAACAATCATTATATTCTAAACTAATTGATTGATATTTTTTGTCCCCGATCATGGGACAAAAAATATGAGAGGGTCTAGGGAGAGAAGTAACGCTTGGAAACCCCAATCATGGTGGTTCCGGCCACAGCAATGGCAGACGTCTAGGGGGGAAAGGCATCCATGGCGGCCCGATTTCGAATGGCAGCGACTGGGGCATACCTCGACTGGTCAAACACGCAACGTACAATATGGAAGGCAGAGGTTTCCAATAAGGTATCAACGACCAACAAGGCCTGGGCATCAGAGGAAGGAGGCTGAAAGCTCTCCACGTGAATGGCGGTCACAGCCAGGTTACGTTCGCTGTGATCAATGGAGCAAACAGCGTTCACCTGAGATCCTGGAACAGGAACAAAAAAAACGTTACCAGACATCTCAAGATCAACAGAATTTGAAATCAAAGGGGATGTCATTTTCGGTTTATGTTGGTGGCTTGAATGACAGGATCACCTTGCTAAAATTGAAATCAATTTTTGGAAGGGCAGGGCAAGTGAGAGATGTCTTTCTGCAATTCAAGAAAAAATTTCAGCAGCGTTTCCGTTATGGCTTCGTTCGATTTCAGAATGATGGGGAGGCATGGCAGGCCATTCGAATGTTCAATGGGGTGAGGCTGGAGGGAAATTACCTTGTTGTGAAACAGGCACGCATTAACCAACCCACCACGAAGGAGAAGAAGGGAACATCAGACATAAAATCTGTGCAAGCTCAGGTAAGTGGAAAAATATGGAGGCCAAAGATTCAGCATATTTCAACATGTCCTGACAAAGAAGAGATGTCAACAAAGGAAGAGCCTCCTGGCCATACATATGAGGATGCACGGCAGCCAGGAATGGAACATTTGAACTTCTCAGCCACTGAGTTGGATAATCTGTGGTACCAACGATGTGCTCGGGCTCGTACTCTTGAAGCTAAGCCAGTTGATGTTATACAGGATGAGCTTGCCCGGATCGGTATGTATAATTTTCGTTTCATCCCATTTGGGGCAGATGAGGTTCTGTTGGAATTTGTGAGCAAAGAAGAGATGGAGGATACTTTAGCAGAATGTAGTTTTTTCCTGGAGCAGAAGTTAACGGAGTTGAAACCATGTACATCGCTTACCTTTGGGGTTGAACAATTGGTGTGGATTCGTCTATGGCAGGTACCAATGGGTCTATGGTCGGACACCTTCTTTACAGCCGTTGGAAATAGAATTGGAAAATTCGTGAACATGGATGATGCAACCAAACACCGTCATCGGGCAGATTTTGCTCGCATACTTGTCCGTATGCATCACCCGCTTCTCCAGTGTTTTACTATGTCAGTGGCTATGGAGGGGACAACCTGTGTGATTTTGGTAGAGAAAGATGAGTCCGTCTATGACTATGGCAAGGTAGAAACTATGCCATCAACGCCGGTGAAGATATACAACTCTGAAGATGCTACTGACTTTGGGGAGGACTCAGAAAATAATGACGACATCATTGTTGAGGATGAAGGTAAACCAGAAGCTATTTTTGACAAAGGCTATGATGTTGCTGGCGAGGCAGTCTCAGGAGAAGATGATGAAGTATTCCGGAATGAAAAATTAGAAGGGCTTCAAACCATGGTGGAGGTGGAGAATTCTCAGATGGCAACTGACTCAATTGACGTTCCAGGGGCTGATTTTCGTGATTCAAGGCCTGAGCAACACCTTGGACAGGTCGGACATGACTCACCGGCGGCAATGAAAAGCCATGAACGGCTGAAAGCAAACCAGTTGGGTGACCGGAATTTTTTTTCAAATTCTACAACCATCAATGGTGCCATCAACGTAGGAGAGGATTTCATGGAACAGTTACACGTTTTGAAGGAAACGGGTTACACAGAGGAGGAAATTGAGGCTTGGAAGGAAAATATAAAAGCTGGAGATATAAAGATAATTCAAAATCATATATTCCCTTTTGATTTTAAATATCCTGATTTTATTTCAAATAATCAGTTTTCTGTTACAGGATATTCCTTTAATTCTCAGGATATGACTCAAAAATATAGATGGCCACTCTACTCAACTTACTGGGACCCGTTTCAAGTTCAACAATTGATAAAGCAGTGTTTGTATACGGATTTGCTCACAAAACACGACTTTTTGATGCCTGCAACTTATTTGCAACAATCCACCACTTCTGCGTTCCATGATCAAGAAGCTACACCGTGTGGAAATTACGTCCGGACCTCGTCACACCAAATAGTGAGGCAAAACGCTCCCTGCATTGGCTTTCCACCTCAACCGTGCGTTCCCCCAGAGACACAGACACCTCTGAAAAGTCTTGATCTTGTGCTGTCTGATCCAATAACTCCAACGCCTCACAATTCCCCAAATACAAACTCATCGAAGAAAAGCTCACAGCGGGGACGGCCGAAGGGAAGCAAAAACAAACCTTTAGCCTTGCCAGATGATTATTTAGAGCCAGTGACAGGAGAAGACGGTGTGACAACTCGTGCTCAAAGAGTTTGGTTGATTGGACAGCAGCTTGGTTTAAAACCGCGTGGTTCTGAAGCTTTGATGATAAGAGGGTTGGAAGCTCAAATCCGCGACAATCATCCGCATCTTAATTAATATGCCGGGACCATGGCTCACATGGAATGCTCGTGGGCTAGGAGGAACAACGAAGAGGGAGATTGTGAAAAAAGCAATTCAGCAGCTGAAACCAGAATTACTTTTTCTTCAAGAAACTAAACTAAACGAACATCGTCACACAACAATAGAAAAGTGGGCGCAAAGTTTGCATATGCGTCATGTGGTGGTATATTCAGTAGGTGCAGCAGGAGGGCTCTTGTGTCTGTGGAAGGAAAATAGTTGTCAAGTCTTGACCGTCGTGACTGATACCAATTTTATATTGATGACGTTGAAGCTCCTGAACTCTGAACATATAGTGTTGGTGGGGAATGTCTATGGACCACATATAGTTGCAGAGCGAAGAGTATTTTTTGAGGCACTAAAGACTCATGTTATGGGTCATTCTGGCATGGTTTTCCTAGGTGGTGATTTCAATGCAGTACTGTTGGCTGCAGAACGGTCATCAGGTGGTCTTCTAGATGCAGGAGATGCAATCTTTCAACAGTTTGTGCAGGATAGCAACTTAACTGATTTACCACTTCTGAATGGGGAGTATACCTGGTTCTCGAGTCGAAATGATGGCTTATGGAGTCGCCTGGACAGATGGATGGTGTCTGAAGAGGTGATTTTATCATTTTCCAATATTTCTCAATCTGTTCTAGACTGGAACGTGTCTGATCACAGGGCAGTGTCTTTGATGTTTGGTACGCATGATGCTGGTCCAAAACCTTTTCATTATTTCAATTATTGGGTGGAGGAGGACGGCTTTAATGAGGTGGTGGAGTCTTGGTGGCGTTCTTCAGTCTACCAAGGTTGGTCGGGTTTTGTCTTGCAACAAAAATTGAAGGGGTTGAGGGGAAAAATTAGAGAGTGGCGAAGGGGGAGGGGAGCATGGGGGGCGGAAAAAATAGTGAGGTTAGAGGGGAGACTGCAGGAGGTGATGGGGGTTATGGAAGAGCAAGGGGGGTCACACACTTTATCTATGGAGCGGAGGGGCATTCTGGAGGATTTATGGAAAGCATACCGTGAGGAGGAACGAATTTGGAGACAGAAATCA
Organism: Lotus japonicus; assembly: GCF_012489685.1. Classification (NCBI taxonomy): domain Eukaryota; kingdom Viridiplantae; phylum Streptophyta; class Magnoliopsida; order Fabales; family Fabaceae; genus Lotus; species Lotus japonicus. The sequence goes on along the minus strand of NC_080041.1, from coordinate 109,934,377 downwards.
AGGGTGCGTTGGCTCAAGGAGGGGGATAGGAATACAAAGTACTTCCACCGCATATGTAAGGCACGAGTTGTGAGAAAGAATATTACTCAGTTAAGATATCAGGATAGAGAGTTAACAGCTCCAGCAGAAATTAAAGAGGCTATGCGGCATCACTTTCAGAATTTTTTCCGGGTGGCTGAAGTAGCTAGGCCTCGGTTGCAGAATGTGCATTTGCAGAAGGTGTCAGAGTCTGAAAATCAATTATTAGAAGCAGCTTTTTCACAGGAGGAGATTTGGGAAGTTGTTAAGAATTTTGATGGAAATAGAGCACCTAGCCCTGATGGTTTCAGCATGGATTTTTTTAAAAAATTTTGGAACTTGGTGAAAGATGATATACTTAAATTTTTTGATGACTTTTATCATACAGGTCGAATGGTGAAGGGTTTGAACTCTACTTTCATTGCACTTATTCCCAAAGGAGGTCATCAGAAAGAGATATCAGATTACAGACCCATAAGTTTGATTGGCAGTGTCTACAAATTGCTATCCAAGGTTTTATCTGTCCGCCTCAGTCTGGTTCTTCCAAGGTTGTTAACTCAGAATCAGTTTGCATTTACAGCAGGGAGACAGATTGCGGACTGCTCTTTGATTGCAGCTAAAATTGTCCACTCTATGTCTGTAAGACCACAGGGAGGTTTGCTTTTAAAAATTGATTTTGCAAAAGCGTATGATAGCGTTGAATGGGGTTTTCTTTTGGAGCTTTTGCAGGAAATGGGTTTCGGATACAGATGGATTAAATGGATGCAGTGCTGCATTTCCTTAGCTTCTTTGGCGGTTTTGGTTAACGGGTCCCCGTCTGATTTCTTCTCTATTGAAAAGGGGTTGAGACAGGGTGATCCTTTATCCCCTCTTCTCTTTAATTTAGTGGCGAATGGAATGTCGTGTATGCTGAATCAGTTGCTAGAGCAGGATAACCCATGCGGGGTGGAAGTGGCTCCAGGCCTTTATTTAAACCATTTACAATTTGCTGATGATTCTTTGCTATTTTCAGATTGTGTTCAGCATCAGTATGAGAACCTGGCCTTGGCAGTTGAAGCTTTTTTGTTTGCGTCAGGCCTAAAAATTAATTTTAGTAAATCTGAAGTATTTGGGGTGAATGCCCTTATGGTGCTGATCCAGGAAGCTGCAAACTGGTGGAATTTTAAGGTGGGCTCATTACCTTTCATATACCTTGGCTCGCCTCTCGGAGGTAATCCTAGTAGGTTAGCTTTTTGGAATCCAGTTTTGGAGCGGTTGACAGCAAAATTGGGTACATGGAACTCACGTTTCTTGTCATTAAGCGGGAGGTTAGTTCTTGTTAAATCTGTTTTAAATGCTATTCCTCTTTACTACATGGCATTGTATCGTGCACCAAAGGGGATTATTTTGAGAATAGAGAGAATTATGCGACGCTTCTTGTGGGGGAGATCTTTGGGCACAAATAACATTATGTGGGTGGCTTGGGAGGATATATGCAAGGGGTCTAGGTATGGCGGTTTGGGGGTGGGTTACCTTGAGTGGAAAAATAAGGCCATGCTGTTGAAATGGGTTTGGCGGTTTGGGCGGGAGAGAAATGCTTTGTGGAGGGAAGTAATTTGTGGCAAATATGGTTTGAAGCGGGAGCTTATATCACTTAGTTTCGATGCACTATCTCATAAAAATTTGTCTATTCCTCTTGCTGGGGTGTGTGCAATTTGGCGTGAGAGTGGGCTTGTTGGTACTGTATTCAGGGATGGAATAGCTTGTCAAGTGGGAAGGGGGAGTGGAGTTTTGTTCTGGTTAGATCATTGGGTTGGTTCGGGACCACTTCGGCTGGTTTTTCCTCGAGTCTTTGCTCTTGCGTCACATAAGAGTGCATTGGTGATGGAATGCGGTGTGGTGGTTGGGCATAAATGGGTTTGGGATATAGCCTTTGAGAGAGAATTTCTGGGTTGGGAACGACAACTGTATGATGATTTTCAGCTCGTCCTTCAACAATTGGTTCCTAAACAGGGGGTATATGCGCATGTGGACTGTTTGGTATGGAAGCATGATAATATGGGCATGTTTAGTGTGAAATCGTTATGTGCTGTTGTTGAGGCAAGATGGTTCTCGGAAGATGGCTGGTCGGTTCCAAAATCATTACGGCCAATTTTACCATCCAAGATAGCTCTTTTTTTATGGCAGGTTCAGAAGAACAGGGTGGCTACTAAAGAAAATTTGAGGCGTCGTGGCGTGGCCTTGGAAGAAGGGGCGACTTGCGTGCTGTGTTTGGGTGCACCTGAAACGGTGGCCCATCTTTTTCTGCATTGTCCTAAGGTTTGGCAGCTATGGGTAAGTGTGTTACATAGAGAAGGTGTTTGGTGGGGGGTGCCCGAATCGATTCAGGTGTGCTTGGCTGAATGGGGGTCACTTCGAAGATCTACAGCTAGGATTTTATGGGACTTGATACCATATGCTTTATGCTGGGTGGTGTGGCTAGCTAGAAATAATGTGATTTTCAAAGACTTATCTTTTGTTGCTGAAGAGGTATGGGAGTCTCATATGTTTATGCTTTTTACTTGGATAAAGGCTTGGTGGAAGGATTGTCCTTATGGAGTGCATCAATTCTCTCAGGGATTTACAAAAATAGATATTCAAGGCAAGGTGGGGGTGCGCAGAGTTGTCCCTTGGAAACCACCCCAAGGTACGAATCTGAAATTCAATGTTGATGGGTCTTTTCAGTCGGGGTGTGCTGGCATTGGTGGTATTTTGAGGAATGGGGCGGGTGTAGTGCTTGGCAAATTTTCCAGAAAAGTGGAGGTTACAAGAGCTGATGAGGCGGAGGTGTTGGCTATTCTCTATGCTCTCTTGTTTTGTCAACAATTTATGGTGTCTTCTGTGGAGTTGGAAAGTGATTCCACACTTGCTGTTGGCTGGGTGAGCGGTGGAAAAATGAGACCTTGGAAGCTTACAAATGAGTTGAATATGATTGACTATTTGATGCCACTCGTGAATTGTATCGGGGTAATTCATATCTTGAGGGAGGGGAATGCGGAGGCGGACGAGTTGGCAAAAAAAGGGTGCTTTTGTGTGGAGCCGGTTTGGTTCTATTTGGGGCCATAGTGTTGGCTCATCGTAAAGTGTTGTTTTTTCGTTTTATATTCTTACTTGCAGGAACAATTTGGAATGTTTATATTCGAGGGCCACTGGAAAAGTCCATGAATCTGGACTACTTGCTTGCTGGTGTGCTAATTGTTGCTGCTGCTGTTTTTTGACGTTTTTTGCTGTCTTTGCTGGTCCTGTTAAATGTTTCTGGTTGCTGCTGCTGGTTCTTCCTTGCTGTTGTTTTTTACTGCTGCTGGTGTTCCTGTCATTGCTGTTGCTGTGCATGCTGCTGGTTGCTGTTGCTGGTTTCCCTGTTTTGTTTTTGCTGCTGCTGGTTTTGCTGTCGTTGCTGTTGCTGTTAAGTGCTGCTGGTTGTTGTTGCTGCTGTACTGGTGCTGTACGCTGCTGATGCTGTTTCCTGTTGTCTGAAAGTCGTTACTGGTGCTGTTGCTGCTGTTTGATGCTCTTGCTGTTTTACGTTTGCTGTTATTTCTGTCCATGGGTCTTTTTTCCAAATTTTCGAGCAATGAGTTAAGCTCGAATCAGTTTTAATTTTAAACTTTGTGTTGCAGAAGCAGAATGACTATCCCCGGATTGTGGTACTCTTTTTCCTTGCTTGGTTTTTATCCCAATGGGTTTTTCCAAGTAAGGTTTTAATGAGGCTCTTTCTTGGGATTTTGTCTAAGTCATTCTGTGGGTTGGTGGTGGGTTCTTTGGCAGTATCAGTTTGTACTTTATCCTTGACTTGGGTTGTATTATACTCAAGATTTATTAATATATTCATTCATCTTTCGAAAAAAAATATTTTTTGTCCCCGATGAATAGCTCAAGTGGTAGGAGCCGGGGACATATATGGGTTGGGTAGGGGGTCTAGGGATCGATTCCTGGCAGGTGCAATTTATCTTTCCGATGTACCAAAAAAAAATTGATTGATATTTTCTTAAAAGATTTGATCTATTTATGTAAGATATTGCATCGGCCATATCCTCCCCTATATATACCCATCAAACTCTCATCCTAAACCATCTCTTCAACTCTCTTTCATTCTTCTCTCCCTCGATCCGCCGTCCGCCACGTCACCACCCAACCAAGTATCTTATGTTGGGTTAAATAACATTTGTGATTTTTTCTCCTTGATTTGTAGGTTGAAGAGAGTATTCGTAGTGACGGGGTTAATCCCATGGCAGAACGGTGTGATTACCTTTGAGACTCACGATATTGCTCAGGTTGGTACTACGATCTATGATAGAAAAACTGATGTATGGATTCTCATATTTCTAAATTAATTAATATGATATCTATTGAGTTTCTTTTTTATGTCCTTTTAATTGCCGTGAATGAGGAATAAATTGATTGAAGAGGTAAGCTAACATAGAAATAGAAACCGTATTGTGTTTTATGTTTTTGATATGTTATTTGAATTGTGATCATTGTTATTGCTGACCCTTTAATTTCTTTTCTTGAATTTATAACAATAATGATAAAATATATTTATGCGGTAAAAAAATAATAAAATATATTTACATTAACCATTTGAAGGTGCAGGTATATATTTCAGTTGAACGACACAGTGTTCACCATTTGAAGGTGCAGATATATATTTCACCTATTTTTTTTTTGTCAATTAGGTATTTCACCTTTATTTTACTTGAAAGAATTAGGTATTTCACCTTGGTGAGTAAGTAAAATAATAGGGATCACAATTTCTAAAATAATAATAATATGGATCACCGTCAAAAAGAAAATATGAACCACTCCAAGATGAGATTAAATGTTTACCTTTTATTTTGTACAAGTTTGATTTTAGGATAGAATTAGGAAAATAATCTTTAAAAAATCAGTTAATTTGAAATTCTTTTAAATAATATTTTATTAATTATAGCATCGTATTGAATGTTGTTTTTAATAAAATATATACAAATTGAATAATTCTAAATAGTTAGTGTATATTTCTTTTTAAAAATTGTATATTAGAAAACACAAAAAACCGTTTGAATTTATTTTTTTAATAGGTAACTGGATTTAAATTTAAGGCATTTATAAAAAAAGCACATGTTGACAAAAAAATATGAATAAAAATACATTAACTATCCAAAAAGCCCGTAAGTAATAAAAAAAAATCAAATTGTTCAGCCCGTGAAAAACACACCGCCAGTCCACTAGCACCTTTCATAAGTTCTAAACCCTAAAGTTACATATTCCCTTAAGAGTGTTAATTAATTTTTATCGTATTTTTATTGAATTTTCGGATTTTTATTTAATTCAGGATTTTTATGAGTTTTTATTGTGATTTGCTAGATTTTGGTAGTTTTTATCTATCTTTAGTTAGTACCTTTTTAGATTTGATTAGGATTTAGGTTGTTTATTTCTTGATTTTATCTTGGGTCTTTTATTTTATTTTTAATTTATTTTGAGAGTATTAATTAATTTTTATGGTGTCTTTGTTGAATTTTCGGATTTTTATTTAATTTATGATTTTAAAAGTTTTTATTGTGATTTTCTAGATTTTGATAGTTTTTATCTATCTTTAGTTAGTACCATTTTAAATTTTAGATTTGATTAGGATTTAGGTTGTTTATTTCTTGATTTTTTCTTAATTTGTCTTATTTTTATTTAATGTTAATTTCAGGAAAATTGAGCTGATCTGGTGCTAAGGGTCCACAGAGCTATCATGAACACGTAGAGATTTGATGGTTTCTAGGTGAATTTGGTAGAGTTTCTCATTAGCCGCGGACTAGAGCTTATAGGTTACTACTTATAAGGTTTGATGTACATTTATGGAGGGTGAAACGATATTACTCCATCAAATCAGTCATTATTAATGTGATTGCAGCCATTATTAATTTTAAAATCTTATTTTTAACTATAGAGATTTCTTTAGGTATATGTAACGTGAGATTTTGTTTGATATAAAGTCTATCATTGTAAAATCTTCTTTTTAATTTTAGAGATTTCTTTATGTATATGTAACATGAGATTTGGTAAAACCCCAAAGATTTCTCTATACAGTTAACTTCTTAATTTCTCTGATAAATCAGAATCCATTTAGTAAGATGATTTGCATCTAAGGCTGCTCTGAAATCTAAAAGCTATTGTTAGTTGTATGTTTTAATTTTAAACTACTATAATGCTATCTACGTGAGATTTTGTTTCATATAAAAAGTACCATTATATTTTTTTTATACAATCATTATATTCTAAACTAATTAATTGATATTATTTTAATATAAAAAATTTAATCTAATTAACTTTTGTATTGTTTAAAAAAAAATTAGATTGTATATTTATATATGTATATAACTATGGTGTTGTTTTTAAAAGGGTATGCAATCTGTCTAGGAGGTGATTTTAATGGGATTTTGATCCGTGGGGAAAAAAGAGGTGGGGCTGCTCAAATGGATCCTGTGTACATAGATACTGTTGGATATTTGACGCGGAGCAGTGACTTTGAAGCAGCAACGGAGTCATGGACTGAACCTGCAAGAAAATAAGCTGAGTTGCGAAAATCAATTCGCTGTCCTTGAAGGTTTTATCCCGGAATATCCAGAACACCTCCCCAGGATTAAACAGCTTCCTCCAGGTAGTCGGGTAACAGAACTGGCGAGAAATAATAATAATATTGTGATTGCTCAAGAACTGGACAAAGGTAGGGAAAGAAGAGAGGAGATAAGAGTCATCAACAATGTAAAATTTGTCCTCTATATATAGCCAAAAAACCGTTAATTCCAAGGTAAGTTGCACATTAATTTTGGGTGATAAAAAATTAAAGCTTTGTAGTTTCAAGGTTGAATGCACAGTCAACAAGATTTGGAAATTCCAAGGTTTGAAGGAAGTGGACGGTGCACATGTGGAAATTGTGGGACTTGGAACTTTTGGAATATCATTAATTTTCCAACAGATACACTCGCAGGAGGGTTGTATTTAGATGAAGCTGTCATTGGCTGTGGCAATTTCTGGTTTCTAGAAATCTTAAAGAGAGGTGGGTTATTCAATTGATTTTTCAGTTGAAATGTCTTATACGTCATAGGGAAGGAACTTGAAGGAAGATTGGCACATTGAAGGAAGATTGGCATATTTAATTGATTTGAGAGGCCTTGATTAGTTGGCATCATGTGTACTCATTATTGACATGTTTATGGAATCTCTCTCGGCTGTGAGAGTGTGAGTCATGGTCCTTGGGTGGCTTATTAAAGAAGGCATGAAGAGGTTACTGTCATAGGAAATTATTGTGCAGCAGCTTGGATTAATTCTTAATTTGGTTTTGTTCTAGCTTTTTGCTACTGGATGTGAAGTCACAACTCTTAATTACAGGCTACTTTTGGTGTTGGCTTTTGTGTGAGTACTCTTTTTCCCTCTTGGGGTTTTTCCCGCTTGGTTTTTCCTAAGAGGGTTTTAATGAGACTCTGCATAAGCTGTCTTTCTCACCAAAATAGTTCATAGGTTGACAAAGCTTTTTGCTTTGTTTGCCTGGGCGGGGATGATTGTATTTTCTTGATCACACTTTTTGTCATCCAATCTACATGAGAGGATTGTTCTCATGACTCATCTTTATTATTAATAAAAGCTATTTGTTCTCAAAAAAAGAATAACTATAATAATTTGATAGTAAGAAAAGTAGGAATACAAAATATTAATACATATATACTATAAAATTATGACCTAAATTTATCAGTGCTAACAAATTAGAGTTACGAGATGTCACGGGGAGGAACATTTTACATGAAAAATGAAAATTTGTACGAGTTAAAAAAAATTCATTTTTCTATAACTTAAGTGTATTTTTAATAATTTAAACAATAATTATATATTTATGTATTGTTATATATCTAAAACACAAAAGCATTACCTTTTATGCAAGACGAGTATACATCTTCACAAACAAAATTCAGTTATACCTCACATATGCAAAACTTAAAGCTTTTAGCTTATTAACTTCTGTGTTTTACAAAATTTGTGCTATTTAAATATCTACATCTTTATTATGATTGTTCTTAAATTCTTAGTATCTTAAATATTTTATAATTTAAAATATTAATCGATGTATCAAATACAATAGACAAATTCCCCGTACAACGCGCGGGTAAAAAAACACTAGTTACTATAATTCAAACTTTGTTCCTACAAACTACTTCCACCACATCAATAACCAATTAGATTTTTTTTTTGAAATAGGAACTCGATAATGTATTCAATGAAGACTTTGTTATTGTTATCCAAGTTACTAAAGAACATTGCCAAATGCCAAGCACAATTCCAAAGAACACAACTTCCCGTCTTGTGTTATTGTTATCCAAATTATTAAACATGAACCTCCCACATAGATTATGCCAATACAACTCATTAATAGCCAATTAGATTTAACCTCTTTTGGTGCTCTTTAAATCCTCTTTAATACCTTGCAGATTTTTCTTTTTCTTTTTATGTGATTATCTTTGACAACCTTTCTATCTTCTTTTTTTCAATTGTTTAAAAACTAATGCAAAACTACAACCTCCCATTCTGACCAATTAAAAAAAAAAGATATCAAGAGTTTAAATTTTTTGAGAGTCCAATCCACAAGTAGCTTAGGAAAAATACTTCAGAGTCATTAATTCTCAATATTCCCAATACTTATTTAATTTTTTGAATTCAATTTTTGGATACTATCACATATTTCTCCTATAAATAACTCAACAACTTTACATCTCAGTTCAAACGAATCCCTTTCTCAATTTTCCTCTCCTTCTCAGCACCTACGTTGTTGAGCAGTTTCGGTGGATCCTTCGCCAGATAGGGATTGAGTGAGTGATTTCTCAATCCTTTTTCTTTTTGTTGTTCACTACAAATGATCGTTTTGGGATTATTTCTTCTTCTGTGTTTGACAGATTGAAGGTACCAGAGAAGATAACAAGTTATAAGGGGGAGGAATTTACAATTGTGCTGGATCTGGAACTCCTCTTTACATGTCGTCTAACAAATTTGATTTAGGTTGTGGTATCTAACCGAACTTCTCTTAATATCTAAGCAACTAAACGGGTTCTGCTTTTTTTATCCTGGGATTTAATTCTTCTTTTTCGTATGCGTTCTCTTAACTATTTGTTTTCATCTCATTTTCGTTGATTAAATCCTATTTTTTGTGGGGATTTGTGGCCGGATTTCTTAAAGGCACAGTCATAGATGGTGATGGCGGAATGAGGCTTCTCTAGCTTTCCCTTTTGAATTTTTGTTTTTTTACTGTCGTGTACCCTAGACCCTTTTTTTGTGTGTTGCTTATGATTTCTCTTATATTCGTTTCTAAAGTTCTATCTATTTGCTTTTTTGTGTGTATGTTTTTGCTTGAAATACATGGATCTTGGTTTGATGCATGCCTAAGATATACGCTTTAATTAACATCTGTTGTCAGGTTGTTATTCTTAGCATTTGCCTGAAGTGCAATCTATTGGAGGATCCAAGATGGTGGGAACAATTAAGATAATTGGGATTCACAATTGTGAGATGAAGAGAAAACTATGATTTTGCCTCTTCATTTCTCTTCTACAATTTCTTTGCAGGGAACTAGGATTTTGCTTAGCTTGAAGTCCTTGGAAGAATTAAGAGCTATGGTCTATATTTTGAGTTGTGGTTTGCCTTAAAATCATATCAACATGGGTGGAGAATCTGAAGTTGAACTGGATCTATGGGAACACTGACTTTTTGCTATAAAGAAGTTTTTTTTTTCATAAGCTTTGCTATAAAGAAGTTATTTTTTCTCATTGTGAAATCTACATTCACAGTAGTTAGTTGACATCAAGTTAGCTTTATAAAAACCTTCGGGTAGAAAGCTTAGTTAACAGTAGATTTACAAAAACATTATAATTTAATTGTGAATATAGGGCTCTCACAGGGAATTAGAGAAGAATAAACATATTTAGTATATATTTATTAATAATATAGCAAAAAACTTCTACATGAGGAACAATTTGCATGAAAATACTTTCAAGATTAAATTAATAGAGAATGTTTTAATATAATTTTAGTAATTTTTCATTCCTTTTAAAATAATTTAAGAGTAGGTATACAAAAACATTATAATTTGATTGTGAATATATGGCTCTCACGGGGAATTAGAGTAGAATGAACATATTTAGTCTATATGTATTAATTATATAGTAAAAAACTCCTACATGAAGAACATTTTGCTTGAAAATACTATCAAGTTAAAAATAATATAAAATATTTTAATATAATTTTAGTAATTTTTCATTCCTTTTAAAATAATTTAAGGGTAGGTATACAAAAGCATTATAATTTGATTGTGAATATATGGCTCTCACGGGGAATTAGAGTAGAATGAACATATTTAGTCTATATTTATTAATTATATAGTAAAAAACTCCTACATTAAGAATATTTTACATGAAAATACTATCAAGTTAAAAATAATATAAAATGTTTTAATATAATTTTAGTAATTTTTCATACGTTTTTTAAATAATTTAAGAGTAGATATACATAAGCAGTATAAAAAATTTACCAAAAAAAACATAAGCATTATAATTTGATTGTGATTATAGGGCTCTCACGAGGAATTAGAGAAAAATAAACATATTTACTCTATATTTATTAATTATATAGTAAAAAGCTCCTACATGAGGGACATTTTGCATGAAAATACTTTCAAGTTGAAACTTATAGAAAATATTTTAATATAATTTTAGTAATATTCCCAGACTTTTAATTAATTTTAAAAGTATATTTAAACCATTTTAATTTGATTGTGAAAATAGAGATTCCACGCTGAAGAACATTTATATTAAAATATTTTCAATTTGAAAATAACAAACAATATACTTTGATATAATTTTAATTTTTTTCATAAGTTTAAAGTTAAATGTATATAAAAATATAAAATTTTAACAGGAATTTAAATAAATGAACATATATACATTTTATTTATTTATGTTTAAATTACATATTAAATAGCTCATACGGGTAGGAAATTTTTACATGAAAATACTTTGAAGTTTGAATTAATAGAAAATATGGTTTAATTAATTTTGTACTTTTCCCAAACTTTTTAATAAATTTAGGAGTAGATATATATAAACACTATAATTTGATTGTGAATATAGGGCTCCCACGGGGAATTAGAGAAGAATAAACATATTTAGTCTATACTTATTAATTATATAGTAAGAAACTCCTACATGAGGAACATTTTACATGAAAATACTTTAAATTAAAACTAGTAGAAATGTTATAATAAAATTTTAGTACCTTTTCCATACTTTTATATAATTTTAAGAGTAAACTATTTTAATTTGATTGTGATAATATAGATCTCACGGGAAAGAACATTTATTTATATTAAACTATTTTCAAGTTGAAAATATAAAAAGTGTAATATATATATGAAAATAAATGAAGATATATAGTTTATTTTTTTATGTTTAAGTTACATATTAAAAAGCTCATACGGGGAGAAATTTTTTTCATGAAAATACTTTCAAGTTGAAACTAATAGAAATATTGTTTTGTTATCATTTTAGTTCTTTTTTCAGACTTTTTAAATAATTTTAAAAGTAGATATACATAAGCGTTGCAATTTTATTGTGAAAATGAGGATCTTCCAAGGAAGAACATTTACATTAAAATATTTCCAAGTTAAGAATAATCAAAATTAAATTTTAAGAAGTAAATATATATAAATATATAGTCACACGGGGATTGAAAATATATATTCTATATTGATTGGTGTTTAGGTTACATAGTAAAAAGTTGATACAATGAGGAATATTTTGCATGAAAATACCTTCATGTTGAAACTAATAGAAAATGTTTTAATATAATTTTTATACTTTTTCTAAACTTTTAAAATTTATATATATATATATATATATATAGAGAGAGAGAGAGAGAGAGAGAGAGAGAGAGAGAGAGAGAGAGAGAGAGAGAGAGAGAGAGAGAGAGAGAGAGAGAGAGAGAGAGAGAGAGAGAGAGAGAGAGAGAGCAATTCCTAAATTAAATGAAAGCTTCTCCATCATTTTCCGCATATCCTCATTTCAAAGTCTCTGTTTCAAATGTTGCGAATGAGCTATCTATTGCATTCTTTATTTTACTTTTTAATGTCCGTATTTATTTAGGGATTATGAAATCAAAATTATATAGTGAAAAAGAATTTAATTTAATGTGATTTATTTCTTCTATCACATTTTCCATATGTTATAAATTGTGTATAGTAATTTAGAGATAGGAAAAATGAAATAAAAAAACAAAAATCGTGTAATTTATTATATTCTTACATCATAAACACATTAATCAAATATAAAATTTATTTTATATTTATTTTTCATTTATATAAAAAATTTAATCCATATATTAAAAGTTGTTTTTAATATGTTCGGAAATATGCCCGGATAAATTTAATATGTAATCCATATTTTCTATCATCTTATTTGGAGATATGAAAAACGGAAATAAAAAGTTAACAACAAAAATCATACAAATTATTGTATTATTATATGATAAACAAATTAAAAACACAATAAATTATATTTAGATTTTTTGTTCATTCACACAAAATAAATTATAATTATATATATTAAAAGCAAATTATTATATACCTGGAAATATGTCTCCGTGCATCGGCACGGGTATACATACTAGTATTAATATAAAGCTAAGTCTTTGAGCTCCTTATAGTCTCATACACGGGGAGTTGAGTTGTTTTTTGTGATGGGTTTATCATTCTTGCAATAGTATGAAGATGCAGTACACCGAGTACACGTGTATTTGATTGAAACAGATCATATTAAAAGTCAAACCAAACCATGACAAAAAAAATTATCATGATTCATCTGTGCCCTTTTCCTTTGAAAGATTCGTTTTTCTTTGTTTTATGTGTGTGCTTGGGTATAGTTTATGCAAGAAGTTTTTTTTATGGTTCTTGGTTCTATCTTATTTACAAATGGTCAAGTTTTAAGGTTCATAATTTCAATCATAATAAGTGGTAGGTGATCATATTTTTTTTTTGAAAAGAACCTGAATAATAAATTAAGTTGAACGTGGCATAGAAGCCAATACATCAGCGTCCACAAACGGTAAAACATCCGGCGGTGCTTCTTCAATCCAGACAAACCCCGGATATGAAGCAGCATGCCGGGCAAGATAGTCGGCGACCGCATTGCCCGTACGGCGTACAAAAGAAATAGAAACTAAATTAAATTGTGAAACTAAAAGATGACAGTCAGCTAACATTGAAAATAGATACGAACTACCAGCAGCAGCATTTTTCCATCCATTGAAAACTTGAAGGCTATCGGTTTCCAAGCAAATGGCCATGAAACCCAGCTCGCGCCAAAAGATGGTCATTTTGTCATTGAAAGGGCTTACATAATCTCGTTTAAAATTTATATGATCAATTCTGGATTATTATATTATATTAGTTGAATTGAATTATATGAACGTGTTATTTACATCCACTACTCTGCTGTCTTTCTGCATTGAACGAAAATTAATAATGGACTAGACTACAACCCGCGCGTTGCGCGGTGAATACGACGGATTAAATGTGTAGTTTATCTGCGTATAAATATTTCTTATATTATTGGTGGTTGTTAAGACATACAAAGTGGTTGACTATATTTCGTGCATTATTGGAGTTTATGTATTATTGGGTTTTTTTTTTCAATTCTCTGATGAGTGGTTATTGTCAAATTTAATGTAACCATTATTTTGAACTAAGAGCATGATGTAATTAAAATAAGCATTTGATTTTGAAATAAAATAATCAAATACATAATGTAAATTGTAGGAAATGAAATATAAGCTACACATAGAATAACTCTCTATTTTTTTTTTGTCTTGTTAATCTTTTTGGCTTCCTTGTGGTGTTTGTATTGCTAACTTTGGTTCTCTTAGATGTGTTCCTCAAGGTTTGAATCAAAATTTGTACTTCATCTGCTGATGTAATGTCATTTGTGCCGTTGATTTCTTCTTGATCAAATGATTCACGTTGTCTCGGCTTTTCCGATGCTAGCTTTTTTTTCTTTTTAAACACCAAAGGTTCTTCTTCATTCGATGATATTTGTTGTGAGCAAATATTGAATAGCCAAGCCTGAGCTAGAACTTGTGGTTTTGAGCATGTAACACGTCACTCTAACAAAGAACTTTCACTAAACATAAAGAGTAAAAAAGAAAGTTGGAGGTTAGATGTATCTCCACACCAAAATTAATGTATGAATAAGAGTGTGACATGTGCATTAGTTTACTCTTAAATCATAAGGAAGGTTTCAGAAGGATTAATTCAAAGTTACTTTGCTTTTTGTAAGCCCTTTCAATGACTTTTTCCTCAATCGTATATTGTGCAATTACCATGATATGAGATATTGACAAAAAATGAAAGCAGGAAATAGGAGGCACCAGCACTTTAAAATAGTTGTCAAACACAGCGCTTTTTGGATTCCTTCAATACTTAAATCTTTGAATTATATTATTTATGTACAGTGCTTGTATCCATACTTCTAGATAGAATTATAATATTAGAAACATACCTAATAATGAGCAAAATAAGAATAAAATCACACACCTCTGAGCAGAATATGTAAACTTCAACTTCTTTCTTCTGGCGAATCCTATGAGCCTGATCTTGAGCTTATAGGTCAACCTGTTGGTTCTCGTTTTAACACCACCAATTATGATCGAACAATTAGTTGTGTACATAAGGCAGTAATCTAAATCGGAAGGGTGCTGACATAAATGAAATACTCACCAGTCACTGTCATAAAGAATGTCAATGTCAGCAGTAGCAAGATTAATGGCAACAAAAACAGCAATGGAAGCATGACGATGTTCTCCATCAATATTGTCTTCTATGCGGGAATGTTGGTATCCTTGAAACATTAAATAATCTTCAAGTATATCTAACAGCCTAGTGATATGAAGAAGAGATATAAAATAAGCTAGACTTGAAACAAATACAGCAGGAAAAATAAGTTATTGACATCCATTTGAAAGGATTCTAATTCTTATATAGAACCGACCTGTGTAAATTTAAGTACCGTGGAATCCCGTTCCTTTAGTTTGGAAAGTAATTTATCCAATAGAACCATTTTACCTGCAAATAGGATATTTTTAGAAATAGATGCAAATTTAAGATGTTATTAATCAGTTTAAAATGACTTCTGATGTATGTCTAGATATAAATTTAATTTAGCAGCATTTGTAATGAGATGATCTCATGGTGTAGGGAGGACCAGGTTCAGCACCTTGGAAGAGATATGATTGATTACAACTTGGCATATGCGCAACTAAAATCAAAGGGGGAATGTATTGTTCTGCCTATTATAAATAGTAATATATGATTAAAATCTGAACCTATGATTATGATGGACATCATATGAAATATTTAATAATATTATCCAATATCAGTTCAACTTCTAATGAGAAGCATTTTGACCACAATCAGATCAGGGAGCCCCTGATTAGTTGCTATTTTCCATTTGTGAGGATAAGTTAAAACTACACTTACAACAGATTATTTGAGAGGACACAAATAACATACCAGGTGAGATATAACATAGAAGAAGCTAAGTTTGACCAAAATGTTCAAAGAACTTATAAGGTCCAAAGCATAGTGATTCATATAAAGGCAGAAACATTAATTTCCCAAACCTTTCTCCCATCTTGTAAAAATGTTGTTTCTGCAACCTGCAACAAATATAGTTTTTCAATAATATAGAAAATTTGTATCAATCTCCTCCTCACTGCCTCTTTTAGTCATAGATCAATATTTACTTTTATGTAGATGTAGGTAATGATCGACATAATCCCAATTTACTAAAGGACTTGGATGACTAAAGGGAAAACTGCAATTTTTACAAGTAAAATATGTTCCCTCAATCCAGCAGCTGTATTGTATCCTAGTAAGATGAAACAAAACAAAAATAAGAATTGAAAATGAAGGGGAAAGATTACCTTTGTCTCCGTCGTTTCCATGATATCCATCGGAGTTGGACTCTGATATTGCTCCTGGAGCAATTGGCCATCGAAAATTGACAGCGGCGGGGTGCTGGGCTCAGCGGAGATGAAACTGCACAGCAAAATAGATGTAGTTCCCGAACACTAACTGACGGGAGGGGAAGCGAAAGAAGAAGGATTGTGTTGGAATTAACGTTGTCACCGTTGACATAGTCGCGGGAGAAGGGAGAAGAGTCTGCGTCGCTTCCTCGTCCGTTGTCAGGAAAAGGGGGCAGCCATGGTTGGTTCATGAAGCTTGTATCACGGGAGGAATAAGTGGCTGTGTCACCATCGTCGTAGTTGCAGGCTGACGAACCATGAGGTTCTCGACCAAGAGGATTGGGGAAGATGAAAATAAGGTTTTTACGGGGTTGATCTGTAGTTCTATTCTGTGTGGGTCTCTAGCTCTGTTCCATCTTTTAGAAATTACATTATGACACGTCATTAAAATTGCTGATGTGGGCACTTTTGTTAGAGGAATAGATGTTGACGTGGCGGCGTCACATTGCGCGCTTCAGCATTACTATATTATTATAATAGATAGATTGTCTGTTAAGATAAGATGCTAATTGCATTGCCTTGATAACAGGAACATAAGCATCTGTTTCTTCATTTACTTAGCTTATAAAATTTGAGAACATGTGGAGTGCAAGCACTTAAGTTTTGATTTAATCACCAACATGTGGATTTAGTGCATAATTTGTTTTGATTTAAGCATAACAACTAGGACAGGTTCAAGTTGACTTTGAGTCACTTGTGAAAGAAATAAGGAGATAAGGTAAAAGGATTAAGTCTATTAAATGCTCCATTAATATAATCGCTCCATTCTCCATGAACATGTGGACTTAGTGCTTGATTTGCAGAGTTTTCTTTTCTTTTATTTTTTGTAAAATAATTCAGTACTAGACTTAGACCCGCGCGTTGCGCGGTAAGAGAAATAATTTTTATTTGGCCATTGCTTTTGGCATATTAGCTTTTACTATTTACACACAATAAAGAAAAGTATGAAAAGGCTCTTTTTGTTTTTATTTTATAATTTTTTAAAATTTGAAAGGAATTGCAGCTTGTAAATACTTAATAGTATGAAGAAAAGCATGCAAAAAGACTCCTTCAGTATTTTTTTTCTTTGATGGAGTAGAAAGTCACATATAAAATAAAATACTATAAATGTGTCAATCATATTTTTTAAAAAGGTGCTAAAAAAATTAAGGAACTTTGATAGCAAGTAATGTGATTGTAGATAACTCTTTTTTCGTGTATGTTAAGTATATTTGAAGATTTAAAAGTATAAAAAAGAAAGGTAATTGTCATTTAGAAATCCTATTATGGACACAATATTTATGTAGTTTAAAAGAAATATGACATTCAGAATTTTGAAAGGTATCAAAAGCTTTGTTGAAAAACATTTATTCTTTTTCTATAATTTTTGAACCTCCTCTAGTATTTTGTGTGTTTTTTCTTAATCTATTTTTGGGTATTTGCTTATGATTCTGGTACGGACGATTGGTTGCAAGACGATCTGCATGAAAAACATGTGTAAATATTAGTAGAAAGTAAAATGCTCAACTTGTGTCATGTTAAAAACAACTCTAGTCCAACTTTTTATAGTTCACAATTACTTATAAAAACATGAGTCATTCATAAACTGAGAGCAAAATGGTGGAAGGGGTGTAGAAGAAGAAAGAGCATATGCCTTCAAAATTCATAATCAAGTAACAAAATTTGACAATATAATGATACCTCCCCAAGAGATATTTCCTAGTGCCCATTAGTTGTGGTGCCAGTCTTTTCACCATCATGAGGAAATTCCATAATCTGAATCAAACAAACAAAATGCAAGTAAGATAACCCCCAAAGGATTAAAAAAAAAACAATTTTACAATGAAAATGTAGAGTATTTGTGTATCAGGAATAATAACTACAAGATAGCATATTTGTAATTTCAAAATTAGACGCATACCAAAGGGATGTCCAGCTTCATAATCAATATTGAAAATAAAAACTGACAATGTATTCCAAAAATCAAATAAGCGGTATCATGCCAAAGAAATAAGGTAGTCACACTCCTTGTCTGACAAAAAACCTTGGTAGAGAAAGACCCTACAGCAATAGGGACAAAACAACATCAAATATTGAAATATTAAAAGCAATGTGAGTAAAAAACTGTTAGTATAAGTGAAAAAAATATAAGATCCATTTCAAAAAGAAAAAATATAAGATCTGCATAACTTAATGGCTAAGGGGAAGTTCTAAGAGGGATCAACTCTGTTAGAAAAATAAAGAGAGTATCCTTAAAGCCGCAACTCAGAATTATGTTTGTTCCTTAATTCCCTGATAGTGCAAAATTAACAATCGCAAAACCAGTGTAAGGCACTCTGTGAATGTGATATGAAATTTGCAATTCATTGTGATGAGAATCGTTGCTAGCTTGTGAAGAGTATATTGATTGACAGTTTCAAAATAAATGTTTTAGGTGTAAATTGAAACGGTTGCTGGGAAAACAAAAAGTTGTGTAAATTAAGATTGGGGAAAATAACGTAAAAGTTTCATGGGTGAACTGATTAATAAGGAGATGAGAATGAGAATAACACTTGATAAAATGTTCACAAATGGTAGAAGATGACACATAGGATAAAATGTTGAGGTGGACACTTTGGCAAAGAGTGAAAATGTGAGGTGTCAGTGTCATATTACGCGCTTCACAATTCCTATATTAAAATAGATTGTAATTATCAGACTATAGTCCTTTTTTACCCTTCAATGTGTTTTCCTTCTTAGGTAGATGTAGAAGGCTGATCAGATTGTAATAGGTTTGAAATGAATTTTTTTGATTTTACCTTGTCTTTCCTTTCACTTATTTTAGAGGTGAAAAATTGAAATAATGAAAGAGAAACTAGAAGATTAGATTTAGAGGGTACTAAGGAATGGGGAAGAAGAAAGAAGATGAAACAACTATATTTGATCCTTGAATAGTGTATATTCTGAAGAAAAAACAAAATTTAATCACATTCATGTACAATATGAGGTCAAAAATGAATTCACAACAATCATAGAGATTTTCTATGATTAATGGTTGAAGATGTTGAGCAGGGAAACCCTGTTTCTAATTAGTTTCCTTGATAGGTTCTCAACTCCTATTTCTAGATCCTGAATGCACATCTCCAAATTTTCCACATGGCTTTGGAATTGCTCAAAAGATGAAGACTTCAAAGCTGCATCCACCTTTTCAAATTCATTTGTTTCTGATTCTTGAGAGTCACAAGCTATTCTTTTAGGCTGCAACATCTTTGAGATTGTTGACCATCTTCTATGCTTTGGTTGATCACAGATCAACATCAACATAGATTCTAATGAGCTGACTGTGACTTGTTCTGCTTCTTTCAAGATACTAATTATGGTTGAAGTTCTATCTTCTACACACTCATGTTTCATTGCTTTCAAATTTCCCAAGGACTTTCTAATTGCCTTGTTCAGCTTCTTCCTTGAAGCTAAGTACTTAGCACCCTCAACTTTCAATCCAGTTTCATTGCTTCGCCTTCTTCGGATAACTGACTGAAGTTCATACATGATTTCCTTTGACATAAGTAGGAAATCTTTAAGTTCACTACAGATATCCAAGAGCTTCAAAGAACCTTCTAGGGTGTCGTCGACGCTTTTGTCATTGCATTCTCTTGCTAGTTCTTGTTGTTTGATTGGCAATTGAAGCAACCAATCAATGCAGTCATGTAAATCCAGTAAACCATTAAGTTTTTGGCTCACTAAAGATGATGATGGCACTGAAGAGGTGGCTTCAGTGTTCTTCAATCTTTGGAGATGCTCTTCACATTCTGATACAAGTGAATGAGGTGAAGAGGGCAAGCTGTTGCTGCGAATATGCAGAGAGCTCTTTGTGTTTGTTTCAGGGAATGCCATTTTCTCTTATCACAAAACTGAGAGTTCTGAACGAGTAATGAGTTGTTGTGGTTGGATATTGGCATCTGCTCCTTATATAGTGAAATAACTATGGGAGACAAGGTGTATATTTTTAATATTATATTTATCTGGATCTCAATTACCTCTTCATATTGAGCATGCAATAGTATCACAAGGGAGACAAGAAGAATATTTTTTCTCAGACACATGTGGAGCAATGCATCCCAATGGAAATTAGTGTCAAGAGAAGCTATTTCAATTCATGAATAGCATTGTGTTTATGAACTTGTCTACCTAGAACGTGGCACAAAAAATACATGAGTGAATAAATAAAACAAGAGAATCTTCAATTTCCAATATCAATACATTGATTAAATGTTTGTTAATGCATCAACTGCTGCTACCATTTTGCATTTTTGTTGTACTAGTACAGCGACAAGAAGCTGGCAATTTGGTTGTGTAATTGTGTTCATAGTTATTTGAAGGTAGTAATAGTATTTATGTTGCACTATCATCACAATTGGTTGAACATGTATAAATTATTAATCTTTGGGCACCTTCCTTCTGTTCAGATTAGTTGAATATATATTATGGTTTTGGGAACAAAAGGAATCAAATACGATTATAAGAGGACATGCATGCATGAGGGTAAGTACATGAAACCTCAGTAATGCTAACAGAATGTCCCTTGCATAGAAAGTCAGGAACAATCTTGCTCAACATTAAATTTTTCTTTAGCTCATGTCATGTCTTTCTTCATTGCAACGAATGGGTGACACGGCGCCTTAGCGGTCTGTTAGGGAAAAATGTTTTGAGAGTTGTTATAGCTTTGGTGGATAGAATAGGCACCTCAAAGAGAAACATGGGAGAAAAGGGCAGCAAAGTACCCTAACTAATTAAAATACAGTCATTTTGGCAATCTGTTTTTCTTATAACTCAGTGGGAAACTTGCAATTTTATACGATACTGTGTGAGTCCACCTGAGTTTGAGAAAAAATGAGTTTGAGAGCAATTCAACTTGATTTCTATTAGAATTTGGGTGACGATTGTCTTCCCTTATATGGGTTATCTCGGTCATATCTCTATTCAATTTGAGACTTCTCAACACACTCCCTCACGCCCAGGGCTGGATAGACCTAAATCTACCCCAAAACTTAGCTCAAGAGATGAGGATTGTCTTCCCACATGTAAGGGTTATCTTGGTCATATCTCTAGTCAATGTGAGACTTCTCAGCAATTTCTTTAGGTGGGATCGTAAACTTGTACGATTTTACAAGTTAACTCATGAGTTTAACAACCACAACGAAGTCATTACTAGCTATTAAATCATCATAATTGCCTGGATATCATAACTAACTAGGTAATTATACTAGGAAAAAGAGATGTCTCAGATCTAACACTCCTTGAGAGTTTTCCTCAACACTCCAAGCTTTGCTCTCATGACTTCAAACTTGCACTTTGAAAGAGCTTTCGTTATAATATCTGCAATTTGTTTCTCAGAGTTGCAATGCTCCAAGCTTACTTCCTTTGACTTCTCAGCTTCTCTGGTGGACTTCGCAAACTTTGCCTTCATTTCCAGAACTTCAAAACCTAACTCATCTGCATGTGTAGACTGCTATGATTTGAAAACAATGACAAGTAATGCTAGGCATGCCTCTCTTGGAGGAACAAGAACCGCATCACTCGTTTCCAAACAATAATCAACATGTGCATTTGTATTTTATATTAATATAAAGCTAACTCTTTGATCTTCACATACACGGGGTGTTGAGCTGTTTTCTGTGATAAGTGTATCATTCTTGCAATAGTATGAAGATCCAACACATGCATACTTGATTAAAATAGACCATAAGAAAATAATTTCATGATTCATTCTGAGTTATTTACTCCACATTGAAAGAAAATTAATAATGGATTGTCTGTTAAGATAAGATGCTAATTGCCTTGTCTTGATAACAGAAACATAAGCATCTGTTTCTTCATTTTCTTAGTTATAAAATTTGAGAAAATGTGCAGTGCAGCCATTTAAATTTTGATTTAATCACCAACCTAATGGAAGACTAGGACAAGGTTTAAACTCTCAGGCGTGCATGTGCATGACAACTAGGACAAGGTTTCAAGTTGACATTGAATCACTTGTGAAGGAAATAAGGAGATAGGTGGAGAGGGAAGAAGACACAAAACTCCCTAAAGAAACTCACTTTATTTATGTTTCTTTGGTTCCTTTGGTTTCTTGTAGAAGCTCTAATTTAATCAAGTTTATTAAATGCTCCATTAATATAATTGCTCCACTTTCTATGAACATGTGGAATCAGTGCTTGATCTGCTGCAGTAGAAGGCTGATCAGATTGTTACGGTTTTGAAATGAACTTTTTTTGTTTTACCTTTTCTTTCCTTTCACTAAATTTAGAGATGAATATTTTAAATAACAAAGGAGAGGGAAGATGGGATTTTTAGTAATGGGGAATAAGAAAGAAGAAGAAACAACTATAGTTGATCTTTAAACAATGTATATTCTGTATTCATGTACAATTTGGGGTCAAAATTGAATTCACAAGAATCATAGAGATTTTCATGATTAGTGGTTGAAGATGTTGAGTTGGGAAACTCTGTTTCTAATTAGTTTTCTTGAGAGTTGCTCAACTCCTATTTCTAGATCCTGAATGCACATCTCCAAATTTTCCGCATGGCTTTGAAAATGCTCAAAAGATGAAGACTTCAAAGCTGCATCCACTTTTTCAAATTCACTTGTTTCTGATTCTTGAGAATCACAAGCTACTCTTTTCGGCTGTAACATCTTTGAGATTGTTGACCATCTTCTATGCTTTGGTTGATCACAGATCAACATCAACATAGATTCTAATGAGCTCACTGTGACTTGTTCTGCTTCTTTCAAGATACTAATCATAAATGAAGTTCCATCTTCTACACACTCATGCTTCATTGCTTTCAAATTTCCCAAGGACTTTCTAATTACCTTGTTCAGCTTCTTTCTTGAAGTCAAGTACTTAGCACCCTCAACTTTCAATCCTGTTTCACCGTTTCGCCTTCTTCGGATAACTGACTGAAGTTCATACATGATTTCCTTTGACATAAGTAGGAAATCTTTAAGTTCACTACAGATATCCAAGAGCTTCAAAGAACCTTCTAGTGTGTCGTCGACACGCTTTTCATTGCATTCTCTTGCTAGTTCTTGTGGTTTGATTGGCAATTGAAGCAACCTATCAATGCAGTCATGTAAATCCAGTAAACCATTAAGTTTGTGGCTCACTGAAGAGGTGTCCTTCAATCTCTGCAGATGCTCTTCGACTTCTGATAAAAGTGGGTGAGGTGAAGAGGGCAAGCTGTTGCTGCGAATATGCAGAGAGATCTTTGAGTTTGTTTCAGGGAATGCCATTTTCTCTTTATCAGGAAACTGAAAGTTCTGAAGGAGTTATGAGTTTTTGTGGTTGGAAATTGGCATCTGCTCCTTATATAGTTTAAGAAGTATGGGAGACAAGATGTATATATTTAATATTATATTTATCTGGATCTCAATTTCCTCTTCATATTGAGCATGCAATTGCATCACAAGGGAGACAAGAAGAATATTTTTTCTAATTTGCCTGGTTCTTGCAATGCTTCCCTTCCCAATCTCATGGATTATTGAAAAGTTTGCTGCTACTGCTAATATAAAATTTCAGACTCATGTGGAGCAATGCATCACGATGGAAATTATTGTCTGGAGGAGCTGTTTCAAATCATAATCTATACATTCAGTTGATGGACTTGTCTTCCTAGAATGTGGCACAAAAAATACATGAGTATAAATAAAACAAGAGAATCTTCAATTTCCGATACCAATGTATTGAATCAATATTTGTGAATGAATCAACCTTTGCTACCATTTTGCATTTTGTTGTCACTCGATCTAAATTGGTTAGGAGACATGAAAGGGTGTGAGGATGATATATTATGTTGGTTCTGTTTCACAATTGTTTGAGGGTAGTATGTATGTTACACTATCACAAAATATTGGTTGAACATGTACAATTTAATCTTCGGCACCTTCCTTCTATTGATATAAGTTGAATATATATTGTGGTTGTGGGAACAAAAGCAATCAAATTAGATTATAAGAGGACATGTATACATGAGGGTGAGTACATGAAACTTCAGTAACGCTAACATAATGTCCCTCACACAGAAACAATCTTACTCAACATTTATATGTTTTCTTTAGCTCATGTCAACCCCAGTGACATTGCCATGTCTTTCTTTTTGGTTTATTACAGGTATCCTCCACTGGAGGTAATTTTATTCAAGCCAAAACCATTTACATCATGGTGGGGCAAAAATTATCATAATGAGAATCATTTTGTTTGTAAATGAAATTGTTTCTGTGTGATAAAGCCAAAAGCATTGTTTTCTATTGTAACAATTAAATTAGTCTGCATAATAGAAACAACTCATTAGTCTTCTTATAACACAGGAAAGTAATAGAGAACCATATTAATATAAGATGCAGACTTAGCCCTCATTACACGTTATTCATTGTATTTTGCAAATAAACTATGATAATTGTTCAACACATGCACAGGAACTAAATTTGATAATTGTTCAATCATCCACCAGAACAGCACTTGTAATCTTTACAGCTAGGCTATGGATTCTAGTTGGCTTTGAATCCCATGTCAGGAAAAATAAATGATAGGCAAGGTTCCTAATTATAAAAATCCAAAAAGAAATACGAAATGTAAACTGAAAGATGAGATGTGGAAGGAACTTAGTAAAAGGGAAAGATCAACCTAAAGAATCTCACATTATTTGACAGAAATGTTAAAGTAATAACACATTTTCTTATGCACACTCGGAACATCCTACCTCAGAACTCAAATTTTAAGTGTGGCAAGGGCAGACAAATAATCATAAGCATTAGTGTATATTTGGATTTCAGTTGAACTCAGCGTGGACCACGTTGAAATTAACGTGACAAATTCTACATTCTCAGTTAATACCTTAAGATACGTAAAATCACATTTTTGTTTGCACTAACTCAAAATAAATATACACTTACTTATGGTTTACAAGAACATATAATTCAAACCTTTTCTTATTAACCTTTTTTTTTCTTATTCAACGTTTGTAGGAGTTATTCCACAGTGCAGCCACAAAACAGGATAAAGAAAAAAATGCTATCATTGACAGAAAAAATTGGAGAACTGAGAAAGTGAAGGTTAGAAAGATGGTATATGATCAAAGAGTATATACACTTCTCTTTAATCACATTAATGTACAAAGTATGAAACTATAATGACTTGAGTTAAAAATATATTTTGGTTTTATTTACTAGTGATTTAAAATGTTGAGAAGGGAAACTCTTGTTCGTTGTCTTCTTCAACTCCAACTTCTATATCTTCAATACACAACTCTAAGGTGCCTATGGTTTTGAAAATTCTCAATAGGTGAAGCCTTTGAAATGATGAGAGATTGCAGCACTGTGTCAGACTTTTCGAATTCATTTGTTTCTGATTCTTCACAAGATACTCTTTTAGGCTGCAAGAGCTTGGAGATTACTAACCATCTTCTTTGCTTTAACTGTCTTTTTGAACCAATGACTCTCTTAAGATGCTAAGCATGCAACAAAACTCGTCCTTGTATGAGGAAGAAACTCTGAACTCTTTTTTCATTGCTTTCAAGTTTCCTAAGGTCTTTCCAATTGCTTTCTTCATCTTCTTCGTATATGACAAGTATTTTGCTTCTACCACTGCCATCTTCTCCTCAGAAAATAAACTCAGCTAGGAGATGAAAATGCAATATGTTTTTAATTTTGTTTGAGTCCTAGTAGTTGAAATATGCCCATTGCTCAATATATAGCAAATGAATAGAGGAGACAAAAAGAATATTTTTAATTGCCAATGTCACTGAGTTGGCATGCAACAATATCATCTTAATTCTAGGCTAACCATCTTAGTGCTGCCACCAAACTGTTTCCCACAAACCAGGCTTCACTACTCATCCCTCAATTTTTTAACTTGGGAATCACATGAATAAGGCATCTTCTATAGATGTGATACCTTTGCTATGTCTCCATATTTTCATGTCCAAGATATTAAAACTCCAATTGTGAACTCTAAGAGGGTAGGTCATTGGAGTTAGCGTTGGAACCGGATCTTCTGTCTGCTAAGGAAGAAGCAGTTCTATTTATAAATACCATTAAACAGTATATGTTTAATCTTCAGACATCAAAGATTGTTCAGATCTGATGCAGTGTTCTGTTTATTTAGTGTTCCCAGATCATGTCAATTAAGATATTGATGTTTATGTAGTTGCATACTTGCATGTATTAATATATTATACCTTGCAGTATTCAGAGAGAAATAAGTAGTCAACTTGTGTCAGTTCTTGTATAAGTTCTTATCCTATTTATGTTAGAGTATGAATCATATCCATGTGAGTCCAATAATCCATTTTTTTAAAATTGATATAAGATTAAAACAATTACAATATTTGCAAACTAGTGGTAGATATTAGGCACCACAGCAGATGAAGAGGACACTTGAATCACATGACACTGTGTCCATAAAGGGGAAATTTTTAAGTGAGGTTATGCAATACCATGAGGAAAGGTAAGGATGAAATGCCACCCCATCTAAGTGCAACGTGAACAGACTTTCATCCCAATTCGCAAAAAATGATCTATTCATTGTGTCCAGATTCCTGAAGTGTGTGCTAGCAATTATTTACACTGGTGCCAATAGACATCTAACCATAGCCTAAATATCAATGATGAAATACAAAGTATACATACATAAGAGCAGAAAACTTGAGAAGTAATCCAATGTTGTTTTATTAAATTCAAGAATATCCAACCCTATGAAATGGTAAAACTTCAAAATCAGCATTATCCTTATCATGAATTCTGAGAGCAAACATGCACTATGGACAAGATATGGAGTGGTATATTCATCATATTATCAACAGAGCGAGTACATTATCTACAATTATATCCAAGATGACAATACCTATACCATCACAAAAATTTGATGCCTCTTAGATTCTTCATCTAGTGATTAAGGATGTTGAGAAGGGCAACTCGGATCTTAATCAAACGCCTAAAAAGCGACTCGAGTCCTTCTTCAAGGTCTTGCATACAGGACCCCAAAATCTCTAGCTTCTTTTGCAAATCATTGATGTCATTTGACTTGGTTGCCATATTAAATGCAAACAACTGCAATGCAGCATCCACTTTTGCAAATTCATTCTCTTCTGCTCCTACCCTTTTGTTACTATGCATCAGCTTTGAGACCAAGGTCCAGCTGCTCCTTTTTGCTTGTGCTGAACCAGAAAAGAAATTCAGCAATGACTCAAATATGGAAAAAGTGACCACTTCAGAATCTTTCAACAAGCCAACAAAAGTCATGTTTTGATGATAATCCTTGTTGTTAGTGGACAAGTTGCTTTTGTTTGCACCCCCCTTAAATTTCTCCAAGGCTTTGAATATGGCCTTTCTCACCACCTTCCTTGAGGTCAAGAACTTCTTAACTTCTACTGTAAGAGCCTCTTCACCTCCTCTTCTCCTTCTTATAACGGATTGTAGCTCGCGTGTGCACTCCTTTGTGTGGAGGAGAGCATCTTTGGTTGCTGTACATGCATCAAGGAGTCTTAGAGATCCATCTAAGAAATCATCAACCCATTTCTCTTGGTGTTGTTGAACAAGTGCTTCTTGTGTTAAGGGGAGCTGAACCAGTTTTTCAATGCAGTCATGCAAATCCTGAAGGAAACTTAGTTTTTGCCTCAGAAATGAAGAAGAGGAGATGGCATCATAGGTGCCTAATTTGGCTAAGTATTCATTGCATTGTAGGATGATAGGGTGTGGCTTAGATGGCAAACTATTAGAACGAGCATGGTTATTGAATTTCAGGTTCAATGAAGAGGCTGCCATTTTTCCTCAACAAGAGAAAAATGCAATGAATATGCAATGGAATGGCCAATTTGCTATCCTTCCTTGGTCATTCCTCAATATATATGAACATTGACACAAGGATTCAAAACAAATATAATTAATCGATAACCAATCTAGGTTGATCTAAATGAAGAGTATGTGAGATATGTTAGTGTAATGTCCCACCAGCCTAATCTTTACAACTCATACTCCCTTTTCTATTAGTTCTTCCTTTCCTTGTTATCTATAGTCTCACTTGGATTTTTGCCCATTTATTTGGATTTTGGCCCATACTTATTTTTGGTACATTGTAGTTGTACCTCTATTGCAGTTGCACAAGCGACATTGGCATTAATTTGGTAGTTACTGATACAATTATAATTTTGTCCTTTCTGCTCTATTATTTCTTCCATGTAAGTCTACGCAGGTGCGAAATATGATCCTCTCATGTGGAAACTTCACACGACATTGTTATGTTGAAATACCGTGTTTGTTTGTCTCTACATGTGTATTAAATAGATGAGACTCTCTAAATATTTATGAAAAAAATAAGCACAAAGTTTCACATGACACTATCATGTGACTTGAGTTGAGAGGATTCTATTCTATACACGTGGATAGACTAGTTGAAGTCATAAAAGGAAAGCTCCATCCATTTCTTGTTAATCATCTATAGTTCCAACTAATGAATATGCAATCATTCTATGACTTGTCACTTTCTAATAACACTTTTGTGATGATTGACTTGACCATTTCATTACTTTTTGGCCTAAGTGGTGTGCCTTATATGCAAGGAACTAATATAAGCAGATTCTATGAAAGAAATGTAAGTTTCTTGTCTTCTGTTAACTGTAATTACCCCCTCTTCTCTTCCTTAGCTGCACTGTCAGATTAACTCAAAATAACATTTGTTTTTCATTTTTCTCCTACTTTCTTAATAAAAATATAACAATTCCATCTGCATAATTTAGGAGCTGTTCAAAAGAAAGTGATCAATCTTTTATGAATAAGGTAGGCCCCATACCCTGATTGAGTTCAAGTGTTGAACATTATGGGTGATGAACTATAATTTTAGTTAATTTGAAGCTGTGACGGTGTTAGTGTATTATAGGCATTGCTTTGCTGTCTGTATAATATAGAAAGATATCATAAGGAAAGTGCATATTAATTTGCTTGTTCTTCTCATAATAGGAAGACAACCCTCACGTCATTCATTGCATTCTTCAACTTGTGAAAATTGACCCCATGACAGATAATTGGGGGGCAATCATTCAACCACCAGCCAAATGAAACCTGATTAAAACACTGTAGTTTTAGTACATGTTTGGATATACGATGAAATGGTGAAGTCAAAATCACAGAGGACAGAAGCAACTTTTCATAGGTCTTTTCATAGGTTTTGTAACGATCCACCATGATTTTGGTCTCACCATGGTTTTACACTGTGTATCCCAACGATTGGTTAAAGCATGTTAGAACATAGTATGCCTAGAAACAACAAGATTGTTAGTTATATTTGTGTTTCAAATACTTTCCATAGAATCTTGAAAACTCCAAACAGATATAGTACTGCAAGGCTTGTGTCAGAGAATAGATTTGAATGCTCCATTAGGAATCTGCCATTTTCATGGACTTGCCTCTGTGTATTCCCTAGCTGAAACAGGTCTCTGATATGAAAATTAATATGGGTGCACATTAAGGGGACAGAGTTACTACTGGAACTGACACAAAATTGGGAGCTTTTGTCCAAAGTATTAAAATTGGGAGCTTTTGTCCAAATTATACACTAAAATTCAAGGATTAAAATTGAGCAATTAAAAGTAAAAGTTCTACAATCACCCAGAAGTTAAAAATAAAAGAACTACAATTGAGCAATTGAATGAACTAAAATCACCCAAAGTATAGGACTAAACATGCCTTTACATTTCACCTTAGTCCACTATCTTCTTTGGCAAAAACGTAGTTATATCACGTGCACAAGGTGCGATTAATTTTTTTAAGTTTACAACATTTTGTGGTTTACTGCCATCAAAACCAACGGTATAGAGCAATTTTTCTACCAAGTACCAACGACTTACAAAATCATCACAAGACATTAGTAGAAGCTAATAATTTAGTACAAGCTAATGATTGTAAAACGTACTAACTGATATTTTCTTTAATTATTATTGAAAACAATAAAATTTGATCCATGCCCCAAACTCACTCACAAGTAGAGAGAAGGAAAGAGAAGCGAGACAAATGAAAGATGAGAGGTGAAATAACATAAAAGGGAGAGATAAAAAAGTAAGTGAAAATTGAATTGAAAAGTGTGAATGAATGATAACGCATTAACGCTTCATAGAAATTAAAAAAAAACCCAAATTAATTAAGTGCAAATCCATTGAGGATTGGGTTTATAAGAAAAAAAGTAACACTTTCGCAATAGTTGCTAAAAATATATCTAAAAGAGAGCCATAGAAATCCAACTATGTGAAACAAGTCATGGAAAAGCTTGATAATAAAATACCCAAATGATATGATATAGAAGCTGTGTCAAAAATATTACCAAGGATACAAAAAGAAATAAACCATGGATTTAGCATCTTTCAAACTAAAGCAACCTTGCAT
Source organism: Lotus japonicus (assembly GCF_012489685.1). Classification (NCBI taxonomy): domain Eukaryota; kingdom Viridiplantae; phylum Streptophyta; class Magnoliopsida; order Fabales; family Fabaceae; genus Lotus; species Lotus japonicus. The sequence goes on along the minus strand of NC_080041.1, from coordinate 109,903,872 downwards.
GATGTGCATCTCAAACTGATAAAGAAAATTACTTCAACGGTCTTTGCCAATACTACACAAATTATAACCAGGACTACATCTAGGTATTTGTAGCTCTAGTGTAAATTTGCTGACTTGCATGGGAAGAAACCATCCTGATTGAACCTCTAGCCATCAACTCTCTGATAGCCTTCCTTGCAAGTGATCCATTGACCTGCAATGTGCATTCAAAAGGATGAGAACCTTATTCTCCATGTAGTGCTCTAGCATTAAAAATCATCCAGAGTAAAAAGACAAGAGAATACAGAAAATATTGCCAATTACAAGTCATCGCTTAATATAGTTATTGAGTATGTGTATAGTGCAGGCCAGCATAACATGACAGTTAAAGACCTCATTACAACTGGAATTGTCAATAGTTAAGATAGACTAGACTGTACATAGTTGAGATTACAAATGTTAGCCTTAGAATGAATGGCAAAAGTCAGACACCAAACGTGAACCTAGCTCCATTGCAAAGTGAGAAAACTACAATATATTTTTCAACTAAATGCATTATGAAAATACCGAACTTGCATGAAAGAGCATAAATAACTAACATTAAGCTCAGAGCAAAGTAATAGTTAGATCTAAATTCTCAATCTGTCAATTACAAGTAAACATAATGACATGACAACAGCCGTCCGTAAAATTATACTCACTATTTAATGTTTCCATCGACCAAACTCCAAAGCAACAGGCACACAAGTTTTAAACAATCTCAGCTAAAATATACATGATTTGGTTCTATATCTCTAGATGTGAGTAATATCACCAGTGTATGAACACAAACACACGTGCACACACTCACACTATATATATGCCTAACTACATGTGCAAAAGCAAAAGGATAAAGTAAGTGTTAAAAGTAATTCACCAACATGTTCAATGAATTGGGTATTATACATAAAAGGAAGGTTTCAGTGCAGAACCCTACATCAAAATGACCATTGGAAGAAAATGTGGGCATGCCCATGTCTACATAAAAAGTTCGAAGAGTTCACACAAACCAATCTTTCAGGGATCTAACCCCAACAGGCAGGACAGAGAAGGCAGATACACATAGACAGTAAAAGCAGCTAAATAATGAACTCCACGGTTAAACCTTGTTATGCTACCCATATAACACACAAAATCAATTAAATTTCAAGTAAGTTGAAGTTGGAGTTAGATATTTGCCATCAGCCTTAATGAACCACAGATAATACAATCAGCCAAGGAATGCAGATCTTATACAATACAATCAATAAACAGCTGTAACTGACTCCATGCTCACATCACAATCCTTATAATTCCTAGATTGATTCAAATAACTAGAAAATCTATAACATGCGTCAAAATACCACCAAAACAAACATTATCATCAATATGGTAACCCTTCCTTCTCTTAGTTCTGACAAAAGGAGTAAGCATTGATATAACAAAGGAAAAAATGGGTAAAAGAAGAGTTACCCTCAAACGATCAGAGAGAATGGAAGGCGTGATGAGCTTGAATTTGGGTGCCTCGGAGAGGAGCTTGTCATAAGTCCCCTGGTCAAAGAGCACCATGTTGTTAACCTTCTCCTTTTGCTTTCCCTTGCTCCACTTCTGTTAAACCACAAAAAGAAAAACAACCATTAACATCACATACAAACCCATTCATCTCTCAAATCTACCAATACCCAACACGCACAATGACAATTAACAAGATACACGAACCTTCTTCTTCTGCTTGCCACCGCCGGACTTGGCGGGCTTAGAGGAAGGTGGAGGAGCCTTATCCTTCTTTGGAGCCTGAAGCAAAGAAACATGAAAAATAAGTTAGAAAAACAGTGACGAGAGTAGAAAGATGACGAGATTTGCAGAGAAACGAACCATGGAATCGGATCGGAGATAGAGAGAGGCACGAGCAGAGAAGAGTGGAGACTCGCTCGCAGAGAAGGAGGCGAAAACTAGGGTTTCTGAGAGTCGGAGTGAGAGAGAACGGTAGATAAAATGTCACTCCATTTGGGCTAGCCGGAACCCAAGCCCAATGTCATTATGGGCTGAGTTGGCTTAGCCCATTATAGATTCACAATTTAATGAATTTATCATGTACCCAAAAAAATAAAGACAAGTCACCAGTTCAATCCCCATTACCCATGATTTCAGATCTTAATTTTCAGGATCCAATAATTTTGAGAAATTAATTTTGTGAGGCTCACAATACTTGTCGACTTGTCTCACTAATAAAATTTTGTTGTGTCATTTAAAATATATTCATGTAAGACTCTTATAAGATAATATTACTTTTCTATTTTTATAGTTTCTGATGGATATTCAAATTGACTCTTTTTTTTTTTATTATTAATAACGTCACCGCTTGATCAAATCACACTTTATACTAAACAAATGAGAGATAAATCCCAAAAAGCAATGTTATGATGCTTAATGAATTTTAAGAACTATAATAATAATGATAATATGTGTTACGGTTTGGGTTTTCGTGGTTCACCTCATGGTCAACTGGCCATGACTCATTACCTCCATTGGTTCAGACATGTCAACTTAACCCGAACCAAGGATCGGACTGGGTCGACTTGACTCGATCACGACCCACCACGTCCTCCATTGACCCTCAATGGATATTTCCATAGAATAATTTGTAATATATCCTTTGGCACCCTTAAGGTATTTATAAGGGAAGAGTTTAGAACCTCGAATGAGGTAGAGCACCGAATATTCACGAGCTAGGACAGTCTATCTTGACCATCTAGCAAGGAGTGGGAGACAAGGTCCTCTGCCACGATCTAACAATCTTTTTCGTCCTACGTTTAGCTCATCAAGAAATGTTATAGCTACACAACAATGACATACAAACGACGTTGCCACTATAAATGGTGACTTGCATTGTTACCCATCTACGCACAATTTACCCTACTGCATGTCACTCTATCAAAATTATCATTTACTTGGTCATTTTCAGTGACTTTGTAGGTACCCAATCCCCAACTCAATGACGAAGGACAACGACCGAACCATCAGCTTGATGATATATAAAGGATGACAGATAATTCATCAAGTTGACGGTGAATGAACTATCAGTTTGATGATGGTGGACGATGAAGGAATCATCAACTCAACCTCATATCTGAGATTGCCACGAATGCTACACTTTTAATTGTCAAGGCCGACGATATCTATATATAAGCCTGGTCTAAACAACATGTTTATTCAAAATTTAGTCAAAATTATTTCCTAATCCATGTATCGTGATAAGGACAAATCACATTGAACCAATCAGGGACGGATGCAGGTTAATACTCATGGGGTCAAATGCCCCCACATGATTGACAAAAATATACAAATGGTATAGTAGAGTTTCAAGAGAATAAGTATTATGTTGCCTACACATAGAAAATGCATTCATACAATGATGTATTTTCAAATTTTTAATAGTAATATGTTACTTATTTTATGTTACAAATTTATATGTGAATATTGTCCCCACAACAATAAGTTTCTGGATCCGTCACTGGAACCAATCATTTGCAAATTAGCTAAAACTGCAGAAGAAAGATGCCTAGATTAGCCTACAGAAAGATCAAAGATCCCTAGATGATATTCATTGTCATCATCTTTGTTTCAATTTTCGGTAACCTTTGTTAGCCGATCACTTTAGGTTTAGGTAAGGTGAGGTACTCGGGTTCCATGGTATGTAGCTCTTGCCATGGGAGATGCATATATACCCTTGTACCACTTACTGCACTTGAAAAGTAGCAAAAATGCTATTACAGACATGATCATGAACGTTGATGATTAATATTGTCAATTGCAAAACATGTCTTTATTTTGAAGTTTAAATGGTCAAAATACTACTACTACTTTTAACTTTATGTATTTTACAATTCCCCATTACTAGCAAACGAGTAAAATACACATACATCCTTTTAGGTTCGTCAAATTGACAATGTTCTATTAATTCATTATTATTTAATATATATATATACTCTACACCACCACTTTTAACTTTCACCTTGACATATCATAATCTATCACAAAATTTGAATAATAGAGATCGCATTAGTAGCAGATTTTATAAAGGAATGTTTTCTATTGCAAAAGTCATCAATATTTTAAATCTATTTATTTTAACGACAAATTATATTTTCATTTTTTTTAACTCAAGTATTTATTGTCAACAATAGTGATTAATTATGTCGTTGCAGGTACTCACAGTGAATAATAAACAGTTAGCTACAAAACATGTTTCATTCTTCTAAATGAAAATCGAGCGTGAGATCTCGTAATTGAGAAACGAGGTGAACAACTATTCATGCTTATATTTGTCCAACTACTTTCTAGTTGTAAATATGTAGGGAAAAGCCTTGTAATGATGGGAAAATATCAGTCAGTTCACCTCCAATCATGCAGTCCGTTGAAATTTTGAGAAAGTTAGGTTTCGTTTAGTCCATATACTACTAGTGCTCCTTCTAGTTTAAGTAATTTATGCGGGACCAGATGTTCAACAATATCGAATCTGGAACCATATCCATGAAAGTACTCGGAAAATTCTTGGGATTTATTTATCACTCAGCTTGTTCTTTAAAAATACATCCTATTGTACAAGTTTTATTTATTTTCTCCTCATCTTATACGCTACGTTCCATTGGAAGCCAAAAAAGCAGCTTCCTACTCCATTATTGGTGGGTCTATTGAGCACAAAAGGAGATTGAGGGACCATTTAAAAGTTGAACCAAACATTACTTTTAATTTGTGGTTTGGTTGAATACGAAAAGAAGGAAAAGCATGCATGAGTGATTGAGTGGGATGCATTTTTCTTACCAAGTAAGAAATGGGTTTGCAAATCTCCATGACAAGTTTTAGTGGTTTCAATGTTGACTAACTATCATGCACTCCAATAAGGTGCTGCCAGATTCCCATAAGCACTTGTGTGATTTTTTCTTTATATCCAGTCACATCACAAGTGATCTTTTCTTCAATTTAATTATGCATGATATGCCAAATAAAAAGTTTGTTATAATCTATACACGTTTAGGCTTTGTTTGGTTTGGAAAGAAAAGAAAAGAAAGGAAAGGAAAAGAAAGGTTAAAGAAAGGAAAAAGAAAGGAATGTGGGGTGATTTCTTAGGTTGTTTGGTTTAAGAGAAGGGGAAAGAAAAAGTGAGTGGAAATAAAAGTTTGTATTTATGCAATGACAAAAATACCCTGATCTCTCTTTTATTTTTAAAATATGTAAATAATCTTTTTCTTTCTCATTCAAACCGAAAATAAAGGAAAAAAAATTACGTTACAAAAAAAACTAAAAATAAAGGAAACAACATTTATTAAAAGAAACGGAAACTGCACTAGATAATACGTTTTACATTTTAAAAAAAATTGCATTTGAAAACATGTATATGATTTAACATTTATGATTACGTAAGCTTTTTTTTTTTACATATCATCAATATAATGGATGAAAAGTTAGTTTCCGATTTTTTTAAATCATAGGCAATATAATATATAATAAACTGAAGGGTATGATAGTCTTTTGAACAAAATGGTTAAACTTTTCTAGATTTCCATCCAAATTGGGAGGAAAGTTTTTTTGGGTGGGCCCCACTAAGATTCTTCTTTCCTTCCCCTCTTTCTTCTAAACCAAAGGAGGGAAAGTTTCTTGATTTTTGTGCTTTCTTTCCTTCTCCGATCCTTTCTCTTTCTTTCCTCCAAACCAAACAGCCCCTTAAAGGCTTTATTGTATATCAATAAAAAAAATGAAGGCTAAAAAGCACTTTTGGCCCCTGATGTTTTAAGTTTGTGCAAATTCTGCCCCACGCTATTTTTGTCGATGTTTCTACCCCTCATGTTTTCAAACAGTGCACCATCTATCCATCCGTCAGTCAGACGTTAAAAAACTAATGAAATGAGCTGATTTGACAAATTTTTTTTATATTTTTTTGACCTGCCACGTGGAAATTACAAGTGAAATTGGAAAAAGAGGCATGAGAGATTCAAACTCAAGACCTGTAAGTAGCAAACCATGCATTTAACCAATTCAGTGACATACATAATTGATATATACATCAAACAAATTTAATTTATATCATTTCCCTGATCATCATCAACTTCACATACTCTTCTTCATCTCTCCAATCCACTCAGGAACCTCTCCTGAGAAAGATTGACTGACGGAGGGGTAGACGGTGCACTGTTTGAAAACATGAGGGGTAGAAACGTCCACAAAAATAAAGTAGGGGCAGAATTTACACAAACTTGAAACATCAGGGGCCAAAAATGCTTTTTAGCAAAAAATGAAGGGGATGGAAATCATATATACGGCTGCCAGGGAAAGCCAAAAAGATGATAGGAGATTTTCGTACCCAAATCATCTGGTTATCTAGAAATTATGTATAGTTTAAGTATGATGATTAAAGACTTAAAGTTATGGAATTTTTTATTGGTGAAATATAAATGTTAAGGAAGAAAGGGACTTCTCTAGTGAAATTTATTTGTTTGAATTTAGGAGATTTCTAATGAGTCACTTGAAAAAGCAATTCATGAATACTACTTTGAAGTATTTCACAAATATTTAAAAGTTTTTGAAATTATGAACATGCATGTCTTTTGTCCTATCACTCCTAACACCATGGCTAACCACTCGTGTCATCGTATCACCACTACCTTTGGCCACTCTTAACCTACCCATAACCACTAGAACCAGTTGTGGATCTTACTTTCTCCTTTGTTAGACTTACTCAACTCATACTATAACAGACTCATCATACTCAAACTAGAACATCTCTGAAACTCGTATCAAAGCAAAACCTCTAATCGCCCCTGTCAAAGCCTTACCTAGCCACCAACACCGAATTATTTGTCATCACGTTGTTCCCAAGGACTAGCAAAATCTAAAGAGCGAAATTCTTGGGTCATCTCACTGGATTCAGAAACCACACGTTTTCAATCTTTGGTGAAAATGCCGTGGTGGAAAGGTGAGTTAAATATAAGGACTTTTTTTTTTAATAATAATAATAATAAAGCATTGTTTAAAAAAAGCAAAAAACGAAAGTAAAAGAAAAAGAATATAGGGAAAAGTAAAAGGAGTAGAATGAGGCCTATAAATTAGAGGAAGAAGAGCAACCATTTTGAAAAAGGGTCAAAGCAAAACACAAATCAAAACAGAGGTAGAGCCAAACCCAATAAAACATTCTCTCCATTTCACTTCCTCCTCTACTCTTTTCCATGCTTCCAAGCCTAGATATCGCTGCAGTGTTCATCATAGCTGCAGTTTCTCCATCGTCTGCATCCAAATGCGTGGTTGATCTTTCTGCTTGGGAGAAATTTCCAATCCCTTCCGATTGAGAACACCATAAAACTGTTTCTCAGCAACAAAAGTTGTGTCATGTCTCTTAAACCCGTAAAGAAAATGGGTTCTTCTAACTCCCACAAGCTCAAGACAGAGAAATCCAACAAGATCATGAAACATCGCAAGCTTCGAAAGATTGCGAACTTGTTGCGGTACGTTGAGATGTGTGTTGTTTTGGTCTTGATTTCCAGGGCCTCCTTCCAACACCTACCAGTGGCTCTCAAGATCTCAAGCGAGTATTTCAGTGGTTTCATGGTTAGCCCTCGCTTCGTTTTTCTGATCGGAAACGTTATAATCATCGCTCTGTTCGCCCAGTCTGGCCAATTCTCAGGAAAGACAACTCCAGAGCCTGATTTTTATCTCGAGTTCCTTCAGAATAGCACCGTGAATCAGGAAACTCAAGATGATCAGAAAAGGGTAAGCATGAAATCGGAGAACGGTGTAAAGGATCATCATCATAGAATCGATGGAGGCATGATTAAAACCAAACACCCAGAAAAACAGAGCACAGATGGAAGCATGATCAAACTCCCCGAAAAACAGAGCACGAGAGCAACAACAACTGGTTTGGAGATAGTGGAAGTGAAGGACTATAGAAGGTGTCAATCAGAGATTACGAGGCGTATGCAGAGTGATGAGAAGGATCGGCGCGTGCTGCAAAGGTGTGAGACTGAGAATCGGATGAGGAGAAGCAATGAAGGTGAAACAGAGAGAGTGGGAAGGAGTTCGTACCCTGAAGATGGAATGAGCAACGACGATTTTCGACGCACGGTGGAGGCTTTCATTGGGCGCCAACAGAGGCTCCGAGAACATGAATTACAAGCATTTTCTTCCTAAGATTTGGAGTTCATAGTCAGAAGTTTGTGGATTGTTCAACTCTATTATGTGATCAGGGTGAACTATACCTTGAATGTAATTCCTCTGTTTTTTCTTCTGGCATCTTGTTAAGAAACAAAAAAATGTGATGTATATCATGTGAGTAAAGAAAGTGAGTGGATTAACGTTTTGATTCTTAAATATTGCATTTAACTATTGGAGTTTTTTAAAAGGAAGTGAGTGGATTAACTAGTATGAATAATTTTTGACGGTGTTAAATGAATATTAAAATAACTTTTAATTATAAGTATTATAAAATTAAAAATAATTATCTTGAGAAAATTTAGAATTTTCTTTGTGTAAAAAATACATACTCAAATTTAATAATTTATTTTAATAATTAGCATTAAATTAGTTTTAATAATTGAATAAGTCATTTTATTTGTTTATATGAAAAATAATTATGCAAGTCTGAAATATTTATATTAAATTATAAATTTTTAATAACATCAAATAACTTATAATAATAACATAACTTGTGTGTTTTTTATAAAAGAAAATAGTTAAATAGCGTAAAACATTATTCACTAAATTTAAATTTATTGTTTTTTTAATTAGTTTCCTCTATTATGCATTCTCAAGTCATTTTCACTCATATATAATAGATCAAAAAATATATTTAATTTTTTTTTCATACAATACACAAATACCTTATTGCAAATATTTTAAAATAATTTTGTCTAAATTATTTATAATAAATAATTCATATTTTATTATTATTTAATTTTGATTCTTCATGTTAATTTGTTTATGTAAGCAAATTTGGTTTTTTAATTATCATGAAGGATAGTAAGTAAGTACTATGAAAAATGAAAAGTTATGAGTTTAAATTTTTTTCAAGGAGATGAATTGTTTTCATTTCTACTATTGTATTTAATGCTATGGTTCAAGTCTCATTTACATATATGTACACGACTCGAACCTGAGACATTGATTAAGGGGAATAAAGCATCCACAAAGATATTTTAAATCATTTTTTTTATTAAGATATTTATTTACATAATTTATTTTTAATTATTATATAACTAAAATTGTTTTGTAAATTATAGGTACTTTCATTAGTGTAACTTTTTGGTCGATAAACATCGGTGTAATTTTTTATTAGAGTGTCTTGTTTCACTCTTTTTTAGAGAACTAAGTGTTATGTCCTATAGCCTTTTGTCATGTTTTGTTCTACCTTATACAACACATGTAAATTAGTTGGTAGTTGAATAACATATTCATTTGAAAATTTTACTGATCAGTTTTTTAGTTTAATGTATATTATACAAAGGAAATTTTCTATTTTTTGATATATTTATAACAAAATTTAAATTGAGTTTTACAATTTAGTAGGTAGTTAAATAGCTAATGACTAAGGAAAATGCTAATACAAAGCTTCAAAGCGACTTTTACATTTTAGTAGCTAGTTGAATAGGTTATGACTTAGAAATTTTTTTATATAAGGTATTTACAAAGGAAATGTTTTGTGATTTAATACATTCAATGTGGCATTTGCAGTCGTGGTGGCATAAGAGGGAGCGCTCCAGATTGCCAGTGGCACACTCGTGTCCCTCTCCAAGTAAAAGCTTGATGATTGCATCAGAGGTGGTCAGAGCGATGGATGCACGGGTGGCTTTCTCGAAAAAGCATTTGACTACATAATAAGACTTGGTGGCATCTCTACCGAGGCGAGTTACCCTCATGAGAAGGCGGTTGGAACCTGTCGCTCCAAGGAAGCCTCTCGATGAGTTTACTTTCCAATTTACGACTATGAATGGGTTTCTACAAATAATGAAGAGGCGATCCTCCAAGCGGTGACCAAACAACCTGTGATCTTTGCTATTGATGTCATTGTACGCGATTTCAAAGACTACAAAGGTGGCATTTTCAGAGGACAGTGTGGAACGATCCTGAATCATGTCATTACCTTAGTTGGTTTTGATACTGCTGATGATGGTTCGAAATATTGGATCAGAAAAAGCTCGTGGGGCAATAATTAGGTAGAAGGAGGATATGTAAGGCTTCCAAGAGGTGTAGATGCAAACGAAGACATTTGCGAAATCGCAATGTCTCTCCTTTACCGGAAAATCCACCACGTTGCCAAATTTAACATTACTGGCAGTGGATCTTCTTTCCTTTCTTCATGTATATCTCATTTGATTTTTTGTTTTTTATTTTCAATTGAACATGTGATGTGAGAATTAATTACATATATGAAAATTTTCATTCATTTACGTATTATCTACGCTAACTCGTAAAAATATCATCAAACGAACAAATTCATGTGTCATGCACGTGCATCGCATAGGACCCTAAATGCCACAAATGAAGTGCCACGAAAAATACTTTTCCCTCCGTATTCACTTTATTTTATGTACTAGGTGCTTGCTGGGCATTTGCAGTCGTGGCTGCATTAGAGGGAGCGCTCCAGATTGCTAGTGGCACACTCATGTCACTCTTGAAGCAAAGGCTCGTTGATTGCATCAGAGATGGTCGGAGCGATGGATGCACGAGTGGCTTTCCTGAAAAAGCATTTGACTACGTAATACTCCCTCTGTTCCAAAATATAAGTTGTTTTAACATTTGTGCTATATTCCAAAATATAAGTTGTTTTGCAAAATCAAAGCATTTTTTTATTTCTTCCTTATATACCCTCATTTAATATTATATATTTTAATTACCACCTCCAATTTTCACCTATCACAACTCTCACTATGTTATTAACCAATAATAGTATTTCTCTCTCCTTAATATAACACAACTTTAAATAAGGGCATTTCAATCAAAATATCTATCAATTAATGAGCTCTTAAACAATGTGCATAATCTTAAACAACCTATATTTTGGAACAGAGGGAGTAATACATGGTGGCATCTCTACCGAGGCGGGTTATCCTTGTGAGAATGTGGTTGGAACTTTTCGCTCTAAGGAGGCCTCTCATAGAGTATACTTTCCAATTTACGGCTTTGAATGGGTGCAAACAATGAAGAGGCGCTCCTCCAAGCGGTGGTCAAGCAACCCGTGATCGTTGCTAATGGTGCCACTAGAAACGATTTCAAAGACTACAAAGGTGGCATTTTCAGAGAACAGTGTGGAACGATCGTGAATCATGTCATTACCTTAGTTAATTTTGATACTGTTGATGATGGTTCGAAATATAGGGTCGCAAAAAACTTGTGGGGCACTAACTGGGGAAAAGGAGGATATGTAAGGCTTCCATGAGATGTAGATGCAAAAGAAGACATTTTCGGAATTGCAATGTCTCTCCTTTACCTGAAAATCCACCATGTTGCCATATTTAACATTACTGGCAGTAGATATTTTTTCCTTCATGTATATCACATTTGATTTTTTGATTTTTTTCCAATTGAACATGTGATGTAAGGATTAATTACATATATGAAAATTTTCTTTCATTTCCATATTTTCCGCGCTCACTCGTAAAAATATCATCAAATGAACAAATTATTGTGCCATGCACGTGCATCGCACAGGACCATAAATGCCACAAATAAAGTTCCACGAAAAACACTTTTCCTTCTGTATTCACTTTATTTTATGTATTAGGTGCTTGCTGGGAATTTTCAGTCGTGGCGACATTAGAGGGAGCGCTCGAGATCGCCCGTGGCACACTCATGTCCCTCTCGAAGCCAAAGCTCGTTGATTGCATTAGAGGTGGTCGAAGCGATGGATGCACGAGTGACTTTCCTGAAGAAGCATTTGACTACGTAATAAGACGTGGTGCATCTCTACCTTGGCGGGTTACCCTTGCGAGAATGCAGTTGGAACTTGTCGCTCCAAGGAGTCTTTTCACAGAGTATACTTTCCTATTTACGGCTATGAATGGGTCTCTACAATGATGACGCTCCTCCAAGCGGTGGCCAAGCAACCCGTGATCGTTGCAATCGATGCCACTAAAAACGATTTCAAAGACTACAAAGGTGGCATTTTCAGATGACAATGTGGAACGATCCTGAATCATGTCATTACCTTAGTTGGTTTTGATATTGATGATGATGGTTCGAAATATTGGGTTGGAAAAAACTCATGGGGAACCAACTGGGGAGAATGAGGATATGTAAGCCTTCTAAGAAGTGTAGATGCAAAAGAAGGCATTTACGGATTCGCAATGTCTCTCCTTTACCTGAAAATCCACCATGTTGCCAAATTTAATATTACTGGCTGTGGATCTTATTTCCTTTCTTCATGTATATCTCATTTGATTTTTTGTTTTTTTTTCAATTGAACATATGATGTGAGGATTAATTACATATATGAAAATTTTATTTCATTTCCATATTTTCCGCGCTCACTCGTAAAAATATCATCAAACGTACAAATTCTTGTGTCATGCACGTGCATCGCACAGGAGCATAAATGCCACGAATAAAGTACCACAAACAGCACTTTTCCCTCCGTATTCACATTATTTTATGTACTAGGTGCTTGCTGGGCATTTGCAGTCGTGGAGGCACTAGAGGAAGCGCTCCAGATTGCCAGCGGCACACTCGTGTCCCTCTCGAACCAAAGCTCGTTGATTGCATCAGAGGTGGTTGGAGCGATGGATGCACATGTGGCTTTCTCGAAAAAGCATTTGACTACGTTATAAGATGTGGTGGCGTCTCTAGCGAGGCTGGTTACCCTTATGAGAAGGCGGTTGGAACTTATCGCTTCAAGGAGGCCTCTCAAAGAGTATACTTTCTTATTTACGGCTATGAATGGGTCTCTACAAACAATGAAGAGACGCTCCTCCAAGCGGTGGCCAAGCAACCCGTGATCGTTGCTATTGATGCCTCTAGAAACGATTTCAAAGACTACAATGGTGGCATTTTCAGAGGACAGTGTGGAACGATCCTGAATCATGTCATTACCTTAGTTGGTTTTGATACTGATGATGATGGTTCGAAATACTGGATCGGAAAAAACTCGTGGGAAACCAATTGGGGATAATGAGGATATGTAAGGCTTCCAAGAGGTGTAGATGCAAAAGAAGACATTTACGAAATCGCAATGTCTCCCCTTTACCTGAAAATTCATCATTTTGCAAAACTTAACATTACTGGCAGTGAATCTTCTTCCCTTTCTTCATGTATATCTTATTTGATTTTTTGTTTTTATTTTTTATTTTTTTTCAATTGAACATTTGATGTGAGGAATGATTACATATATGAAAATTTTCTTTAGTTTCCGTATTGTTTGCGCTCACTCGTAAAAATATCATTAAACAAACAAATTCTTGTGTCATGTATTTGCATCGCATAGGACCAAAGATAAATCATATAAGAGAAAAATGTATTTTTCTTTTATTTTTCTCCATCTAACTTCTCTAACTTTATGTTTAATAAAACAAACATATTTTCATTAGCTTATATCAAAAAAAAGTTAAGAAAACAGCAAATGAAAAGTGTTTATTAAGAATTCAAGTAAATGTAATTTGATTTATAATTACAATGGCATAGGTCCAAAGTATTAAAGTAGCTATTACTAATTAAATTATACAAATAGAGTAGTCATATGTTGTTTTGAGGGTGAGGAATAGACTTGTTGATAGACTATATAAAGGTTCTTTTTGCTTCTCTATTTAACACATTGTCTCTCAATAATATTCTCTCACACTCATAACACCATTAATCATGGCTACCCTTCGTCTAACTCTTTGCCTCTCGTACATTACATCCCTTCACCTTGTTTCCACATTAGCTAAGTCTCCTAACATCATCCACATGTACTAATCATCTATGCCCCAATCATTTTTCAACCAATATCTTTCCACCATTTTCTCCACATTAGACGCTTCTCAAGCCCGCCGCCACCAATTGTGGTAGATAATCACTTCATCCAATTGATTTAGAAGTCTCTTTTTTTTGCTCTAATTGTACACAAATGTCTTCAATTTGCATGGACTGGAGGGAAAGAGAAGCGGTTACTCCAGTTAAGCAGCAAAGGATATGCGGTAACAAACTAGACTTCTTGATTTTGTGATTGAGCTTGTTTTCTTTTTGATTTATACATTATGATAATCTAGCTAGCTAGTTCATTTAAGGAATTTGGGTATGAAAAAAAATGTGTATGGATAGTCAATTATTGAAAAGTCAACATTAATATATATTTATTTTATTGGTAAATTCAATAAAGTGAGTAGCAACACCTAATTTAGATTTTGTGCATATTGTGTCATTCACAAGATTTTAAGTAAAATTTGAGTCTATTACCTTGATTGATACATTTTGTGACATTTAAAAGAAGTTAGTAATTATTGAAGCAATTTGTGAATCGTGTCTTTTCTCCATCTAACTTCTCTAATTTTCGGTATAATATATAAAACACACATATTTTTATTAGCTTCTGTGATTTCAAATAATAAAATAGGTTAAAAAACAAGAAATGAAGAGTCTTTATTAAAAATTCAAGTAAATGTTACTTGATTTATAATTACAATGGCATAGGTAAGAGCAAAAGTATTATATAACTAATTAAATCATACAAATAGAGTAGGCATTTTTTTAGGGTGAAGAACAGTCTTGTGGATAGACTATATAAAGGTACTTCTCCCTCCTGTTTAATTTCACTATTTAACATTGCCTCTCAATAATATTCTTTCACATTCATAACACCATTTCTTAATCATAGCTACCTATATTTGTCTAAGTCTCTGCCTCTGCTACGTACATTACACTCCTTCACCTCATTTCCATATTGGTTATGTCTAATAACTATATCATCCACATGAACTTATCAGTCATGCCCGCACTCACTCATAAAAATATCTTGCGAGTGTCCACACTCACTCATAAAAATATCATCAGACGAATAAATTCTTGTGCCATGCACGTGCATCGCACATAACAAGTACTAGTTTTCATATGCCTACTTGGTTATCGATGCATTATAACCTTAATTAAAGATAGTTTTACCAGAACACTTTTGAAAATAAAAGTAGTAGTTACAATTAATAATATTTTGGCCCCGTTAAATGTTTTAGTCTAGTTGAAGTCAGCTTTGAACTCACCTTATGCGAGTTGAAGCCAGTAGTGTACCATTATTAGAGCCAACAAATGAGACTTCTAAATCAATTGCATCACATAATAATCTAACACTATTGGTGGTGGTGGCTTGAGAAGTGTCCACTACAGAGGAATTGAAAAGGGTGGATAGATACCAACTATGTTGATTGGAAAATGGTTGGGGCATGGCTGATAGGTTCACGTGAATGATATAGTGTAATGTAGAAGAGGTAGAGACTTAGACAAGTATGGGTAGCCATGATTAATGAATGGTGTTATGAATGTGAATGATTATTATTGAGTGACATTACAGAAGCAGGAGGGAGAAGCTATATACTAGATATAATACTAGTGTGTTGCACGAGTTTATTTACAATATTTTTAACATTATATATATATTACTAGTGTTTTTTTACCCCTGCGATGCACGGGGAATATGTATGTCGTATTTTATAAGTGAGTCAATACGTTGATTACTTAAAATATAATAAACAAAGATGAAATAGAAGAGACTAATACGCTAAGCAAAATGGGGGAAAAGTCTTAAATTGAATCACTTGTTTGAAATTCGTGCAGTTGAATAACTAATAAACAAAGATGAAATAGAAGTGTCTGAAATGCGAAGCAAACGACTGATTAACTAATAAGAAGATTGGTTAACGAAACCTCAAATTCTCTCAAACATATAAGGGGACGGTTTTACGGTGTCTAATAAACAGTAGCTGAGTTAATCTGCAGTGACCGTGATTATGCGCGTCATTTTCCGCTCACACGTTCTCAAAAACTTATTTGTAGACAACATTGCGCGTGGAGCTCGAAACCACCCCTTGCTCATCCACAATGAGCACCTTTAGTCCTTTTCTAGACTTCACCCTTTAGAGAGCGACATACATCTGTCCATGAGTAAACACAGGCCTCGGAAGGTACAAACCGACATGAGAAAGGGACTGGCCCTGACTCTTGTTTATAGTCATCGCGAAGCATAAAGTCACCGGAAATTACCTTCGAGAGAACTTGAAGGGAAGACCAGAGTCAGAAGGCGTTAAGGTTATCCTCGGAATGTACTCAGTTTTACCCAGCCTCATTATAAACCATTTAGATCATTCCTTCATTTATGATCTACCATACAATTACCATGTGAAAAAAATAATCTTAAAGTGACCATTATTTCCTTATATAATTAGACCCAAACTTTTTCTTTACAAAGTAAGCAACAATTTCTAAAGTAATTTATAATTGAATCAATAAAAGTATACCCTTCAACATAATTAAATTAAATTTAACCAATATAGTTAACAGTACAAATAAATTCTCTCGTGTGTTGAACTCCAACCATTTTCTAAAACTACTTTCTTCCTGTAGATTTTCCTTGAATTATCTTCAAATAAGAACCTCTTCCTTTAAAACATTCACATATTCCTTGGCTTCTTCGTAACTCCACCCCACAACTAATTATTTGGATCCATTGTCTTGTCATAATTCGTGACTTCAAAATCCCGGTTCTTTGTATGCTACTGTAACAACCCTTTAGATTCGTGGAGTTGAGGAATGTAGCAAGGTCTAGATTTTCCTTGAATTATCTTCAAATAAGAACCTCTTCCTTTAAAACATTCACATATTCCTTGGCTTCTTCGTAACTCCACCCCACAACTAATTCTTTGGATCCATTGTCTTGTCATGATTCGTGACTTCAAAATCCCGGTTCTTTGTATGCTACTGTAACAACCCTTCAGATTCGTGGAGTTGAGGAATGTAGCAAGGTCTAAATGAACAATCAAACTGGTCAAAGTCTATCACATTCATTTAAGGTAATATGAACCACCGCCCTTTTCCCAAAATCTGTAGCATCTACATACTTTAAACACCAAGGAAAATGCAGTAGAAGTCCAGAAAAACAGTTCAAGAGATCAGTTATGTCTAAATGCGATTTAAAACTATCCAACACTGATTACGCACTAACAATAAAAGTAACAAAACACCCATCTTTTTTTTCACTGAGGAACTAAAAGCAAGCTCCAGAAAGTGATTTCTCAATCGAAGAACAATTGATTAACTACATAAGAGATTTAATTTCTTAGTTGTCTGTCATGTGATAGACAATGTTCATTCCACGGTCCCACATAATAAGAACGATTAGCTTGTTTAGTAAAGAAAAAATATTTGTAAATAAATCATAGAAATCAACACAGCCACGGAGCAAAACAAATAAGGAAGACCTTCCAGCCAAATGAGCAAACTTATCACCATTACAAAGTACAAATTGAAGCTTTAAAAGGAGCTAAAAGTAGCAAGGGATAGCTTAAAGAGGCATTGTGGTTTGTTACTCTAGCTGTTAGACTCAATTAGCTTATCAGGTTGTTAACTTATGGCTATTAGAATTAAGGATTTCCATATATTCACAAAGCTTCTAAATAAAGCTCACTTGATGTCAACTAACTACTGTGAATGTTGATTTCACAGTGAGAAAAAATAACTTCTTTATAGCAAAGAGTCAGTGTTCCCACAAATTTGGGTTGAGGTTGTATGACACTTCAATATGAATATGATGTTATTTACACAATGCAGAACACAAATAACTTCATTACAAAATTGAAATTAGTGGAGTGAAGTAAATACACATTTGGAGTATACATTACATCTACTTATCTTGGGCTATGTCTTCAATTCTATTACCATCTTTGCATTTCACATAGAATGGAAGAGCTTACCCAGAACAAATGGCCAAAGATGACTCAAGCCTAAATTAACTTGTACACTTGATGCTGCTATCAATGCGGCCTTGTTTTAATATGTGATGCGTAAGCTAACACATTCACTTACCTTTGACAAATTCTTTCTAGAAAACCCTTTAGGATTTGCAAAGCTAGCTCTAGGGTGAAGCTATTCATGTGACTTCCATGACCAAAATTTCTCAGGTCAATTAAAGTTGTGCAGTTTTGGGTGCTACTGCACTTTGGACAGAACCAATCCTCCTCAGGAACTTCTGACAATGGAGGATCGCAGCAATCAATAAGAGTACCAATTCCACAGCCAAGGGAGCCACTTTCATCACCACAAATCAGCATTATACATAAACCAAATGGTGCTTACACCTGAAACTGTTTGGTTCAGAGAATTAGAAAGAAAGGAAGAGAGAATCATGGAAAAACTAACAAAACACAGTGCATTGAGCTCTGTACAATAAATAAAAAAGAAACAAATGAAGAATTTAAGAATTAAGATCATAACAATATCATAATAAATACCTAAAACTATGAAAGGAACAGAGCTGCCACTCACAATTTTCAAGGAGGTCCTGTGTTCCCAAGCACGGGCAGAGGCTGAACCAACTCCTCCCATGTCAGGGTATTGAACCCCTTCTGCCACAGTGTTCTCAGGATTCTCTATTGGTCCCATTCCTCTTGAACTTGAACCTGGTCCAGATCTTGATGATTGCTTGGAAGAGCCAGAAAACTTCAGCACCATGTCCTTCAATTGCATATGCAGAAAGAAATAAATAAAAAAAAAGAAATTAACACTATTTGCATGTATCTATCTATCAATCCAAATATTCATCGTCAACAACATTTTCACACAAATCTGCAACTGAGGTGCCGACAAATATAATTTGCACAGGAGAAAAAAAAAATAAAGACAACAATTATAAGAAAAGCTCACTTTACACAGGATCACGTATGGTGTTACAATGTCTTCAATTTTTTGCCTCTCTATGTGCCGGTGTCAGTGATGGGAGCTCCCTTATATGGTTGTCATGATATAGATCTCAGCCTCATGCAGTGTTGCACACTATCCCAAACATGGCCCATACTAAAAAAATAATCAATCATGTGAATATGATCCAATGGTTCTTCAAGCTCTCAAGAATCAATAGCAAAATGAAATAGAAGAGCATTGTTGAATATTAGAAACATGTCATGTTGTATAATGGTTCAAATATCATGTGTTAGATGGTTCAAATATTATGCATACATGTCTGCTAATTGATACTGACAGATAACATGAGCATGTGAAATAAAATGAAAGATGCAAACCTCAAATTGTTCTAGAGTCTTATACATCCCTTCGTGTAGTTTAGCCCTCATGGTTGCAAAATCCATAGGCTCTCTAATGACTGTATAATAATCCTCAACCTTTAAGCACAAAAATTCATCAAGAAAATGAATTAGAAGGAGAATATGCCAAGTTATATCCGCAAGATGATATGACAAATTATGATCACACACCTCATTTGGATCAATTGGTTCGGTGAATCAATGAACTTAAGCATCAACACTTTTTTTTATCTGATCTAAATAATTGCTTCTCATGCAGTCTAAATGGCAAAACAAAGAGAAACTAAACTTCAGTGTACATAATTAGCATTATTTAGAAGAAAAAATCATACCACAACATGTAGATGTTACCTTTAACCTTATAATTACCAATCAAGAAATTAAGTAAAAAGGCATAGTATCAATATCAGAGGAGCAAAAATTTAAGAAATTAAATGACCTTATAATTTCTTTAACCTATTTTATTATATACCTCCTTTAACTATATAAACTAATCAAGCAATAAGGCATATGGAGTTAACATTCTAAAAGAGAAAAATTAAACTAATATATTCATTGATATGATGCATAGTAGTTTCAGGAAAGACAAACTAAAGAAATTAAAAATTCTTACTTCTTTTCAATGGCTTGCTTCTCATACCTCTTTTATGTTCAAGCTCTCTCAAGGAATACCATAAACATCCTTCTCCTCCCGTGTTTGTACAGGAACAGAATTGCAAAAGTGTACCCAGGAGGTCCATGCTATGCTGTAAATGAACATCTGCATTCCATTCAAAATTGTTAATTTAGTGCTTTAATAATAAGATGGCCTTTTTATGATTTCACAAAAAGAAAAATGCAAGAAAGGGTGGTGGGGCCGTAGAGCACCGGAGAATCACCTCCGCCACTGAGGAGGTGGCGCTGCTCTGGTTGCTTTTGTTGTCGTTCCATGCAATTACAACTTTTAAACAAATACGAAGATCAAAATTGACTCCTCCCTCTGATAATTCCACCTTCTCTCTTTCACAGTGTTACTGTCACCAATAGTTTGGGAATCGAAACGAATCACACACACAACCGACGGAGCCTGCAAAACCCTAGCAACCTTCCGCCGCCGCCGCCGCCTTTGCCAGCATGAACCTCTTTTGTAAACCGATGAGCAGTCAATGAGAAGAGGTGAGAGGAGCCGCGCAATTGAAAGAGGAGGAGGAAGAGCTTGGAGAAATCAGGGCACATGTGGAAAAAATTTAACCGTGCAAGAAAGAGTGTTGAAGAAGAACGGTGAACGTATGAATTAAGCTTGGTGGCGTTAGGGTTTGGGCGCAGAGAGAAACAAAGTCATAGGAGGAAGAAGAAGATTTCAGATTAGAATAATACGTTGATGGTGAGCGGCGCAAATTGAAAGAGGAGGAGGAAAAGTTTAGGTTTAGCACGTGTAAAATATCAGGAGAAATAAGGTAAGGGCAAATAGGGCCAAGGTGGAAAAGCTGACGTGTAAATTATTAAATGAGAATTAATAGGTGGAAAAGCTGACGTGTAAATAATTAAGTTAGAATTAATCTCGGAGCGACACGTCACTAACTTGGCATGTGAGAGCGACACGTCATGCTAGAAGTTGTTCTTTTCTAATATATATTGATTATGCTTTAAATGAATATTAAAATAATTTTTAATTACAAGTATAATAAAATAAAAAATAATTATCTTCAGACAATTTAGAGTTTTCTCTGTGTAAGAAAATATATACTCAAATTAAATAGTTTATTTTAAATTTTAGTTTTGTGAGTAAAGAAAGTGAGCGAATTAACGTTTTGATTCCTAAATATATTGCACTTAACTATTGGAGTTTTTTAAAAGGAAGTGAGTGGATTAACTAGTATATTAGGTAAGATAAATGCATCATAGTTCATATGATTCATAGTTTATAATCCCTCTAAATAGAGTGGAAATAAGGTAATTCTAAATAGATCTACCTTATTTAAAGGTTTCAAAATATAATTTTGGCATATTCTTGAAATGATGATTAACTTGGTAACCTACTTCAATAGTTGTTTCATTATAAGACATTTAAATAGGGCATCAAATGTGTATCTGTGAATGGGTCAACAAACTTATAGCATGTCAAAATATAGTAAAACAAATAACTTTTTAGCTCAATGTTGGTTTTTGTTCATACTAGAGGTGTTCGTGGGACGGATAAACCTGATGAGATGTGGGTTTAACATAAACCCTACCACAAAAAGATGAGTTTGCATTCATGTCCTCATAGAATTGAATGACAATTTCAAATCTCACTAAAGAATTATAAATAAATAAAAAACTAATTCTAATCCTATTAATGAAAAGAAACTTGATAGAATTGAAGTTTTTCACAACAAAATACTAAATAAACTAGATAAAAGAATACAAAAATTTCTCACTTGAAACCTGACTATTATATAAACTCATATTTCGAGTGGGTAATGAGTATTTATGGGGCGGATTAGACTTAAATTCCACTTGACCCTAAATATTGGTCGGTCCAGTTTTTGAACCCGATGTCGTCCCTAGACTTGAAGAACTTCGATAAGATCCAAATTTAAGAAACACGAGTCAAGATGAGTAAATGGGTAGGATCGGATCCTATACACTCCTAGTTCGTAGCATCTAGTTTCTATAGGTAAATGGGTAGGGTTGTGAGCAGCATTATATGTGTGCGCCCATAATTACTCACATTTTGGTCTTTAATTAACTCTAAAAGACGTAAAAGATTCGTTGCATTCATGTCCTCACAGAAGCTAATCAAGTAGCAAATTGCCTTACTGGTAAACCTCTCTTTTTGATTTGGGTCTTCATGTAATAGAATTATAGAAGATGTTGAGTGTATGTAGGGATTATTTATAACAAATAGAATTAAGAAATTCTCTCTTTTGTAAAGATTATTACTATTCATCTCTATGATGGGCTGGGCCTATACATATCAGCACAATAGTATTTTGTTTGATCCTTATTTTTCATTTCCCTACAATAACTATTGTCATCTATATATTTTTTAAAAAAGAAATATTATTGTCATCTATGCGAACAAAAATTATTCGTGGACATCAAACAATGGCCAACACCGACAGACACCCCTCAATGTTTTTTTGAACGTCACCCCCTCAATGTTGGATGAATAGCAAATCCCAATTGTGTATTTGGGTGTTTTAACTTTTAACACCCCCCTCTATGAGTCTGTTGAGAGAAACTAAAATCAACACCCCCCTCTATTAGAAAGCTCTGCTAGGGTTTGTTCCTTTTAGAGTTTACTAAGAAGAGTTCCTTTCCAGTTTAGCTGGATTCCTTCTCCATTGACTTTTGTCTTGTGGAGTCTCTTTTGCTTCAGTGAGCAGTCCATCTTTACAGTCACAAAGTCCCCATTTGTCGCTACTCCAAGTATGGATAGTGACCCCCCTTTTGTCACCCAATCTCAGATGATGCAGTTGGACGAGAATATTCCCCCTTTCACTTTAGAGGAGGATCATGACCAAGCTGAAAGAGCTTCTAGCTCTACTAACACCCAAAGTGAGGCTCTTCCCCCCTGGAAGGAGCCATAGTAGATCTGCAAGTAGACGAGGACCATTCTCTGGACCTGGCTAAGAGGACTCTGATAGGGAAGGTCCTGACTGATAAACCCATCAACAAGAATGCCCTAAAGACGGTGATCGCTAAAGCTTGGAACGCTCAATCAGAGATCCAGATGACGGATATGGGCATCAATGGCCTTCTCTTCACCTTCCCTGACGAGGATAAAGCAAGGAAAGTCCTAGAGGATGGACCTTGGAGCGTTATGGGTAGCATTTTGAGCTTACAACCATGAGAGCCTCAAAGATCCGTGTTCGAAGTAAAGTTCAATCTGATCCCGTTTTGGGTTCAGATCCATGGGTTACCCCTGGATGTTATGAATGTTAAAAACGTAGCAAAAATAGCAAGCCTCATTGGAGAGATCCTTCTGGTGGAGAACCCCCTGGTGGAAGGAAAGCTCCTTAGAACCTTCTTCAGGGTTAAAGTATTAGTCAATACCTCTCTCCCTCTCTCAACAGGGTTCTGGGTCCCAAGAAAACATCTAAACAGGGTGTGGGTCTTTCTCAGATATGAAAAGCTTCAGGGTTTTTGTTACAACTGTGGCCTGATCGGACACGAGCAAAGGTTGTGCAAGGTGCCAAGAGCTATGGCTTCTTTCAACCCGTCTCTCCCCCGGTACACTCAGACTCTGGGAGTCACTTCTGCTAGACCTCTTGCCTCTATAGTGGCGGAGAGGAAACAGGGCCAGAGGAGCAACCCACCCTCAGAGACTACATGGTAGGATGCTAGCAACAAATCAGAAAGCTCTCAACCTAGTGCGGAACTCAGATATTGGAAGAAGAAGCTTGGCCCTAAAGAAACCATGCCCACTCACTCTAAGGCCCCCCAAAAGGAGAAAGCTCTTGATACTAGTAGTGGGAACAAAGAAAGGATGGTAAATGTCCAGGGGGTAAGCTCTGATCTGCTAGTCGAGACCCAAATGGAAGTGGATAAAACTAACTTTACCTCCCTTGAAGAAACCCAGATGCAACAAGACCTCCAACCTGACAAGGAGAGGACCCAACACCAAGAGGAAGAAACATGGGATGCCCCTAAAGAAACAGAAGTGCAGAGTACTACCCCCTCCACCCTGAACAGAGATGCACACTTTGAACCAGAGGAGAGAGCCACTCGAATCCCTCTAGGAGCTACCGCTCCTAGCCCTAGGCTAGGACCTGAAAGTCTGGAGCTCCTGGGTATCCAACCATAGGACATAGGCCTCAAGTCCAAAGTAATACTCATGGACTACCCGAGTCCTACTTTTAACTCTAGCAGCTCCTTTGGGGCTGGAATCACTGCAGAAGATGTAGCCAAAGCAAGGATGAGGGTGGGAAGCTCAAAGATCCACGTAGGGAATAAGTCACCCTCACCCAGCAGGTCTTCTGGAATACCTAACGAGGAGTTGAGAAATTGCAACAAGTTGAGAAAGCCTATCCTAAGAAGAACATTCTATGTTACTAAAGACTACATTGTGGAGTTCCCTGATGACCATGATGTCCAATCCCCAAAGGAGACAGTGGGTTGATCTCCCTCCAAAGAACACTCCCTGGCAATGGGCTTTGAAAGAGTTATGACGCTAAAGAGAGGCAGTGGAGTTTTGGAGGCAAGCTCACAGGTAGAGGGCCTTTGCAAAGCAAGAAAGATTGAAGGAGCGAGTCTGAAGAGCTACCTGGCTCTTGAGAATCAGGAATCATCACCACCTATGGCTGAGGAGGCAGGCCTTACCACGCCCCCAACCTCTAGATGAATGCACTCAGCTGGAATTGTCGGGGAATGGCGGCTCCCGCGACAATCCAGGAACTCAAGGACCTCAAGAGAAGGTTCCAGCCTGCCATCTTCTTCTTAATGGAGACACGCGCTCCGTTGAGTAGAGCTTCCAGAATCCAAAGAACACTTTCTTTTTCACATATGCATTGTGTGGACCCTCTAGGCCTCTCGGGGGGTCTTTGCTTATTGTGGAACAATGGGATAGATGTTGAAATCAAGGAGTCCAACCGAAACTTCATTCACACCTTTATTACTGATAAGAAGCATAACAAGAAATGGTACTGCACCTTCATATATGCTAACCCAGTTTTTATCCATAGAAGACACCTGTGGAGCAGAATTGCCTCGCTAAACCGCCCTCAGCTCCCCTGGTGTTGCTTGGGGGACTTTAACGAAATTCTCAGCCAGCAAGAGAAGGATGGGTTGCGTTTGCAGAGCAGAGTCAGAATGGAATTGTTCAGAGATTTCTTAAATGAAACCAATCTTATGGATTTAAATCTCAAAGGATGTAAATTTACTTGGCTGAGTAACCCAAGACAAGGTCGGGTAACCCAAGAGCGCTTGGATAGAGTGCTAGCTAACTGGAAATGGCGTTCCTCCTACCCTAGTGCAGTAGCGACAACCCTTCCAATTGTGAGCTCCGATCATTCTCCTATCCACCTTAGCCTAGCAGTTGAAGAGAGAAGAAACCCACCTTTCAGATTTGAGGCTTTTTGGGAAGAAGACCCTGAGTGCAGGGAAATCATCAAACAGAGCTGGACCTCCCTACCCCAAGGCCAAGAAGAGGAGAGTAGTTTCCAGACCTTACTCTCAGCCACTAACCATTGCAAACAGAATCTCAGTTCGTGGAGCAAGGGAAAATTTAAAAGAGCAGACTGGGAAATAAGCCAATTGAAGAAAAGAATAAAAAGATTACAGGATGGTAGAATCACGGAGAGCACTTGGGAGCAGATTAAGCAGGCACAAGCAGAGATTAAAAGATTATGGAAACATGAGGAATTATTTTGGAGCCATAGATCGCGAGTTAAATGGCTCAGGGGCGGGGATAGAAACACTAAATTTTTCCATGCCTCCACTGTCCAAAGAAGAGAAAATAATCACATAGCGAGGCTGAAGAATGATGTGGGTGAATGGGTGGAAGGCCAAGAAGCAATCTCTGATCTTTTTCTTGATACTTACAAGAGAATCTACACAGCCTCCCTTATTTCAAATCTGGAAGCGTGTCTACAAGCTGTCCCTAGGGTAGTCAAGCCTGAACTGCACCAAGCTCTTATGGAAGAAGTTACAGATGATGAAATCAGAGATGCAGTGTTCTCCCTTGGTGACCTCAAGGCCCCTGGAGCTGACGGCCGTAATGGCCTCTATTATAAAAAAAACTGGAATACCATACACCACACAGTGTGCCAAGCGGTCAAAGAATTCTTTGTCAAGGGTGTCATCCCCCCCCCCCCCGAGGTGAACGAGGCGATTGTTGTGATGGTTCCAAAAACCCTTCATCCAGATTTGGTTTCTCAGTTTAGACCTATAAGCTGCTGCTCCTTTGTCTATAAAATCATCTAAAAAATCTTTGTTTCTATATTGAAAGGGTCCATGAATTCCCTCATTTCCCACCCACAAAGTGCCTTTGTTGGAGGCAGGCTTATCTAAGATAGCTTGACTCATGTCCAAGAAGCTTTTCATGCCTTAAAAAAACCAGGGAGGCTTGGAAAAGAGCATGCAATTATTAAGCTGGACATGAATAAGGCTTACGATCGCCTTGAATGAGATTTTTTGGAAGGAGCTCTTAGGGTGTTTGGCTTTCGAGAGGACTGGATTAAGCAAGTCATGGCGTTGGTCAAAAGGGTATCCTACACTTACAAAATCAATGGAAAAATAGGGAAGAGTGTTACACCCCAACGAGGTTTGAGGCAAGGTGACCCACTGTCACCTTACCTCTTTCTGTTTGCTATGGATGTACTCTCTCATCTCATCATCTGTAAGCAAGAGCAAGGAGCTATTCAAGGCCTCACCTTGGGGCATGGTTCACCGGCACTAACCCATCTTTTTTTCGCAGATGATGCGATCTTATTCACTAAGGCTAAGGAAGAAGAAGTGTACCAGTGGCAGAGTGTTATGAATCTGTTCTCTCAAGCATCTGGTCAGCGCATCAATGTGCTTAAATCTGGTTTGATTGGTGGGCGCAACCTGGACAGTAGAAAGAAAGTGTCTTTGGCTGCCATCCTTGGGGTTCAGGTTTGGGATAACCCAGGGGTTTACCTTGGGATGCCGGCGGAATGGGGCAGGTCCAAGACACAAGAACTCAACTGGATCCGAGAGAAGATGATGAATAAGCTTCAAGGGTGGAAAGGAAAATTGTTAAACCAAGCTGGAAAAGAAACTTTGATCAAGGCAGTGGTTCAGGCCTTCCTACCTACGCTATGGCCATTCTGAAATTCCCCAAACAGTTTTGCCACCAAATTGCCTCTCAAATTGCTCGGTTTTGGTGGCGGGGAAACAATGACAGGGGCATTCATTGGAAGAATTGGGCCTCTCTTATGTTTAGTAAGGCTGAGGGAGGCATGGGTTTCAAAGATTTTGCAGTTTTGAACCAAGCTTGCCTTGCTAAACAGGCTTGGAGAATCCTTCAGGAACCCAACGCCTTTTGGGCCAGCGTTCTGAAGGGTATCTATTTCCCCAATGAGAACTTTCTACATGCAAAAAAGAAGAGACAAGCCTCTTGGGCCTGGAATAGTATCCTTCATGGCAGAGAGCTTATCTTCAACCAGGGAAGATGGAGCATTGAAGATGGGAAGTCAGTAAATCTGTTGGGACATAGATGGCTGGCCTGCAATGAAAGACTGAGAGAGGGTCCATTAGACACAACAGTTAGCAGCCTTATGGAGAATCAGACTAGAACTTGGAGCATTTCCAAAATTACCAGCGTGCTCTCGCTCCCAGACTTAGGCAGAGTTCTCCAGACTCCAATCAGACTAACCGAGGGTGAGGATGAGATTTTCTGGCCCTACAGAGATTATGGGCAGTACACCATTAAATCTGGGTACATCCAGGCTAGGTCCCATAAGGAGTTGGAAGAGTCTCGTGGTGCCACATCAAGTGAACCTTCTAAGGAGTGCTGGAGAAGCATTTAGAGTGCCCGGATCCCTCACAAGATCAAAGTTTTCTTATGGAAGATCATGCATGAAGCCCTCCCGACCAAATTAAACCTGAGAAGAAGACATTGTGTGAGTGAGACTTCCTGCCCAATTTGTGAAGCCCCAAGAGAAGATGCAGCGCATGTCTTTCTCCACTGCCCTTGGCTTCGTCCTGTATGGTTTGGGAGTTTCTTCCAACTTGCCCCAGACCCGTCGATCCTTTCTCTGCCTATATGGTTGGAAGCAAAGTTGTCTCAACTGAGTAATCTGGAGTCTGGCTCTGAGCAGCTTATCTCTTACCTGGGCTTCCTTCTCTGGGGTGTGTGGAAGATGCGCAACAACGGTACCTTCAGAGGCGAGAGACCTAACCCTGTGCTCTGTCTTAACCTTGCTGTTGAGGCAAGTAAGGAGTTCCTCCTTGAAACAACTACAGAGTTCCTACCCATATCTGGAGGCCATGTGAACCGAGGGATTAGACACTGGACAAGGCCACCCCTTGGTTTTCTGAAATGTAACACGGATGCAGGGTTCTTACGGGTAGGCAACAAGGCTGCAGGAGGCTACATCTTCAAGGATGATAAGGGGTGCTTTGTGTGGGGAAACCATAGGCAACTGCATGCTGCCTCAGCTCTAGCAGCAGAGGCCCTTATCCTTCGAGAAGCGGTTTTTGCAGCTATGAACCTTAACATGGATAGGGTGGTCTTTGAAGCAGATAATCTGGGCCTAATTGAAGCTTGCAGGGAGCAGAGGGAGAAAGGGGAAATTCTAGCTATTGTCAAGGATATCCGGAAGTGTAAACTGGACTTCCCTAATTGGATCTTCAGCTGGACACGCAGAGAGGGGAATGAATGTGCACATGTGTTAGCTAGGTTGGCTTTGTGCAGATCTATTCCTCCCCACTGGTGTGCACACCTGCCACAGGAACTCTCCACCACCATCAACAGGGACATGGTCGCTTCTGCTATGAGGGAGTCAGGAGTAGCAGAGGAGAGATCTAATCCTCCGGATCCACCTTGAGCTCTTCCTCATTTTTTTTTGTGTTAAGAGAGCTGATGAAAGTAGATTTGCCTCTCTTTCTTTCCTCAATCTCTTTATGTTAACTCCATTACCTAATTAGCTGGTTTTTCATTTAGTGGGAAGGTCACCTTTATGTATGTTAGTTTATATGTCTTGTCTCAATTATTGAGTCTTGCCCAGCATTCAAGGTCTGTATCACGGGCTTGTATCCTCTGCCTTGTAAGTCTGGTTGATTTGGGTTTTTTATTCCCTTACTTGGGCCAGGCCCACTCTATCAATATATGAGAAATCATTGATCAAAAAAAAAACTTTTAACAAATATTGTTGACGAAAAAAACTTTTAACAAATATTCCAATTATTGCAGGGTATTCTTAACATATAAAAATAAGATTATAAATATTTGAAAAAGTAAATTTAACTGAGAAAAAATATCTTAATAATATAAAAATAAATGATATAGATATTTGATTTTTTTTTTGTTACAAGGGGGAAAGCCCCAAGCACAAGGCTAACCCGAAAAAGCAACTAAGCTCGAACTAGAACTAGAGCTAACATCCTTTGTAAGGAGGGAGTGGTCGTTTTAAAAGCTTATCTAAAAGATCGAAAGTTTCCTTACAATTTTTTCATATATTTTTTATTTTTATATCTTTGAGTTCTAAATTTTTTGATTCATCGGAAAGCTTTGAGTTTTAAAATTGAACTAATATAAATTTATTTCATGGAAATAACACAAATAAAAAACGGGAAAATAGTTATCTCAGTTTTCATTTTTAACAATTTTAAAAGTTATTTAACAGGAAATCACTTTTTAAAAATAATTTAAAATTTGCATGCATCGATATTCGATAGTTTAATTTTTTTTTTAAGGATAGTGTAGACTGTAGAGAATACTTTTTTTTTGCTCCTTGGGCCACCAGTCTCCACGGGGGAAAGGGGTCTCATGTGACTAATCTGGCTCGGGATACGGTAGTGATGTCCCTGACCACAAATGTTTTTATTTTTGACCTCAGAGGGGATCGAACCCGGGCTAGAAGCCTAGGTGAAATCCTTAAGGAAATGCACATTCACCACTTGTGTCACCTCTTGTGGTTGTGTATCTAATCACATTCTCACATTAATTTCTCAATTTTTTTGTTAAAATTAAAATTTAATCAATACATGATAAATTAATAAATTTTAGTTAAATGATTATGTACAACTTTTTTACAGCATAGTAATTAAATTCTAATTTTGTTTAAAATTTACGTCCATCAATATTCGATAGTTTAAAGATTATTTTAAGAATAGTGTAGAGAATAATCTTACACGTGTATCCAATAACATTCTCACATTTCTCGATTTTTTTGTTAAAATTAAAATTTAATCATTACATGATAAATTCATAATTTTTTTTGAAGGAAAATAAATCAATAAATTTTAGTTGAATGATTATGTACAACTTTTTTACAACATAGTAGTAATTAAATTCTAATAAAAATTTGTGTGGAAGAACGAAATATAATACTGACCTGTGCGTACCCACGGGTAGTACTATTTAATTATTTATACATAAGTAAAGACTCATAAGCCATTACCATTTTTCTCGCACTCAATTGGATTTATAACTAAAGTTATATTCTTTCGCCTTTCATAAACATTCAACCTTTACAGCTGAGTCCTTGGTTGATGCTTCAATTCAACTTGATAAAGACATAAAGTGCTAGCACTGTGAAGCACAAGTTCATATAGAGATCATTCATTTTATTAATTTCAACATGCATCTGTTGACTTTGGCGGATCAAGAACAGAACAACATTGACCATGGATGATTAATTAGCAATACAGCACGAGCAACACATGTTTAAGGATGATATTTAATACGTAATGTTTAGTAAGATAAGAAGAGATATTTTATGAAAAATGTGGATCAAATTATTAATTTTTTTTTACATCGGAAAGATAAATTGAACCTGTCAGGAATCGATTTTGGATCTCCCCTACTCAACTCATATGTCCCCCAACTCCTACCACTTGAACTATATATCCTACAGGGACGGATCAAATTATTAATGATCATGATTAAAATATTAAAGGTATATATGTTTGCTTAGCATCCAATACATTGAATGTCAATCCTTCATATTTTCTCATTTTTCTTCTTGAGAAGAAGTGAGATTTGAATTTCCTAGGCAAACTAAAAGTCATTTTGAAAGCATGTTGATACAAGTTGTATTATTATTCTTGTTTTTTTTTTAAATTACTTTCAACATCCTAATATACATTTTGTCTCTCCTATTAATTTTGATTTTTCAATTTTCCTTTCAACATTATACTCCCTCCGTTCCTAATTATAAGACCTAATACAAAAAATTGCGCTTATTAAGAAAATATTAAATGTGTCTAATTAGTGTGTTGATTTTTTTAAAATGCATACATTCTTCCATATTTACCCTTTGTTATTTTCTCTCACTAATAAATGGTAGGTGGTAATTAAAACTTTGGAATTGAGAACACACCATTAATGTAAGGGTTATATATGGAAGAGTATAATACTTTTTGCTAGATTATTGTTAAAGGTCTTATATTTAGGAACTAGAAAATTTTAAAACTAGGTCTTATAATTAGGTACTCCCTCCGTTCCAAAACTATTGTAGTTTTAACTTTTTTATTTTGTTCCAAAACCATTGTTGTTTTACATATCCAAAGCACTTTATCTCATTCTCTTCCATTCATGCTCTCATTTAATATTACATCACCCAAGTATCACCTCTTAACTCCACCAATCACAATTCTCACCAATTAGTTGACCAATGATTTTTATTCTCTCTCTTTCATATAACTCGTATTAAATAAGGGAGTTTCAATCAAATTATAACATCAATTAATAAATTCTTAATCTTTGTGCATAACCCTTAAACTACAATAGTTTTGGAACGGATGGAGTATTAAGCTACGTGTATAGTTGGTAAACCATAATCAATGTCCTTTTGAAATTACAAAAGTGATAGATTAATAAATACTAAAACAACGCTCAAAATAGTGACAATTATTAAAAAAACGGAGGGAGTATCAGTAATTCAGTATATATATAGTATATCAGTTGCTTTGCCTGAACTCAAAAAACACATTTCCCTCCTTCTACTGAAAAGAAAAATTGAATCAAATGGATAAATTGAGGAAATGTGCTTTTACTTTTTTTCAAATTTTAACCAAACACGCACAAGTCATGTCATTATTTGATATAAGAATTAACCAACTACTTAACACCCCTTAATAAAATTGGTTAATTTAATTTTTTCTTTGACAATTTTTTGGTTAATATAGTTAATTGCATTAAAGTTTTCTCAAATACTGTTAAATTTTTAAAATTGTCCTTAAGCATATTAAAAGGAAAATTTTGGGGAGTGAGAAAGAGAGACATTATAATTATAATTAATGTGACTCATTTACATACTCAGAATTAATTAAAGGCAATAATGTGAAAAACAATTAATATGGTACAAAAATTCAATACGATTTTTATAAAAAAGTATCAAAATACACCCCTCATTTGATTCTTTTATTAAGTAATGAAGGGATTCATGTATGGAAGACCCTGAGGCCTGAGTGCAACCTGTTATAAAACAAAACCCAAAATGCTTACATATTTCAATAAAAAAATACATTCAGCTTTAAATATACACAAAACTTTCAATTTAAAAAATCAATATAAAAAAAAACTATTTTTACCTTTGATCAAGTTGAATGTTGGAGAGAATATTTTGAGTATTAGATTTCACATTATATATGAATTAAACGTCAGACTTTATATTTCAAATTGCGTATTTTCTGATTACGGACAATGTTATGAATTTTAATTAAAATTATTTGAATTTTGAATTTATTATATATTCTATTGAATTTGATATAATTGCATTGTGAATTGTACAGTTGTTAAACACAAAATTATGTATTTTCTATTTTTTAATTTATTAAAAAAAAATTAATGTCATGCTCTAGGTTGTCGTGTGGACCTATTGAGAAGTGGGAACGAGAATTAGGTAAAATTCATGGTAAATTCTGTGGTACCTTAAATTTTTTTTGGGTGTGGTACCCGAACTAGGTAATTTAATAGATTATTATCATATTATTCAAGGTAAATACTACATCTTTAGATTTTACTTCACTTATCAATTGACTTTATCTCATGAAATTCATTTCTTAATGAAAAATGGACGAGTGGTGGAAACGAATGATGGTGTTGGAGATGCGCGTAAAATGATCATGGTTAATGGATGAACAAAGCTCAGAAAACACAACTAGCATATCTCATGTACCTAAGAATGGAACACTGCATTACTATAATATAACAAAATCAAAATTTTAATTGATACATGAGTCTTTATTATTGAACCAACTCATTTTGAGTACCACACTCTAATCCGGCTTAAGGTACCACAGCAAGCACCAAAATTTATTCATTCTCAAGATGGAGGAGGTAGGTAGGGACAAATGACATGAACGAGGAAGCAATTTATGCTCCGCCTTTATGTGTGTTCACTACGAGAAAACCGTTAACATTGTCAATGACTTGCATGCTGTCAGAAGTGTTGTTATTGTCGGAAATTTAAAATTGCAAAATAAAAGTTGTCGGTAATTTTTTTAGGGTGTATATATTATATATTACTTCTAAATTACCGACATTTTGAACTATTAGTGTATCAAAATATTACTCCTTCCGTTCCTATTTATAAGTCCATTTTACCCAATTCTCTTAAATTAAGAAAATTAGTTACAAGTAATAAATTTGTAAAAGAATTTATTCACTTTCCTAGATTAACCTTATTTAATTTCTTATAAAATTCTCTCTCCAAGTTATTATCTCAAAATCTCATTGTCTCTTTCATATTAAATATGAGGATAGTTTTGGAAAAAAATAATTAATGCTCCATTGATATTGTAAATGGACTTATATTTAGGAACAAGAAAAACACTCAAAATTGGCCTTATAATAAGGAACGGAGAGAGTACTTAGGTACTGACTTTTTTTATAGACAAATGTTAGTTGTTAATAATGTTAGTAAATTAGTTATATTTAATGTTCGAATATTATGCAGTAGGTCTCATACTATTGCATGTTGTGCTAATTAATTAAGAAAGTAATTAATGGATGACGTGACGGATTTGTGGGTTGGTGAAAAAAATAGGCTTAATCCTTAAATTAGTCTATGTCTTTGTGTCGTTGTCTGAACTAGGTCCCTGACCGGAAAAATTTGTGGAATAAATCTCTATCTTTGAAAAACGTATGGAGCCAGTCCTCGCCGGAGGGCGAAGCTCCGGCGAGTTTGCTAAGTGGCAGGCAAACGCTTACGTGGCATTTTCCACGTCATTATTGATTAAATTTTAAATGACACATATATATTAATAATTAAATTAAATTAAAACTATTAATTAAAAATAAAAACTCAAAAGATTGTGTTTTAGTTAACAACCTTATCTGCAACAAAAAAAAAAAGTTAACAACGTTATCTAACATCTCCGGCATCCATGAACCCCCAAACTAATCTTCATCTTCATCTTCATCAACCCAAAACAAGAACAAGAAATCCAGAACCTATAACAAAAACCCAGAAAATCAAACTCTCAAATCCAAACACAAAAACAAAAACTCATTAATTAAAGTAAAAAACCATAAAACTAAAAACCCAAACTCCCAAGTTCTTCATCTCAAGGAAATCCCTCCAAAGCAAACATTGGAACGACAGGGTACATGGGTATATTCCAGAACCTATAACAAAAACCCAGTAAATCAAACTCCCCCACAAAACCTCCATCTTCATCTTTTTCATCTTCCTCCAATGTTTGCATTTAGAAAGTGAAAGCCAAAAACAAATAATCCAGAAACTCATGTCAAATCAGAAATCCAAAAACAAAAAACTCAAACCCTAACCATCATCCTCTTCAACTCCCCTTCTTTCTCAGATCAAGCACCCCTAACCCAAAAAAACTCAACCCAGAAAAAATCCCTGATGAAGCCAGAAGGAGAAAAAGCTTGAACCT
Source organism: Lotus japonicus (assembly GCF_012489685.1). Lineage (NCBI taxonomy): Eukaryota > Viridiplantae > Streptophyta > Magnoliopsida > Fabales > Fabaceae > Lotus > Lotus japonicus. The sequence continues at coordinate 109,869,118 of NC_080041.1, read as the reverse complement.
TTAGGAACCTTTGAGAATAAAACGACGAAAATGCTTGTTCAACTCAACCAAAATTCCATTCTCAACCTAGAAAACCTCACTGTTGCGAATCGAGGTCATTGTCCCTTCCCCTCTCCATTTCAGCCACTGAACCCATGACCCAGACTCTACAACGTCAACGGCGATGCTTCCACTTCGCACCACCACGCCACGACTATGGTCGTGATGGTTACAAACGACCATGAAGCTTCCTCTGTCCATCTATATGGATTCCATCGCCCCTCTCTCGTCCCTCTCTGTCAGGCATGGCTATGGTGATGTTTGAGATTCAGAGGGTGATAATTGAGAAGAAAAGAGAAGAAGAAAGGAAGAAGAAGAACGGCAGAGGAAGAAGAAGATTGGGAAGGAGAAGAAGAGGAAGATCAGATGAACCCTAATTTCTGAGTTGATGCAATTGGGAATTAGGGTAATTTGGGGGAATTATGATTAGTGTGGGGGGAATTAAGATTTGTTAATTAGATTTGGGTTAGAATTAGAAATAGGTTTAATTATGTTAACTATATGATTGTAAATTAATTTTTTTTATTCTTTTTTTAATGCCATGTCAGCTTTATTTACACAGTCATCATGTCATTTCATCACTCGCCGGAGCTCCGGGCTCCGGCGAGGACTGGCTCCAGACGTTTTGCAAAAAAGGGGACGTATTCCACAAATTTTTTCGGTCAGGGACCTGGTTCATGCGGCGACACAAAGACAGGGACTAATTTGAGGATTAAGCCAAAAAAATAGTCCATTTCATTTCCTTTATTAGACATCTCTTAATCACATCACACACACATATATACTCTATTTCATGGTAGGTAGGTAGTATCTTCTAAGCACATGCATCACACACATATATTAAAATGAGAAATGTGACTTATACAATGTTGGAATATAATGTAAAACTATTTATCATGTAATTTTACTTAATAATTTAAACTTTTGAGATAATTAATTGTTTTATATACAATATAACATAATGGACAGTGTAGATTAGAAGAATAAAAGGGGAGGACCCATAACCAAAACAAACAATCTAAGGTACCCACTCCACATCCTAATTTCTTCCACACATATTTAATACAACATAATGGACAGTGTAAATTAATGAGAATATGTGTTTCTTTCTTCTTGTACACATCTCTACCTATTCTCATCCTAACACTATCCCATAAAATTATGCAAGTTAAACAAGATTATTAGTTCGCGGATTTAGTGGCTGTTAATCCAGCTTTTTATTTCTCTTTTAGTGTGAGCTGGACATAATTGACCAAATTTGTCCAGAGTTGTCTAAATGATCATTAACAAAAATTGGGTTAAATTACTCTTAATGAGGTGTCACAATAATATGGTAACGTGCTTTTATAAATTCCAACTCATTTTAATTCTTTTTATTCTTTACTCTCTCCATTTCAAAACTATTGTTGTTTTAACTTTTGTGTTTTTTTTTTAAGTTCAAAAAAGAAATTGTGTTACGTTTTTTCTAAAACTATTGTTGTTTTACATATTTAAAGCATTTTATCTCATTTTCTTCAATTCATACTCATTTATTATTATATCTCTCAACTACTACCTCTTATTCTCACTAGGACGAATCTATAAATTTGATGTAGTGGAGGTAAAATATACATATAAATTCGTAACAAAAAAATTAGCATATATTATTAGAGGTGATGACATTTTTTACCAAATTAAACTTGACACAAGTACTGAGGGCATTTTTTACCCAATGGCCCATAAAAAACTACATATTTTTACTACTCAAGCAAAAGCATTTAGTAATGTGGGATACAAGTGAGAGCATTTAGCAATGTTAGACATAAGTGAGACATTTTTTTACCAAAGGGGCTATAAAAAACCACATACTTTTACTACTCAATTTTTTTTTCAACATTAAGTGAGGGCACTTGCCCTCATGCCATTACACTTGCATCCGTCCCTGATTCTCATCAATTACATTTCTCACCAATTAGTTGACAAATAATTATTATTTCATCTCTTTAATATAACTTAACATTAAATAAAGATTTTAAAATCAAATTATATCATCAATTAATGAACTCTTAAATTATGTGCATAACCTTAAACAACAATAGTTTTAAATAGTTTTAAAGTAGAAGAAGTATTTTCATAATATCATTTTATTAAATATCCCATTTGCATAATAAACCAATCAATCACTAGAATATAATAATTACTCCTTTTCCCAAAAGAAACAGTTGAGAATATTCCTTGACCGTGTGTGTAATCAGTAATGTGTAGGGTTCTATTTGGTTTCGATTCCGATATTTGTAAATGAACCCCCAAACAAACGTATAGATAATAAAACAAGATTTTTGCGCCTGATGAATAAAATATAGTTCAAAAGGCAAATTGGGTTCTCCTTATGTTGACCCAAATGTTTGCCTTAAATACATGTGTTTTTTCTTATGAAATGTAGATTCGAATCTTGTGAAAAAATTTATGCTATAATTTTTTATTTTTCAATGTATCCTGACGGTTATAAATTAATCATTTCAATACTCGCTTACCCAAAAAAAAAATCATTTCAAAACTGAGAGATCATATTGGCTTAACAAAAAAAATTAAGTTTGTAGGGTTGACTTGAAAAATCATTATCCAATCCCAATATACATACAACTCATGGATTAATTAAACTCTAAACCAAATGCTTAAAGAGCTCACTATATGCTAATTGTATTAGATCAACCTTATTTTTTTTTGTCTTTTGGCCACCAGTTTCCACGGGAAAAGGGGTCCCACGTGACTAATCTGGCTCGGGATACGGTAGTGATGTCTCTGGCCACAAAAGTATTATTTTTTACCTCAGAGGGGGTCGAACCTGGGCTAGAAGCCTAGGCGAAATCCCTTAAAAAATGCACATTCACCACTTGTGCCACCCCACCCCTTGTGGTTATATTAGACCTTATTGGTTCCACCAAAATATGTATGTATTAATTGTTTCTCGTTAAAATACATTTGTTAGAAAAAAAATATTATTTAAAACTTACCTGTGAATATTTCAATTTGTTTTTTTTTTGTTTGCAAAATATTTCAATTTGTTTAGTTTGTTATCCATGCAAGTGCAACTGATTTTCAAACCTATAGTGAAGGTAAAGTAGGTCTTGGGCTTTGGCCCTCCAAATAACCAAGAAAAAAAAGGTACACTTGTAGGTCTAGAGAAATTAAATAACAATGTATTGTTCTAGATTTATCTGTATTATTCTAGATTTGTCATGTAGGTCCAGAGAAATTGCAATGTTTTATTCCAGTACAATAGGTCCTTTGAATATTAATTACGTACCATAAACAAAACTAACTTTGCTTTTTTTCAGAAGCAATTAAGTTTATTACTCGCATGAAAATTTGAGAACATCTCTCAAGCCAAGAAAGGATAGGCGCCAAACTCCCACCAAACATATACAAGTAATCACCAAACAATACAAAATCAAATCAAACACCTAGCTATAGATAAAATGCTCTAGATAACAAGGGAGTAAGAGAACAAAACCCATCAAAAGAATCAAACTTCTTAGAAAGGCTTGATACCCATCCACTTTAAGTAAAAATAAATTAAAAAGACAGAATATCAACAAATTAAAATTAAATCCAACAAGCACCAAAAAACGTAAGGTGATCGACAACAACCTTTAATTACACCACTCCCATTATGCTCTGCCCCAGAGCACAATGCAACCAGCATGCACTAAAACCAAATGAGAAGTTTAGGGGCCCTGGCAGTAGTTAGTTATTCAAGTGAGAAGTCTTGCAATGGTGTGGGTGTTAATTTTAACACATAAAATAATTAATTTAGTTAGGTATTCTTGTTTCACTACAACATTTTGTGATTGTTTTTAACCATCAGACACTGTATGTTAAAAAAAAATGCAGATTGTAAACTGACACAATTATGTTTATTTTTTTTTAACATACACAAATTATAACGTTTAATTTTAAAACCACCATAAAATTTATATGCCAGAGGTGGAACTTGTAAAAAATATATGAAGGGGCCAATTGTGAGAGAATTTTTTACTTAATATACCAAACGTGGCCCTCTCTCAAGATGATACCTGCCCCATATTCACATATATTTACAGTTCTTAGTATTTTAATATTTATATTCTCTCTTTTTTTAGTCCAATAAAGACCACAAGACTCATTATCAAAAAAGAAGACCACAAGACTTCTATGTTGTGACATTTTAGACTAAGACTTCAATTTCAAGGTTTACGTATCTCATCAATTATCTCAAAATGACAGGTGTCATCAAATCATCAATTATCTCAAAATGACAGGTGTCATCAAAGTTCAACCTCAACATCTCTAAAATGGATACAAGTGCAAACTAACTATTCTTGTGCTTTCACCAGGTTTTCACCACGTTAACAAAGCCACCAGCTCTTCTTCCAACAAAAAACTCATTCAACACATGACTCCGTGTGTCCAAAGAGAATCACAAACTTGCATAACACAATGATACGTGTTATACATTGAGAATATCTATATTTTTTTTTTATATTTCTCTTTTAATTACATCACATCAAATCACATATTATATTTATCACTTATGTCTCATCTTTTTTTAACTCATTCTTTTCGGAGCATATATATTTTGTGGCATTTTAAACCATTACAACATTCATAACATAAACTTCCAAAATCATGTCTATATTTTTTTAACAAATATAAATTATGACAGTTAAAAACCGTAACAAAACCCATATGTAGCCGATGTTGCCACTAAGTTCACCAGTGTCCATAACAAAAAAACATGGTGAATTCTGTGGTACCCACAATTTTTTTTTGGGTGTGATACCCACATTAGGTGATTCAGTAGACTAATGATATGTTGTAATTGAATTTATAATTCTCAATGTTATAATTCTAGTCCCAATAGTACTCTAATTCATTGGGCAACTCAACTGTCCCTCGACGACTTTTGTTGATGTCCACCACGACCTTGCAGAGGTTGCAGTGAATCTCAACCTTAACATTGAGTCTGAGCGACATGATTTTGATCAAGTGAGAGGCTTAACACCCATCTAATCGACGTCATTAATCTTAAGGTACATTATTGAAAAAATACAATTGCTAACTCATGTGATACATAAGTCTTTATTATTATGCTAACTCATTTAGGGTATCATACCTTGACCTGAAGTAAGGTACCGCAGCAAGCACCAAAAAAACATTACCATGAATACTTTAGTATATGTTTGTTTTTCAATTACATCCTAACATTTTTTCTCTTTAAAGTTCAAGTGATTGAAATTTGAGAATGCCCCTAAAAGTGCAAACGCTCGTTCGGGCAAATATATATACCCTTATTAGAGGGAATTATAAAATGAAGTTGAAGGTTATGCATGTATGGACATTAATTATTGATAATCACGATAGTATATAGTTTGAATAGCTATTATGGCTTTTGAAAAGCATTGAAAGAGATAATTTAATTAACGAATTGAATACTTGATATATAGTATATATTTTTGCCATGTTGTGTACTATATTAAGAATACTTTCATTGGTCATTAATTGGTTGGTAAACTTTGTCCATTTGGTATATCTCTGTGTCCCGTTTCATATAAATAGGGAATGCAAGCCTCAACCTCATATCCTAAACCAAGGAACACTAGCTACTACTTACGTAATAATCACTTTTTGATTCAAAGTGCTTCATCAACTTTCAGCACAATGGCAATTGAGCAAGTCCTTCACATGAATGGAGGTGATGGAGATGCAAGCTACGCCAACAACTCCTCATTTCAGGTACCATGTTCACTCTTTGATATAATATTTATATTTGTAGTGTTTGCATGCTATGCCAATTAAACGGTTTTGGTAATTAAATCACATCTATATGTTATATGATAATCCATAAGATGTAATTAAATATATTCACATCATAATTAGAAGTGCTTAAAATGCAAATAGTATTATGTTAATAGTATCATATTGATTAACCTATTCTCGTTCTTCACATGCAGAGAAACGTGATGCTGACCACAAAACATATACTTGAAGATAGCATAATAAGGCTGTATTGTGCAACATTTCCAAGCTGTTTGAAAGTGGCAGATTTGGGTTGCTCATCAGGTCCAAACGCGCTTATGGTGGCATCTAACATCATCAACACTGTTGATGCAGTGAGCCAAAACCTGAACCTTGAGCAACCAGTGTTTCAATTCTTCCTCAATGACCTCTTTGGAAATGATTTCAACACCACCTTCAAGTCACTACCTGATTTTTATAAGAGATTGCAACAAGAGAAGGGTCACAAGTTTGGTCCATGTTTCTTTAGTGGAACTCCTGGGTCATTTTATGGGAGACTCTTTCCCAATGATTCTGTTCATTTCTTTCATTCCTCCTATAGTCTGCATTGGCTTTCTAAGGTAAATTATACAACCTTCACTTGTATTTAAGTTTTTAGCCAACATATGATAGCATGCCGAGAGTGACTAAACCACTTAGAGCGTAGTCAACTAAGGTCTCGTGTTCGAGTCCTTGTAAATCCGTTAAATACTTGGTAAGAAGGGCTTTGAGGCTCATAGTGGTCTTATCCAACTGAAATAAAATTGACTCAGTTAATGATACATGTGATTTAAAATAAAAAAATAGAATGACTAAATAGAAATAAAGTCATGACTTAAAAATATAAGCTTTCCAACAGTGACCAAATTTTTAGTCCCTAATACATTAAAATCATTCGCTAACCGTTTAGCGACCAAATTAGCGAGTGATTTGCGCTAAATCGGTTACTATGCAGTGAATTCCTAGTAATAAAAGACAACGTGAAAAAAAATAAATTAGTGGGAACTAAAATTATAATGTGTAAATTTTCATATTACAACGTGATAATTGCTTTGGATTTTGTTGTTGTTTTGTCAACAGACTCCGGATGAATTGACTGTTGTTGCAGAACCATTGAATAAAGGGGCCATCTACCTAACAAAGACAAGTCCTCCAGCAGTGCACAAAGCATATTTTGCACAGTTTCGAGAAGACTTCAAGTTATTTCTGGGATCACGTTCATGTGAACTGCTTCCTGGTGGTGCAATGGTCATAACACTTATTGGTAGAGATGAAAATAATGAACTCATAAATGCTTGGGTGGTAATTGGTATGGTTCTCAATGACATGGCCTCAGAGGTATGTTATACATGCATATATACATAAATACAAATTCTGAGTGCCTGTTTGGATCACAGCGTTATGAGAATTTTGGTTTTGGATAGAATTCATTTTAATAAAATTAATTATGGTAAATATGAGTTGAAAGTGAAGTGATTTATGTTTAAATATGTTTATTGGAAAAGTGATTTCTATATGGTAATGTTGTGAAATCCGGTTATAAAATTTCTCAATTCATTATGTCAACAATACTCTCTCAAGTTTCCTGCAGAATTTGAGACTAAAAACAATTTTTTATGTGGATTGTCAAACATTCTTATAACTATCTAAAAGTGATTTTGAGGTTCGCAAACATGAAACCAAACACACTAAAACTTGCTTTTGGTGCAGAATTTGATTGAGAAGGCAAAATTGGACGCTTTTAACATACCGTCATACTGTCCTACTGCTGAGGAGATACGACAAGTAATTGAGGAAGAAGGGTCTTTTGATATTCAAAGGTTGGAGACAATAAGAACGGATTGGATCAAAAACATCAACGTGAGCGATGATATTGATGAAGACACAAGAGCTGAGGCAGTGGCAAAGTACATAAGAGCTGTTGCAGAGTCAATTCTGAAGTCAGAGTTTGGTGAAGCAATCATGGATGAATTGTTCCGCAGGTTCAAAAACAAGATTGTCAAACTTCATGGGGTAGAGAAATTGGAGCTTGCTAATCTAGTTATGCACATCACAAAAAGCACTTGAAGCCTTCATGAAAGGAGCCTCTATGGATAATAATAATTCCTATTATATATATGTGTGCGTGTGTGTGCAATTTGGATCTATGTAGCAGAGGTTCTCTACAACTCTCTCCTGCACAATTATAGGCACTTGATCTTTGTAATCAGTGATTGAGATTAATCTAATAAAATATAGCTTATATACATCAGATTGGATTACATGCTGCTATCATGTTCACTAAATTACCCCCAAGAAACAAAAAAGAGCAATTTTGACATTATTTAATTTTGAACATGAGTTCATAAAAAACAAAGCAAATGGTAAAGGGAGCCATTGGCAGTAGCAATTCCTTTGTACAACATCATCCTTGAAGCCATAAGTTTCTCGCTTTTAGCAAACACCCACACAGATCTTCCCTTTCTTTCAAAGATGGATTACGATCCTCTCATGTGGAATCTTCACATGACACTATTATATTGAAACTTTTGTGTCTATCTCACTTCATAAGTATTGATTAGGTGGAATCCTCTGAATATTTATGAAGAAAAAGATAAAAAATGTTTCACTTGATATTGTTATCTAATATGAGAGGATCCTAATCCCTTTAGCATACATGCTCAACATGGTTCTACGGCTCATGGACCATAAGAAAGCACCAAACCACGTTTGATAAATCTTCTGAAGGTGAAAATTTGTCTAGCAAAACAACTGCAAACTTACAATTTCAAAAACCAGAAACAATCTGAAGAAGGGAGAAAGAATCTAACAGGTTTTAAACTGCCATCTTCATCTCAATCTTCTGGTGAGGATTATAGCCTACAAGCTTGAAATCAGCAGCTACAAAAGAGTCTATATCTTTCTTCTCTGAATTTATCTTCAAAGTCTGCATTGGAGTTAAGATAGTCATCAAGACTAAAGAGTAAAGAGTCAAAAGACACAAATCTAAAGGAGTGATAAATGGTAAAATATTTGTGGCCAATTATGTAAAGCAAATAATTTTCTAAAGTATTCACACATACAGGAAAAGGTTTAGGTAGGTTAAGAAGCTGCTCCTGCAAAGGCCGCACATGATTGTGGTAAACATGTGCATCCCCAATAACATGGACGAAATCACCTGGAACGAGTTCTGAAATGAAAAAAAAAAAGGATTTGTTTAGTCAATTTTTAAAGCACTTTTTGGAGCTGTATTTTTTCAATTGTAATCTTATCAACCCAATAAACTTCTCGAACCTGAACCCAACTACAACCAACCCTCAGTGGTGAAACAAAAACTTACTGACAAATTTCTTCTGAAACAACCCTAACAAAAAAGCTATAAAAATGATGGAAAGTGCATTATGTGATAAAATATAACCAAAAAAAACAACAGAAAAATAAAAGCTTCATAATCTTGAATGCAAAACTTCAGAAGATACTAATCAACTTCTTCACATGACTGAAGTCCAAAAGAAAATATTAGTTTTAACTTTTTAACAAACCAACTGAGGCGAAGTTTCAAGCGTCAATCTTAGTTAAACAAATAAAATCAGGCTTGGGCTGAGCTGAGCACATTAAAGTCATATTATTACCCCCCACCCCCCTGTAAAGAAAATAAATTGGATCATGACAATAAATCTATGAGAACCACCACCAATTATTATGCTTAAAGCCATTTACAACAAAATGAAATGGCATTACATCACCTCTCATTACAGCTGGAAACCTCAACATTTACGATGAAGTATACACATGATAATATTTAAGTCTATAGCAAATGCTTTGATCATTTACATACCACAAACATGAGCAATCATGCATGTCAGGAGCGCATAAGATGCAATATTAAATGGCACGCCCAGGCCCATGTCAGCAGATCGCTGATACATTTGACATGATAATTCTCCATTTGCTACAAAGAACTGCAAGTTACAAATTAAAAATTAACAAAAATTAAAAGATTTAAAAAGGAGAGGGAGACTTTTCAAAGAGAACCCTAACTAAAGCTGCAGACCTGTGCAAACATGTGGCAGGGTGGAAGTGCCATCAATTTAAGATCAACTGGATTCCATGCAGAGAGAATGATACGTCGATCATTAGGATTATGCTTTATCTTGTTAATAACATCTAAAAGCTGATCATATCCTTGGCCGGAGTAGTCCTTATGCATGTCACTATACCTATAAAATGTAAGATGGAAAGTAAAGAGCAGAGCAATGCCACATTAAACAGTTTATTAAATATTCACCACCTGAGAAAAATAACTAGTTGTCCACCTACCTGGCACCAAAGTGCCTCCACTGAAACCCATAAACAGGTCCTAAGTCACCCTCCTCCCTCTCTGTCAAACCAATACTGTAGTAAAAAAATGTAATGCCAGTTAGTAACTGCAAGAAGAAGATAAGTGTACAATCTGTATTTAAAAGTTGAACAAATGACAATCATGCTTGCCTATCCAGGTATTCTCTGGATGCATTGCCATCCCATATATGAATGCCTTTTTCCTGCAACACCTGTCAATATAGAATGCTTTCTGAATATAGGTCATAATAACCGTATGTCCTTATCTACTATACCAACAAAGTAGCACAAAAACGAAGGAGCTAGAAAGAATTACAACCAGATTTTACTGTTCAACACCACATAACCAAACCTAAGGGACTAGTACATACCATATTCATGTGTGTAGAAAAGATTGTCAAAAGTTATAATTACCTTGGCATTTGTTGAGCCACTGATAAACCAAAGAAGTTCTTCAACAACCCCTCGCCAAAATACTTTCTAGAAACCCAATGAAGAAATCATGTCAGCTTCTCTATCAAAATGTACAAATAGACATTCCTCTTTAACCGTAAACATCCAAAGTAATTAAAAAGAAAATAATGTTTTGCACAGTAGATTAAAAACATATCCTAAACCATAACCACAATTGCATGCCTTGGTTGTTAGAAGAGGAAAGCTTCTGCGGAGATTGAACCTCATCTGTAGAATTATAGAGATAAAGTCAGCATATAAATTATGATAAACTCAATATATCAATTGACACATTACCTGGCAACCAAATTTTGACAAGGTACCAGTCCCTGTCCTATCATCCTTAGTTGTACCTTCAGATATGATTTCTTGAATCAGCCTAAGATACATGTATTCCTCATGTCTCTGAAGAATCATTTCAGGAAGAAAGTCAAAGTTTTGAACCTCAAACTTTAGGGAATCTGAATTATTATCAAAAAGTGGATCAGTATTCTGACTCAGGGACTCTGCTGCAGAACTCTGAACACGCACATACGTGGCGAAAGAATAGCGGATGTCGTTTTCCACCTTAGGAAAGGATGAGTACCATAACTGATATTTAGTGGAATCAACTGGAGGCATAAAAGTGTCACACTCAATGCTTGCATGAATTTCAGTGAAGTGGATAGCTTCACATCCAGGTGCATTAAGAACTTCTCTGTACATTGAAATTATCAGCCATAAGTCTATAGCAGAAAAGGATGGAGCACAAGAAGGGGGAGAAGAACATATACCTAAATATCTGACCGCCTCCTATGACAAATACTTTCTCAATTGACAGACAGTAAGGAGAAGCAGCTAAAAGTTCTAATGCAGAAGAGATACTTCCACAAATCACAACATTCTCTGCCGTTCCAATATCAAAGCTACCTGAGCGTGTGAGAACAACATTAAGCCGACCGGGTAGAGGCCTATACTTAAGAGGGATACTCTCCCATGTTTTTCTTCCCATTACTATGGCATTCTTCTTCCCGGGATCAGATGTTGCGGTAGTGATCTCCTTAAAAAACTTGAGATCGGTAAATAATCTCCAGGGTAATTTTCCATCCTTACCAATGCCCATATCTTTGGTGGCAGCAACCACCACTTGGTAAGTCCTCTGCAGATTAGGTAGTGGGTTGATACTGCCATTGCCATTTCCACTAGAGACTACAAAAGAATCACCAGTCATCATAGAACTCAAAAACCGACAGAAGCTCGAAGACACCGTCTGAAAACAAGGGCTGCACGGCCTATTCTTCGGGAACTGCAGTGGAATCTGAAACTCAAAAACGTAATAAATCAAAGTTAATAATTATAAGTGGCACCACTCATGCAAAACAAGATCAGATGAAATGCATACATACAGCATAAGAAAAAAAAAATGAGGATATGCAGAAAAGACCTAAGCAATTTACATTGTGACAGCATAATAGTTAGTATTACCCTAGCATTTTGGTGGCGAATTAGTCTAATAATAATGGTGTGATATTATTGGATACCTATAAGCTATATACTACATGTTAGAATGAAAGGAAATATATACCTTCCATAATCGTGAGTATGAATTGATCATATTTTTTAAATTGAGAAGAGCAGAGTTATAGTCTTAAAGACATGACGATGATATCTGGGAAGAATTAAAATATTTCAGTAGAAACAGAAATGAATGAAATATCATGTCATATATAAACTAGCTAACATAACTATGTAAATGGTAGAGCTATCCTTATATAATAGGCATACCTGTAGGAGGTGGTGCTGGCGGGGTTGAGGGGGGCGTTTGGGTCGATACTTCTTCCCTTTCAAAAAATTGATAACCGATTATGACGATGCAAAACACTGAACTGAAGACAGTAATCAGATTATGGAAAGCATTCAGGATCAGGGGTTTTGCGACACTGGGTAGAAGAACAGAAGATAGTTTGAAAACAAAAAAAGGTTTTTCTTTTCTTTTTTGGGTCAATGGATCCAAATTATATGGATTGTAATGTATGGGCTGATCCACCACTCAATCGTAGTCCAATCCATATCTTTAAATCTCGCAATGATTTTGTGACCAAAATAAAATTGGAATGATTTTTAAATTAAAATATATCCCTCAATAGGACACTTTTTTCAAATTTAAAGATTAAATAAAATAGTTTTATTTTTGAAATTACTTAATTTCTGCAAAGGGGTTGTTCAATAAATAAAAGATAAAAACATTTCCAAATAAATCAACTAAACTAACTGATATGATATGATGTTGGTCTAGTGGTAAGCAAGTTAGACCTCCGAAAGAGTGATGACGCAGTTCAAACCCCAGTAAAATCATTTCTTGAGAAAGACGACTATAATTTCCATACAGATGGAGACATTCGAGTCAAGGACACAAAAAAATACTTTTGTCACTAATTAGAAGGGCTCTTCCAACCTCATTCTACACTTGTCAAGTGATGGGTTGTGTCGAGCAAGATTAAGATTGATTGGTAAGTTTGAGACCCCAACCCAACCCAACTCGCCAAATGTGTTGGGTTAGGCGGGCTTATAGGATTATTTATCGCCCTTATATAGAGCCATGTTATAAAAGATATGAAATCTCACAATTTCAGCATACAAGAGAAAACACGTATTAGATATAGTAAGTAACAACAATATGACTTAAAAAAAAAAACAATATCAATCCAATTTAAGTTTAATAATAATATATTACTTTCACGAATATTATGCTTTTAACTTTTAAGTATAAATTATAGATTTTAATACATGTCAGTTAAAGCCGTTGGATGACATTTCCTCTTTAGTGAATGGGCTAGGCATGAATCTAGACTTAGTGGAGCTCCATATTTAGTATCAGCTGACTTGTACTTCCAGCTAAATCCAGCTCAATTCTGAATATTCAAGTTATTAACAAGTTTCATGGGTAATGCCTCTCTCAATCTCCTGAATCAAACAAAATCATATAAACTGAATGTAATTTGTTAAAGAAAAAGTCCAAAAATAACTCATAATTTTCTGAAAAAGTGAGAATGCATAATGTAACTCAATTTCAATAACAATAATCAGACCAGTCATTTGTAAGAAAAAAAATTATGAGAAAAGGTTCTTCCGGACATTTTAAAATAAAATATGAGGCCATTTATTATATTTGAACAAGCAATTATTATTTGTACCAAAAAAGACAAGCAATTATTATGATTATCTCTAAATGTCAATAGGGTAAAAGTACATGAAGCAATGAGTGCAATGGAAGAGTCTATGTGGAGAGTATATGTGCAAAGGAGTGGCTTGCATTTTGCTAACACCAACTCCATCATCATGCAATCATGTTTGTGAATGAAACTGAAAAAAAGTCATCTCATAGAGGACCCTGTCAATGGAAAATGACTATGAATAAATAAATAGAAACAGCAAACTCTAAAATTGTCTAATAGTTGTTCCAACCTGTCTTACCTGTTTTGGTGGCCGCAATTTGAGAGATTTACTCGGATGATATATTTGCCTTTTTTTCTCTTTGTTTTGCAGCCTCTACATTCCGGTGTCAAGGTATCATCTCCTAAGATTCTTTCACCTGAGTATGATGTTGATCCATGAACAAGTTGATGCATTCATGTTTATCTAATTGCTTCAGCTGCATTTGATCATTAAGATATCTATCTATCTTCAATTTCTTGTTCTTTTTCGGGGTTTTTTTTATCCATGCATGCTAATATGAAGATGATTGATAGCATGTTTGGTTGCAGCATACAATGTTTTACAATCAATTCCGGTTAAAAACTACAATTCTTAGCTTCTACGTGCTTTGAATTCTGTGCAAATCGTAAAACCGAACATGTTATGATTGTTTGCTTGATTGCATTGAGAATAAGATGTTATGATTGTTTATTTGATTGCATAAAGAATTGGTTGTATAAGATTCTGACATGTTTTTCATGGTGAAAAGAAGGCGTAGGTGCACGTGAAAGGCTCAATATTGGGTACCTGATGTATGCTTGTACTTGATTTTTTTCTGCCTTGCGGCGATTTTTGCTGATTCAAGTAAGCTTACAAGATTCAACTCATCATGTGTGACCCTATGTCCGGACCTATGGACCGAACCGTGAAAATTGGTGAGTATAATAATTCGTTGAATTTCATATATCAGAACCTTCCCCTGCATCTTTTGCGGGTGTTTTCTGCATTGCTTGCTTATGTTTCATGCATACATCATCAAATATTTATCAATTCCATATGGTTACATTTGTAAAATTGTACTAACTAGAATTTGGGAATGGTACCCCATGACAATTTTGCATCCGTCTATGGTTTGGTTTCAGTTTCAATAAAACTAAATGTAAAGTTATAAACAAATGAATAACAGATCAAAGTTATGGACATGGACATGCAGAATGTATATATAGAAATGTAAGAGCAGTATAGTTCTTGTCATGTCTCAAATTCAACCAATGCTATTCATTAGGGAAATTGTTGGTTGTTAGCGTGTTTGGAACAACTTTTCTTTCATCAGAATCAATTCTAAAATCCAGAAGCTACTTGTTTTCAAACACTACTCACAAAAACTTCTCTCCAAAATTATTTCTGGCTTCAGAATCAATTGTACAGAGAATTTACAAACACGCTAGCAGTTTGCAATCCATATGTTATCAAGATGGGGAAACATGGTATTTATACTTGCATAGGTTGTTAAATGTTAATAGAAACAACAGCTGCAGCATGAAATGTATAATGTATGAAACTATGAATTTTTCTCTCTATCTTCCTATTCAAACTTCTATGAGTAAAATTTCTACTACTTGTAAACACAGGACCTGAAATTGAATATTCTGAGGATGAAAGGAAGACAAAGCTCGGATCCCTTAAGAAGGTGGCAATCAGTGCCTCATCTAAGTTCAGGCATTCCTTTACCAAGAAAGGAAGGAGGCACAGCAGGGTCATGTCTGTTTCGATTGCGGACGAACTCGACACAGAAGAGTTGCAGGCAGTTGATGCTTTTCGCCAAACACTTATATTGGAAGAGCTCTTACCTTCAAAGCATGATGATCATCACATGATGCTAAGGTAATATTTCTGACATTTTTTCTTGTTTGCTTAATCACTAATGGAAAATGCTTAGAGTTGCGATACGAAACACAAGAAGTGAAAGTTAACTACATTACACTCCATGATTTCCGCGAAATGATGCTGTTAGTTTTGCTTCGTTAGCATTTCTTACTTATTTCTTGGTGATATATTGCAGCTTTGTTTATTTTTATGAGTAGCTTTATCTAATGCCTAAATTTAGCAGCTCTGATTGCCTATAATTGTACTGTATGATGATTCAGATTCTTGAGAGCAAGGAAGTTTGATATTGAGAAAACAAAACAAATGTGGACAGATATGCTCAAGTGGAGGACGGAATTTGGTGCTGACACTATCATGGAGGTATTTCTGTTGAGAAGCATAATAATCAGTTTTCATGTTCTATTCTTCTGCATTAAATTTTTATGTACCGAATCATCATAACAAATTGTGTGTGTTTGTGAAGGATTTTGAATTCAAGGAAATAGATGAAGTTCTGAAGTACTACCCACATGGGCATCATGGAGTTGATAAGGAAGGACGACCTGTTTATATTGAAAAACTGGGTCAAGTTGACTCAACCAAGTTGATGCAAGTAACAACAATGGAACGTTACCTCAAGTACCATGTAAGAGAGTTTGAGAGGACCTTTAATGTTAAGTTGCCAGCATGTTCAATCGCAGCTAAGAAGCACATTGACCAAAGCACAACTATTTTGGATGTGCAAGGAGTGGTAAGTATATGATTGCAATGCTATTTTTCAGTTCTTCAATCATTCTATGCCCAAAGAAAAACCAATAAGAGGAGAAGAAAAAACTATTGTAACACCTTCAATGAATATGATAGTCACCATAATTTCAAGGAGACAATTCGCATGTTTGAATTAGCCTATTTTTCCTCAGAATCAAGTCTTTAGCCCAGAAGCTACTCATAGAAACTTCACATATTGATTCTCAATTAGAATCAATTGTAGATGGACTTCCAAACATGCACAATATCCATTTCTAGTCATAACTATGGATATCATGTCAATTGTTAAAAACGTTTTCCAAAATGAAGGAAACTTTATATAATTGTTGACAAGGACTCTTGTTCAGGGTCTTAAAAGTATGAACAAAGCAGCAAGGGATCTCCTCCAGAGGCTTCAGAAGATTGATGGTGACAACTATCCTGAGGTACTGGTTTATCTACATAAGCATGGCATTAGTTTAAATGGCCTTCTAAGTTCACCCTAATTTATTTTTCCTTTCTACACAGTCCCTGAACCGTATGTTTATCATCAATGCTGGTTCTGGATTTAGGCTCTTGTGGAATACTGTTAAGTCATTCCTAGACCCCAAGACCACTTCAAAAATCCATGTAAGCATTTCTAGGCTACTTATCATTTTGTAACAAGGTCGACTCTCAGTTAAGCAGGGACATTAAACAGATTAATGTTTTATTGATCAGGTTCTAGGTAACAAATACCAGAGCAAGTTGCTTGAAATGATTGATGCCAGGTTAACTTTATCTTCTTTCCATTCAAGTATTTCATCTAATACTCATATCCATAAATTTAGGCTATCCAAGGTCATCTTGTGATAGGGATACTCTCCTGGTGTCATGTTAAGTTTTGAAACAATCTCTCTCTTCATAAATATTTAGAGGGATGGATACAAAATAGTGATGAGAGAGATGGATACAAAATTTTAACACGACAGTCTTGATCCTGTTGTGACATGTTTCACTTATTTTTTAAGTATATTCATGCAATATGGAACCTGCATTACTACTCATTACTATAAATAACACTTACATTTGTTTGTTTCATATTTACCAGTGAACTTCCAGAGTTCTTGGGTGGCACTTGCACTTGTGCAGATAAAGGTGGTTGTATGCATTCTGACAAGGGGCCATGGAATGATCCAGATATCTTGAAGGTAGTAGCTTAATGCAGAGAGAAAACTTTCTTTAGTTATATAACTAGCAAAGAAAAACATTTAAGTGTTTCCTCTGGATAAACTAGATGGTTCAAAATGGCGAGGGAAAATGCAGCAGGAAAACCTTATCCATGATTGAGGAGAAAACAATCACAGAAGATGGAACAGCAAATCAAAAGGTACCCAGTTTCCTTCTGTTTGACAATTCCACAGTGCAAAGCTTTGTCCTGAAACTTCCGCTATGTATTCCTATTCCACATTGTATGACACTTGAGTATTTTTCTTTTTTGCCTTCAATGTTAAGGGGTTCAAAGATGCATTTCCACAATCACACGACGTGCAATGTTTATCGCCAACAATAAAGCAATGCAGTGTGTATCAGTATGATGCCTTTGTCCCAGTACTTGACAAGCCAGTTGATTCATCTTGGAAGAAAGTAGCACAAAATGATAAATTTGCACTTTCTAAAGGTATATGATTGATTCATTATGGAATAACTGCTGATAACAATTAGAACAAAAAAATTCAGTATTTTGAAGTTTATTCCCCTTATGCTGCAGATTGTTTCCCCAACAACAATAACAAGAACGCTAAAGTGATTAGCCATCAACTTGTCGGAGGAATCATGACCCTTGTTATGGGCATTGTGACCATTATCCGCATGGCAAGGAACATGCCTAGGAGAATCACTGAAGCAGCACTCTATGGTGGCTCAGAATGCTATGCTGGTGGCAATATGATGAAAGCGTGTATTTCAAGCAATGACTACATGGCCATGATTAAGCGCATGGCTGAACTAGAAGAGAGAGTCACTGTTCTCGCCGTTAGACCTGCCATGCCACCAGAACAAGAGGAGTTGCTCAACAATGCTCTGAACAGAGTCAGTACTGTGGAACAAGAGTTGGCTGCAACCAAAAAGGTATCACATTATATCGCCTATCATATCTCTTATTTCTATCTTCCATTAATATCTTTCTACCGGTGGTGTTCGTGAATATGAGGTGTGAATTAAATCTTTTTGTTCTGCTATAGGCACTTGATGATGCCCTTGCTCGCCAAGTAGAACTTCAAGACCAAATTGACAAGAAGAAAAAGAAGAAGTTGGTAAGTCATACTAGCCATCAATTTCTATGAAATTCTACTATGAAGTATAGCGTGCATTTATTCATACACTTTTTTTCTGGTTTATGATTACAGTTCCGTTGGTAAGGTGATGGTGTTCTTTGCTGCGTGTTCTCAAATATTTTGCATCAAGTTATGAAGTTTGAAGCTGTCCATATCATCAGCCTCCTTGCATTCAGCTATCTGCTTTATTCAGTATTCGATTGAAAACTTTCGTATAATATAAAGTTTGCCATTCCTTGACAATTGTGTATATATATATGTTGAATAAAACTAGTCACTGTTTTGTTTAAGAAAATTACATTTTCTTGCTTTGGAGATCATTGGTCTCAAATCCATTGGGAGCAAGACTAAGTTTGCATTATGATTGTGACCCTGCTTTGGCCCCTTCATCTTCAAACTTAATGGAAAGGATGTTTTTAGAAGTTTATCTTGCATTCATATAATTATGAACTATATTTATATGTTGGTCTTAAATGGATGATACCTCTCATTTCAAGGCAAAGAGGAAACAAAACTCTTCTTATTGTTTGAGATAAAAGTTTGTTCACATTGCACTTATATCTAAATACATTAGTTCCTTTTTGCACAGCTCGCCAAGAAAATATACAGCCTCGGCTCCAGATCGACTTAGCGAGATATTTCTTTTGTCCAACTTAGCAAATAGATTTTAAGATATTGCCTCTTGAGATAACTACTATCTACTAGGAAGGGATAGCAGAGAGACTAATGCTTGAATAACAGTGCAAGTAATGAGAAATGAGAAGAAATAAAGCTTTTCATACAACAAAAGCAAACAAAACTAAAGGATAAACAGGCTGCCGCAACAAAAGCGACAAAGCTCGTGTTTGACAAGATAGAAAAGATGTCATTCTTGATATTATACACACATTTGAAACAACACACCGTTTACTGATAGTACAATGAAAATGAGTGGGTCAGAGTCACATCATGTGCAAGGTCAACAACCCTCCATAAGAACACACTCCTTCAGAACAGCCGGGGAAGCTTCCTTCTTGAGAATCCTCTTCCTCTGTGAAGCCGCTTCTACCATCTATAATTCTCACCAGCAAAACCTCTTTTTCTGATTAAAACACAGCAAAATGAAGGGAAAATGAAATATCAGAAATCTGAAAAAACAAAAATCTTGTTAAAGGCTTTTACTTTGCTCAACTTACCCGTAACTTGGCTTCTGCTTGCCTATCAATGTAAGCAAGAAGCTCTTCTTGCCTCATTAGAGCCTCATAGAGAGCCTGTGCACAATCCACAAAATCCAAATATTAGGCCCTTACTTAGGTAAGAGGATCAATGAGACCCTGTATTCTTCACATCACACTACACCATGCCATTTTTTAAATGTACAAACAACTGCAGTTCCATGCAGATTGAAATTTTAATGTTGAACGCAACAAGCAGTCAAACATGAAGCAATGACATGTGCTTAGTTTCAAAATTTAAAGATGATAGAATAAGAGAAAAATAAGAAATGGATTTTCAATGCTTTTGGCATGGACTAAACTTCATTATTATATTTTCTCCAAAAGTAGTGAATAACAAGAGCATAGTTTGCTACCTTTTTAGTAGCAATTAACTCAGCTTCCAAAGCATCCACCCGGCATACAGCAGCATTCAACAATTCCTCTTTCTCGTAAGGCATCTCAGACGGCTTAGATTGGAGTGTGTCAACCTTCTCCTCAAGCTCTCCTAACCTTTTCAGCATGGAGGGAAGGAGATTTTCCTCTGTATGTGCTGGAGTTGATGAAGAAGGAATAACCTCCACAACAGTTGTATCAAAAGTTGGTTCTGAAGTACTCTGATCATGATTAGATGATATTGCAGGAAGTTTCTTGGTCACCCGGCACGCAACTTGACGGAAAATAGTAAATATGGTCAACAAGAAGGCAGTTATTGCAACCAAAATCCGAGCTTGAATCCCTTCTGGAGTTCTCTGTGTGGCAGGACGAGAAGGTGCCCCTGAATTGGAAATTCACTTTAATTTTAATGAAGAAAATTACAATAGATAATAACAAGATTCAAGAACCCAACCAACTCTACTCAAAGCTTGAACTCTTAAATAATGGTTTAGACCTCTGGCAGACCCCTCAAGCAAAGCCTCTTTTGAGATTAACTAGCAAACAAAGTCTAGATACTGTCTCAGGGATCCATTCATTTTGGGAAATGGCATTGGAGAGGTCAACCCCAAAAATGCTATAGCAAGATGGTGGATAGCTAGATGGCCACTATACCAAAAATTATGTATACTAATACAAGTAACAAGATAATAATTTACACTACAAACATATGAATACTCAAAAATAAAAATGTTACCAATAATTACTGACAAATTCATCTTTAAGTCAAAAGTCTTAGTGAACTATCCTAGACATCCAATTAACAAACCAATAATGAAAGTCAAGGAGCATAAGGAAAAGAAGTACAGCACTAAATCTTAAATCAGTTTAAGCCACTAATGTGTCAAAAACAGAGGGATAATGATGCCATGGGCTGAGAAGTGTAAACTGTAATAGACAGGAGGAAAAAAGCAGAACAGAGGATGTTTACAAGAGCACACTGCAAAGGCCTGTGTCAGGCTGACAGTAGATCTTGAGAGTAGAGATAGCACGGAAGTTGCTACAGAGAGGGATAATGCCATGAGCTGTGAAGTGAAAACTATGCATAACAGGAAAGTGGACAGGGAAAAAAAAAAAGGAGGTCTAGAAGAGCAAGCTGCACAGACATGCAAAAACCATGAGAACAGAGGCAGGACAGCAGTTGCTACAAAGAGCATAGAACACAAGTGTAATGCTAGAAAATGGTTAAGCTCACAGAAGAAGGGGGAGGCATGACAGACAGCTCCATTTTCCAGAAAACGAGAGGCACGACAGAAAACAAGGGAGGATACTTAGGTATTCAAGATATTACTAGCGGCAACTGTGACGCTGCAATAGCCGCCACAAGTTGCAGCAATTTCAGGCGACAAGGGTTGCTGCGTCAAAACAATTCTCTACGCATTGCAGGGAGGACACACAATGTGAAGTGGAGAGCATCGCAAATCACAAGGAAAAAAACCTGCAATTGACTATCCTTCCAACAGACCAAAGCTCCCATATAAGAATCCAAATATCAAAACTAAATATGTAGGTTTAGGAAAAGGGGGAATGAGGGAGCGAATTGCTATTTATGGAAGTAGGTGGGTGGTATAATGGATTATTTTACCCAACAAACACCACATTCAAATGCAACAAGTACCGTATTAAGTATTCAGAAGTGAAATAGTTTATTATGTTGTTGTAGTTTTAGTTAAATACTTTCCATTTTTTATTCCTGATGATACTCATTAGATGATCACTAAATTATTACGAAATTTAAATTTCATTGTCTTATAAGAACAGTTACAGAAAATGCACTTCATATCTTCATTAAAGCCTATCAAATGATATATAGCAAAATGAGAAGATTCATCAAAAAGGTAAATTAAAAAAGTACCAGGCCAAAGTCACAAACCTTGTGAAGTATAAGACCTCTGCAAAGATGCTTGCTTCTTCAAGACAGCATCCACAGGTTTGTCTACCATTGGAACGTATTCATCATACCCAGAAAAGTTATTGGTATAACTTGACTTTCCAACTATCTTAGCCTGGCAAAAAACACAATATGAAGAATTTAAATATTTAAGACAGAATAGGGCAAATCCTCAGGTTTCTTTATGATTTTATTTTGATTATCCTCATGATGTCTTCAAATATTGTGGACCAATCATTGTACATTTAAATGAATAGACAATATAACAGGTGCAAGAATTATGAAAGAAAACTTTTTTGCCATTTAACTTATTCAAGCCAGGAAAGGGTGCATACAACAAGACCACTGAGACAATCAATATTCAATAGCAAATTTGACAATATGCAAGCACTCACTTCCTCACGAACAGGGGTCAGCCTAAGATGTGAATAGTTCTTCATCGCTTTTGGAGAAGCTATGTCTTCAGCTTCTGATCCCGATTCAGCAGTGGATGTATCGCTGCCTTTGACCTGTTTGGTAGGAAGGAGTGCCAAATTAAAAAATGATAGGGTCGAAAGATGTTGATGAAAATGTGTGAAGGCATCAAATTTGGCTCCACTCAACCAAGGCAACAATCAGCCGATTAAGGAATTACCGTTGGGTATCGTGGCTTCGCATACGCAATAACCTTCCCTTCACTGTTCAGAACTTTTACTACTTGCCTTGCCCGCCGAGGCTCACCATTGAGAACCATCTGCAGAAACTCCAAATGCAATTATCTGTCAGCCTATTACAAGTCAGAATGATATAGACAACTTCTGTCAAAAATCTACCAAAAACTCAAACAAGAACATCATATAACCTTCAATATTTCGGGATTTTTCCAGGGCCCTTTATCAGATCTAAGGCAGCCTCCCTGATCTTCACAAGTGCAGGCACCTCCCAGAAACTCGGGCAACTCACTAAATCAAGTGCATTATATATTAGGCATTTAAAAGGATAATGTTAAGTTGCACTGAAGCTAGAAAGTATGATGCAGTGGCCAATAGGGCGGGTGAGAGAAGCATAGACTAAGAAATTTTAACGCACAAAAATATGAACATTTAAAAAATAGAAATTTTCAGTACCTGGCATCAATTACTTCAAGCAATTTGCTATGATACTTGTTTCCAAGAACCTAAATAATATTTCCAAAGCAGCATCAAGAAATGTCAGCAGCCTCATACCATCATTAAAAAGAGCTTTAAACAGCTAGAAGAAGACAGCATTTTTACATACATGAATCTTTGAAGTTGTTTTGGGATCAAGAAAAGACTTGACAGTGTTCCACAACAGCCTGAATCCAGGGCCAGCATTGATAATAAACATTTGGCAGAGTGTCTGTATCAATACGAAAACAACAATTAATCACGGTGACCGGCATAATCACATTTCAAATTTTCAGTAACTTATGATATTAACATTAGAAAAGAACATGGCAAAAATCACATAAGAAATGAGAGATCACACCTCAGGGTAATTGTCACCATCAACCTTCTGCAATCGCGTAATGAGTTCCCGGGCGGACTTTGTGAAGTTCTTAAGGCCCTAATAATTAAGATTACACAACAAACAAATTATTTATAGAACTTTAGTTTGCAGCCGATGCAAATAGAAAGAGGAATAATTTTAGGTAGCATACCACTCCTTGGACATCTAAGATCGTGGTACTTGAATCTATGTGCCTCTTGGCAGCAATAGTGCAAGCAGGAAACTTTATCGCAAAAGACTTTTCAAACTCTTGCACATGGTACCTCACATATCTATCCATAGTTGTAACTTGCATAAGCTTGTTGGGATCAACTTTTCCAAGTCTCTCAATATAAACAGGTCTTCCCTCCTTATCAACGCCATGATGGCCGTGTGGGTAGTACCTCACAACTTCATCTAACTCCTGGAACTCAAAATCCTGAAGAAAAAACATGGAAAATTAGATTCAGGCAAATCAATCACAGTAAAAGTTTATCTTGTTCCTTCTCACTACTAAACCTGAAGCCCCAAAATTCCATCTGCATTTACCTGCATAATGGTGTCAGCACCAAATTCTTTCCTCCATTGTAGCATTTCAGCCCACATATGCTTTGCTTTTTCAATATCAAACTTCCTTGCTTTCAAAAATCTGTAAAATAATACAATTGTGCACATATAAGACGCTCGCCTAAGATTCATCGCCGTACAAGTAATTTAGCATCTAACTTTAATCTACATAAGAGTATATTGAATTATCATATGGCATTTGTCCAAGATTGACATTTACAAAACAGTATATACACTATGCTATGCTATCTATCAAATAATTTTGCTAGTGAAAGAGGAAAGTAGAGAGACCTCAACATCATATGGTAATCATCAAATGCCTGTGGAAGCAACTCGTCCATGATCAAGGACTGGCGAAACGCATCAACAGCCTGAAGCTCCTCAACATCCCTGACATCCTCGATGGAAACGGAGCTGACGCGGCCGTCACTTTTCCTCCGGCTACTCTTCTTCCTAAGAGAATGCTTGAATTTGGTAGACGCACTGAGCGCTTTCTTCTTGAGCGATCCGATTCTCGTCCTCCTTTCATCCTCAGAGTTCTCGAAATCAGATCTCCTTTCTCTCTTCTCATCACTGCCGGAAAACCCCTCAAAACCTGCCAAAAACATCGAGAATCAGTGAAATGCCGAGAATCAAACGAATCGATCGAGAGAGAGAGGGATTGAGACTGACAAGGTCTGGCGAAGAAATCGAGGGGGCCGGACATTGTTGATGAAGTTCGTTCGATCTGTGAACGATTCAGAAACCCTAGAATTTGTGCAGCGTTGAACGATTCGATTCGAGAAT
Organism: Lotus japonicus; assembly: GCF_012489685.1. Classification (NCBI taxonomy): domain Eukaryota; kingdom Viridiplantae; phylum Streptophyta; class Magnoliopsida; order Fabales; family Fabaceae; genus Lotus; species Lotus japonicus. The sequence continues at coordinate 109,844,048 of NC_080041.1, read as the reverse complement.
CGTGATTCTTTCTTGTTGCTTGAGTTGAGAGTTAAGTGTGGGATTGGGGGTGTTAACAGAGTGGTTAATTGAGGATTAACAATAATGAAAATAAATTAATTAAGAATAAATAGTGGGAGGTTAACGTCGTGAACAGCTAGAGACAGAGAGGGGAAGAGAAGAAGAAAAGAAAAATGCGTTTGCTTTGTTATTGGAGGTTGCAGCTACGGTGGAGTTGGAGGAGTGTGGGTCCCGCTTTGGTTGATTTCTTCTGACAGCGACACGTGGCGGTAGGAGATATCAAAAGGTTGAGGGAGCGGCACAAGGAATTGAATTGTACTTGTTGGTTGCACCGTTCTTGGGCATTTTGTCAAACATGGCAGCTTTATACTAATAAACTAGTGATAATTGGCAGAGAGAATGTATAAAAAATTCAACTTGTTTTTGGTGGGGAAAAAAAACTAAAGTGAAATGGTTTGGAGTTTTGACAATAGTGATTGTTCTGGGTCATTCTTCATAGCCCAATGTGTATTGAAATTGGGCTGAGTTCCTAACTGGGTCGAGGACTCACCAGAGTGCACCATTTATCCTGAAGAGTGAAGACTATGAAGCTTGGTCTTGCATGCCAATTTTTTGTGACAAATATGACAAAAGACTTATCTTGATACCATACCACATTCTAGATAATTCTTAGCACTTCAACCCAAAAGAAACCTAATCAACATTAGATAGACTATTTCCGCCGGAAGAAACGCACCAAGTGTTGGGTGGACTTCGCATTTTGCCAGCTGTTGTTGCTGTTTGGAGGAGGCCGCGACCTGGCATTGTCAAGGTGAACGTGGATGTGGCTTTGGATAGGGGGAAGATGGCTGGTTATGGCTATGTAGCTCGCAACAGGAATGGGGAAATACTTGCAGCATCCTCCCTCTACCCGTGGTGGTGATGACAGCAGCTATTAGAGAGGCTCTTTGCTTGAGATGGGCTATGATTCTAACTTCTCAACTTGGGTTTCGTAAGGTTCAATTTGAGACAGACAGCTTGCTTCTTCACCAGGCTTGGAAGAAGAGGAGGGGAGCTTCTATTTTATTTTCTATTATTGATTGATGATTGTTTTTCGCTTTTGCATTTATTTGACTTTGTAGACTTATCTTTTGTTCGCAGAGAAGGGAATTCCGCTGCTGATTTCTTGGCACGAAATGCTCCTTCTCTGTCAGATTTGGTTTGGTTGGAGGAGGGTTCTCCGGGTTTGCAGGATTTTCTAGACCGTGATGTAATGGCTTCTATGCCAATTTGATTTTTAATGAAATCCTTTTAAGTTCAAAAAAAAAACATTAGATAGACTGTCCAACCCCGAGCAATCTTAGTTAATGGTGGGGCTTCGATTCATTAGGTGGTATTTGTTTAGTCATTTAGTAGTGGCTGGCATTTTTTTAGCTATGCATTACACATCTCATGTGGATCTAGCTTTCAACAGCGTATAACACGTTATGAGAGATGTTGAAGGGGGTTGGTTGCTCCGTTATATGCATGCAACAACCTTTGACAAAAAAATACCCAAAAGAAACCTGTAAAAGATTCATCCATAAACACTCACATGCTATAGGATTAAAGTGTCTTGACATCGTACCTTCAAATTGCGATGGAGATGGCGCACTTTGAAGGTGCGTGGCTATCACATCTGTAACGTGCGTTGTTAACACACTTTTAAGGTGCGAAAAAACTCAGACCTTGCAAAAAACAGTATGCACAAAAAAGAAGCGAACCCAAAGAAGAAAAATCTACAAGCACATAATTATGTAAATAGACATTATGTACATTATGCAAACTTTAAAAACAAACATCAATACAACATTTCATTGTTAAAAAGTCACAAATCATTGTACTTAAGCACAAGGGAATTGTCACAACAAACCATTCCAAATAACATATGGATCCCATAATATAATTACATTCATCCTTCATAAAATTAAAATCATCATAACTATGTTGCGAGCTAGAGGCTTCAATTACTTTTATTTTCTTCTTTTTGTCAACACCACCGCCACCACCACCTTGACCTACATCTCCACTACCACTATCATCATCATCATCCTCAGGTTCCAAATTTTGCAGTACGATAGCCTGCATACGCCGATTTGCTTCCCGGATCTGTTTTGACGTCTCGTTCGAGACAACTGTTAGAGCACTCAATTCCTTCAATTGCTCAAGAACACCCTAAAACTTACAATTGTTATGAAACAAAACATTAGACTTTATTTCAAGCACACAATTTTGTTATGAAACAATAGAATGAGGGGAATTTTATTGTTCCTTACCACAAGAGTTACTGCCACATGACCTCTCGTTTCAGGAGGGACCACCAGGGGTGTGACACCGACTTGTACCATTTGAAGTAGCAAGGTGTTGTCAATGGAATTGGAGAATGCTGACCACCCACGCAATGAGGAGTGAAATGAAGAAACCTCTCATAAATCTCCTCAACAATGAGTATTTCAGTTGGTGGTTCATTAGGGGTATTCTTGAGCATTTGGAGCTATCTCATCACACGCTCTGGCAGGTATGGGCGTACCATGCCTGAATGGCGAATCCACCCACTAAAAAGACACACCGGCTGAAAAGGTCAATGCACTATGTTCCCATCATAGGGTGTCCATATAACACTGCTCCCGTAAGGTCATCCAGGATAAGCTTTTTCTTATGCAGGTCCATATTCCCCCTCTGTGTGACCCATTTGCAAGCCCTTGTCTGTTTCTCAGTATATTGCATGTTCAGCTTTCTCTCAAACAACGAGGCGGGAGAATGCTCAAATATTCAAGCATGTAATCAAATTACACCTCAACTTTAATTCTTTGTACATTAAATTACATTAATTCCAATTGAACCAAAGTAAGAGATTGTGACATAAATGAAACAGATTCAAGTAGCCTCCAATGCTCATAAAGGAAAGCTAATGTCATGGCGCCCCATGCATACTCCTCAACTGTTTCTAAGTCCAAAAACATCTCCAAGTATGCAACCTCCACCTTGTTGTTCGTCTTCTCAGAGAAGATTATCATCCCCACCAATCGCAGCAAGAAGGCTCTAGCACCTTCCTTGGTCTTTTTTTCCCAGCCATCACCTCAGCAAACTTGATGAGCCATGTATGACGAGCATACGTCCATTGGACTTCCGAACCTCCTCTTCAGCCTCTTTTCTTGTAACACCAAGCTGCTTAACCATACAACAACTGCCTCCTCACGATTCAGATTTGGGAGAGTGAAGAACTTCCCCGACACAGGGATATGTAGCAAAGTACTCACATCATCCAGTGTGGTGGTCATCTCCCCAAACGACGTATGAAAAGAGAAAGTTTCCGGGTTCCATCTCTCCACAAACGCCGACAACATGGTCTTGTCCATAGAGGGAATGTTGCATGTCATCAAAGGCAATAGATCAGTCGCCTTAACCTTCCCTCTACATACTTGGAAAAGGAAATTGATTTTTTATCCTTCCCGAGCAAAGCATTCTCATGATGGTAAGTCTTCTATACACCCTGATCTGTCTCTGCATTTGTTTTTTTTGTAATGTTTCCACACTTGCAATGCTATATGTCGCCTTAAGTTCTTCAACAATGTAGGGTCAAAAGGCCCCCTAGGAAAGTATACATCATCTTCCTCCTCCTCTTGCATATCCTCATTCTGACCTTGACCATCCTCCTCATCCTCCTCCTCCTCCTCCTCCTCACCATAACCATCTTCTTCTTCACCATAACCCTCTTCATACTCCTCATCAACTCTAGCATCACTCATATCATCATCCTCCTAAGGTTGATTTACAATTGGATGGACATCTTGTTGTTACATTGTTGTCTGCATTTTGTCAAAAATAACCTGATGTCGAAGCAGATGCCTTGACATCTGATTTCGTGAAGCTAGGACATCAGTCCTTTGCTTGGAACGTGATGTGGGCCTTAGAAGATCTTATGGAGATATGTTTTTTAAAGTTACTTGAGGTTCAAGTAGCTGTACCAGAATGGTTTCAACTGTGAGTTGTTATTTGTTGAAACAGTCTTTATTAAAAGATTGGTTTCTATCTTCACGTTTGAATTTTGCAACAATATCTTGGAGATTCAGTTTTGATTTGTTGCTACAATCTGTTACTTCAGCCCAAGAAAACCCTAGTGCCCAAGCCACTGCTGCTGAAGTTTATAAAAGGACAAAGACCTAAAGCTTGAAAACCACCGAAGCTAATAGAGAGATATCAAATGTTTTAGGGTTGTTCATTGTTCTTTGTCCTTATTTATTGTGAACAAACTTTGCTCCTTGATTCTATAAAGCAAAGTTGTGTTCCGTGTTCTTTGATTCTACAAACTCTGATTGTTGATTGTTTGTTACCAATCACTGTGGCAGTGATTGAGAGAAAAGGAGAGGGGCTCTCATACTTAGGTTGAGATACTAAGTAGAAATACACTGGGTAGATTAGGAAGTGAACTATGAACTGTGGTGTTCATGAGTGTCAGTAATTCCTGAATCTAGAGATAGTGGATTTCCTTTCTTTGGGTGCGAACCCTCCAGACGTAGGTGAAATTTTTCACTGAACTGGGTTACCAATCCTCTGTGTTCTTCTTTTTTATTTTGCTGGTTTTGTTACTGTTAGTCAATTGTCGAACCGGTTGTCCCAGCATCACGTTCGACATCTGTCATGTGCGAGAACCGTAATTACACATCTTCTGGTTGAGGCTCTTGTACTGCAAGAGCTGCATGCCTTTTACGAGCTTCTTCTTCACGCTTTTTACAGTTCGATGTCGTAGGGTGAACTCTGCTAGCGCGGGGTTGACGTGGGTTGTCCGGATTCTTTGTTCTTGTCACATTTGAACCAATATTGGAATGTTTGACATAAGACACAAAACATAAATGGTAGAAAAGAATTGCAGCAGATCAGTCACTAATAGAAAATGGACTTTGAAAGGGCGTTGTTGTCGCGCTTTGAAAGTGTGCTTTGTGTCGCACTTTTGAAGGTGCATTAGAAACGTTAGCAACACACTTTTAAGGTACGTTGCTAACACACTTTTAAGGTGTGTTAATACCACACCTTAAAAGTGTGATACGATACATAACTGATGGGTCGGGTCGAGTGCGTACCAGATCGCAACGAGTAAGAAATGGAGTGGTGGTTGGGCACGACTGCAACGGTGGTCGATGAAGCACTCCGGTGCGGCGGCGAGCGAAGATGCTCGTAGTGGCGGTCGCGGCTGTGGAGGTGGCCGGTCGGAGATGCTGAGGAAGATGATGGTGATATGAGGAGTTAATGTAGAAAGGTGGATTGTAAATGAAATGGGGTATGAGTTTTGGAGTTTTGGGAAGTTTTAATGGAGGGAATTTTTGAAATGAAAGAAGTGGCGTGGTGGTTGGTTTTGTGAAGTTATTTTAAAGGGTATTTAAGAATTTTCGCACTTTAGAGAGGGATTGAAATAGATGTGGGATTCTAATAACAACTCCCTTAGAGCATCTCCAATGCTAGTTCTTAGCACTATTCATGTGGGCCCGTACTGTCACATGTGCTTAAGCAACTCTTTGCAGATTTTTCTCCAATCATGAGTTCTTAGTTCTTAGTTCTTAACAATATTCATCTGGTCCCACAATATCATTATATTAATATTTTTTATTTCCATATAATTTAAATTTAAATTTAAATGCTAATTCGATACTTAAATTAAATGAATGAGAGAAAAACAATTAATTTTTTATGCTAAGAACTCAAAAAGTAAAATTTTTATATAAGAACTAAGACCTTGTTTGTTAGACCATGAGCAATGGATGTTGAGGATTGATGTTGAAGAGTGTTGAGGATTGTTGAGGGCATCCAATGGTTGTTGAGGTTTGTTGAGAGGAGAGAGGGATGGCCGAATTGTTGAGAATCCTCAACAAAGTTGAGAGGAGAGAGGGACGCCACGTGGCGGGAGCGGATAGGCCCAGCCAGGCGCGTGGAGCCGGCTGAGAGGAGAGAGAAAACGCAGATGGAGAGAGGGAGCTGACACGTGTGAGGCAGTGATTGGTTCGCCAGATTTCTTTTACCCTTATCTTTTGAACTCAATTATTTAATCAAAAAAAAAATTTTCTGGAAAAAAAATTTATACCAAAATTCATGATTTTTTTTCTCTATAAATAGAGACTTGGTTCGTTTGATTTGGACACAGAAAAAAAAATCAAGTTTTTTCACTCTCTTATTATCTCTCACCATCTTACTATCTTTCTATTAGCTTTTGTTTTGAAATGGATCACAACAATCACTATTTCAACACCCAGAATTCATCTAACTACCCATATAACAACCAAAATCCCAACAATTATCCAGATCCAAATCATTTTCCCAACCAACGTCATCAAAATCCCAACAATTATCAAGATCCAAATCAATATTGGTCTAACCAACGTCCTCAACATCCCAACAATTATGAAGATCCAAATCAATTTTCCTACCCACGTCCTCAAAATCGCAACAATTATGAAGATCCAAATCAATTTTCCTACCCACGTCCTCAAAATCCCAACAATTATCAAGATTCAAATCAATTTTCCTACCCATGTCCTCAAAATCCCAACAATTTTGCACCAAATTCCAACCAGCCATCCTTTCATTCCTCTATGAGATATTCATCTCAAACACCCCCGTCTAGTGGTCATATGCCAATGGTGAATGAAAATTTTCCAAGTGTTGATGCACCTGAATTTCCCAAATTTTCAACACAAATGACTCTTGGTAACATGACAGCTGCTAATCAATTCACTCCAAATCAAGAGGATACAACTCCTAAGAGCAAGAAAACCCAGTCACCAGCATGGAACACTGCACAAAATTTGGTGTTAATTAGTGGGTGGATTAACTGTGGAACAAGTAGTGTTGTGGGGAAAAACCAGAGAGGAGAAACATTTTGGAGAGATATTGCTGAGTTTGTAATGAGCATTGCTCATTCGATCCTCCGCGTGATGGAAATGCATGCCGAAACCGCTGGAATTATATGACGATGCAATGTTTCGTCGTCGGTACCGGATGCAAAAACATGTTTTCCTTCGAATCGTTGCGGACCTTTCAAGTAGTGATAACTACTTCACCCAGTGAGTTGATGCAGCCTATAAAGAAGGAATATCACCCTTGGCAAAATGTGCCACAACAATGCGAATGTTAGCATATGGTGTGGCAGCAGATGCAGTCGATGAGTACATCAAAATCGGAGGTACTACAGCACTGGAGTGTTTACGTAGATTCTGTAAAGGAATCATACGATTGTATGAGCACGAGTACCTTAGAGCACCAACCGAAGATGACCTGCAAAAAATACTACATGTTAGTGAAATGCGGGGGTTCCCAGGCATGATCGGAAGTATTGACTGCATGCACTGGGAGTGGAAAAATTGTCCTAAAGCATGGGAAGGTCAATTTACTAGAGGGGATAAGGGAACCACAACGGTTATTCTTGAAGCAGTTGCATCTCATGATCTATGGATCTGGCATGCCTTTTTTGGATGTCCGGGAACGTTGAACGACATAAACGTTCTAGATCGGTCACCATTGTTTGAAGACGTGAAACAGGGAAAGGCTCCAGCTGATTTGGGTATCATTATGAGGTCATGCATCATATTACATAATATGATTGTTGAGGATGAACGAGATTCATATGCTCAACGTTGGACCGATTTTGAGCAATCTGGGGAAGGTGGATCTAGTACATCGCAACCATTGTAAGACCCAAGTTTTTAAGCTTAAAATAAGTGAATAAAGTTCCTATTCACGATTAGGGTTGATGGATCGTGAAGGGAAACCTGAACAAGAGTTTAACGAAATGAATAAATTTATGAAGGAGGAAGTTCAGGAAAAGTCTAAGGATTGCATCAAAGTCGATAAAAGGTATAGCACGATCGATATACGCTTAAACCTAGGGCAGAAACCCTAGTAAATAGCTAGTTTCCACTTAAAGTCACGATGGAAACTAATTCCAAAAATCTTCAGAGAAATGTTAGAACTTCTCTTAATCCTTATATGACAATCGTTTCAAGGTGAAACCCTAGGATGTACGAACGTCCGATTCCAATCATCGGAAGTTTGCCGAAACTAAAACCCTGATAGTTCAAGAAACCTAAAATCAACCGACGATGAAGACTTTTTCTATTCGGAGCTTCAAATGAAGATTCCACACGCATACGCCCATTTCTCTTGATGTTTTCAATCTTTCTTCAGAAGGAAGTTTTCTCTTCCGACATCCACTGCAAAAAGTAACTTATCGGGTAAAATAGATTTACACCGACTCTGGATTATTCACCTTAATTCCAAGAAACCTCTTTTGAGTTTTGGAATTCTGCGGCCAGAACCTATCTTAGGATTCACGGAGGAATGTGCAGGAAAAAAATCGGAACCGCGAAATTTTCATTTTTCCGCGTTTTCCATAAAACTGTACCGGTTTACAAAATATCTTCTCAAAATATCTTTACAAAATATCTTCTCAAAATATCTTTGATAAATATCTATCCATCCTTATCCGATCTTGATAAATATCTATCCATCCTTATCCGATCTTTGATAAATATCTTCCATTTCATTCACTATATATATGTGTAGTTTGAAGAATGAAAAGAGAACAAAAATCTCACCCAAAAACCCACCCAAACCCGCGGCCAAGGAGGAAGGAGGAGGAGAAGAGTTTTTCGCCGATTCTTGCCTGATCGTTCCACAGTTCGTTGCTACGCGTAGGCCTCAAGGTACTGACGCTTTTTCTTACTTCTGATCGTAAATTCTGCCGCTTTTCTCTATACTTTTATGTGCTCTTAGTTTTGAGGTTTTTGCAAAACTATCCAGATAACTTCATCTTTCTATCTAAACATCTTCCCTACGTGCCCAAGAGCATGTTTAGCGAATAATATTACGCCGATTCTCGAAAAACTACCGTCGAGTTTCAATTATGCTCATAATACCCATTTTTGGCTAAAGTTCCAACCTTTGGGCTTAAAACCCACGACTGAACTTAGCGTTAGTAAGATTAGTCGTCATAATCGTCGTTGGTATCAACCCCATCTAATTTGTTTTTCGAAATTCTGATTTTGAAATTCTGAGCTGAAAATAATGACCAAAATACCCCTGCGACAGTTTTCGATCCGATAATTTTTCCGAGTTTAGATTAACCTTAGTTACGACTAATGATAACCTAGGAACCAAGTTTGATCGAAGAAAAATCGACACACACAATTACCATGTGTGGCCGAGAGCTACCCTAGGAGGAGGAAGAAAATTCTTTTTCGAAAACTTGTCCTTTCTCGCTAGATTATCGTACCTCGGAGTATATGCTACTTCGTGTAACCTTAGTGAGTATTGATTGCCGAGTTTCTGATAGATTTTGATGGAATTCTGTGGTTTTTACTCTAAAGGTTCTTTTGAGGAATTTCCCGAAGAACAAGGAGCTGATTGTGAAGGAGTGTTAGAAGAGAACCCTGGAGAATCTACAGGTGAGGGCTTCTCACTGAACTATTAGTTAATGCTTTAGGTGTCGACGAATTCGACTTGATTTACTGTTTATGCACTTGTTTGTGTTTGACTGGAAAAATGTTTTCTGAGGCTTCGGCTGACAATGTAGATTATTCATCTACTGACTGTTATTTTGAGTTTGAATCATATGCTATGCGCTAAATGGTTAATCTAGGATGTGTGATATTTGCTTTACATGCTAAGTGCTATGTGGTTATTCTAGGATGTGTTGATATATGTGACATGTTTGTTGACTGTGCTAATTTAACTATGCCATTACACATATATCTGTGGTACTGGAGAGTGAGAATAACGGGCAAGTCATGCCAATTTTTATGAGAGTTTTGAGAAAGTTTGACGGGACGAACGGAGTTCGGGCCTTGTTATTGATTTAGTGGATCGAGACATTCTCTGGGAATTACTTGGGATTATGGGATCTTTGAAGACTCATAGGAAATACGATAAGACTAAAAGGAAACTATTTTTACAAGGAAAATTCATAAGATATTAAACAACCTCTAAACCTTTAAATAATGATAACAATCTCGGATGCAAGCTTAGGATTGAATATCAGTTTTGGAAAATGAGAATTGTCGTCGAGTCCAAGTTTTAGGGAAATTGTAAGTTCTGAGTATGTTGATACTCCTTCGCTCTTTGAGCAGTTTGTTTAGCCATCCAAGGGATGAGCCGAGAAGCTTCACTGAGGCGTGAGACCTTGTGAAAGCGTGAATCTTCACTGAGGCGTGAGACCTCGTGGAAAGCATGGATCTTCATTGAGGCGTGAGACCTCGTGAACAGCATGAAACTTCATTGAAGCGTGAGACTTTGTGTAAGTGTGTAAATTCACTGAGGCGTGAGACCTTCTGAAAGCATAAAACTTCACTGGAGCGTGAGACTTCGTGATTGTATAAGCCTCCACTGAAGCGTGAGACTTTGTGAGAGCATTGATGACTCGAAGAGTTATCGTGAGTGTTTGCACTCATTTTACGATTAATTGTATTTTGTCGCAGAATCGACTTTTACCTTAGGGTATTCTTTTTAGACACAAATAAGTTAGTTAGAACACGTGGCGACGTGTCGAGTGAGGTCGGAGACGTTGTTTGGCTAATCACTTTGCATTCATGCACTCATTTTGAGGTATTAACACGAGACGGACTTCGGACCTCGGTGGATTCCAAAATGGTCATAAGACCCGGATTTCCATATAAGAACACTGCGGTGATTCTTAGTAGCAGACGGAAATGGCAGACCTTCGGGTTCACTGCTGATCTGACTACACTTTGTGTGGTGTAAGAGACACGCGAGCGGAAATGGTCCCACCGTTGCTGGTGCTAGGATTGACTCGTTGATGCCCATCCGTTCCGGAATGCATTTGTTAACCGGCATTGCACTTCATGCAACATGCATACTGACTTAGTCGTTGAGTGTGATTGATAATTGTTAATCCTATTTGATGCATGCTAATTGTTATTATCGTCTTTTATAATCATTGTGAACTGTACAACCCTAGGATGCTATCTCTAACTTATAAGCCTAAGTGGCTACTCCTTATCTTTACCTATTGGATTTATTATTTACATAATTCTTTGGAGTTGACCCTCGCGTCTTCTGTGTGTGCTTTGGCGGACTACGCCCTTTGTCAGATGTCCATGGCGGACTGGTTCATGATGGTTCACCCTTCGGGGGAACTAGGGTTGAGATGCTGGAACAGGAGCGCATCGCGGTAGCGAGAGAAGGACGGATGGTGTACATAGACTTGGTCGTTCTGAATTCAGATTTGGACGACGATCACGCTAGCACGTAGTTCTGAGTGCTGGTGTGAGCTCCTCGAGATAGGATTAGTGTGGGAGTAGAGTCTTAGCTCTGACCGTCATTGTTTTCTTTGGGGACAGGGTAGTTTCCCGCCTATAGCTTTTTGTGTGGTTCTCTACGGGGATCACAGAGAGTTGGTTGGGCTAGGAGGTCTTGTTACAGGCCGATTGGGCTAACTTATTCTCATTTTTGAAGGTTTGTGTTGCGAACACTTGACTTTTCTTTTGGTTTGTACTTCTTGCCTACGGGCGTTACTTTTCTTACTTCCCGTCACTGGAGGTTTACTCGTGACGTGGTTTGCTACTTACAGCAGGGGCTGTAATTATTAGTGTATATTAGTCCTGTTATCTTTTGTTGGGAGTTTATTTCTTTCAGTCTTTGGTTCTATTATTAAAAAAAAGATATTCACGTTTTTCCGCTTTAAATTTCTTTTTGGTTACTAAAGTGACGCCACCGAAATCGGGGTGTTACAACCATACTCGACCGAGGTGTTACCCGCTTTTGCAAATCATGTGCGTGCTAGATCCGAGTTGCGTGATTCGAACGTTCATCACGAACTGCAAGCAGATCTAGTGAAGCACATATGGACAAAGTTTGCAAATACTTTGTGATGGAAGATGATTTGTATCGTTCTAATTACGTTATTTGTGTGTTGTGTGCTTAGTTTATTGTCTTGCATTTTAAGTTAAGAAAATAAAATAAATTATTGTGTGTTTAGTTTGTCGTCTTCCATTTTTAAGTTAAGGAAATAAAATAAATTATTATCTATATTAAAAAAAAATTAATTTGTTAAGTGTTTATTGTTTAATTTAATTTAAAACAATAATTGTAATTTTATGTAAATAATAAAAACAAAAATATAAAATTAAATAAAAATATGAAATAAAAAAGTGGTGGGGTATGATGAGTGGTGGGGTAGGGTGTTGAGAGAGAAAACCATTGGAGTGAGTAATTGTTGAGAGTGTGTTGAATTGGAGAGAAGATGATATGGAGTGTTGGGAAGAGAAAAAGTGGGGTTGAGAAGGGGTAAACAAAACATTTTTTCAACAACCATTGCTCATGGTCTTAGAAGAGAGATAGAAGAGAGAGAGATGCAAGAGAGATATAGGAGAGAGATGGAAGAAGTAACCTTGTTTGGTTTGCATTAAAGATAGGTGAGAGAGATTGGGGGTGGGTTTTTCCCCTTTTTCATCTCTTCGCAATTTCATCTCTTCGCAAATTGCGAAGAGATTGTGGCTGGCTCACTCTTTTTCTTTTTTTTTTCGTGGGGGTGGGTTTTAAACCGCCACTATTTGCACCTGACACACTTTTTGTATTTAAAATTGTTATTTTAATCAAAAGTCAACTTTTTCTCTCTCTTCCCTATCATTATTTCTCATCTGTCTCTTCTTTATCTTTACCCTACCAAACAATCTAACAAATCTATTCTATTTCTTATCTATTTCTTTCTACTCAACTTATCTCTTCTTTATCTCTCTCTTCTCTACCAAACAAAGCATAATGATTTCACGTCATCCCTCCCGTGATGTTCTTAGTTTTTAACTCAAAAATAAGAACTAAGAACCTTGTATTGAAGATACTCTTAGTTAAAATACCGACATCTATTTAAGCAAATACATTTAGAAAATGCCATTCTCAAAGACGCGCAGAACTACCAGCGTGAAGTACACGGACGGTTGCAGTTGCGCCAGCCGGTTACATGGGACGGAACCGCACACACAATATCATCCTGACACGAATCAACTTTCTATATTTTAAAAATATATCTAGTATGTGGGTAGGTGCAAATTAAAGTACATTTATTTTATTTTTATAAATTCGGGCCCCATCAGCTATGATCGTCATTTGGATTTCACATCCCCACCGTAATTCTCCATTTAACTTGTATAAATAATATATCATAGCCTTCCTTCATTGCCATTTAACCTGAATAATGAATAATCACAGAATACGAAAATGAAATTAAAAAAACTCATGTAAAAAAACAAGAGAAAAAGTTTGATGCACCGATGGTGTAAAACTTTACACCGTCAACCAATCAGATTTCAAGGATGTCAGAAAATCTCTCTTTTCATTTAATTTCTTTAATTGACATGTCACATCTTGAAATCTGATTGGTTGACGGTGTAAAAATACTTTACACCGTCGGTACATCAAAATTAAACTCAAAAAACAATTAATGAGAAAAAAATGAGTTTTATATCCACATCTGTAATAATATGATTAATCGTGAGATAAAATAAATTGGACATACATAAGTGTCTTCAAAATATTTATTACAAACTTCAAAAGTCATTAAATAAAAACAACAATGTAAGCTCTTGCATGCACTGTCTATCGGAACTTTGCACATTACAAAGGCCTCCTAAATCCTAATAGGATGAAGAATTTTCTCTTGGTTGACTATGAGTGCTTTCTTTGAATCTTTGTAACGTCTAGTGCTTATCGGAGTACTAGTTTGTTTGGTTTGCTCATTCCTATTTTCATTTAAAAAAAATTGAAAACTAACATAAAAATATATTTGTTTGATATTTAAAAGTTATTTTGTAAAATTATTTTCTAAAGGCTTAATTGCAACTTTGGTCCCTGACATTTACTAATTCCACGATTTTAGTCCCCCATCTAATTTAATTACATGAATGGTCCCTGACTTTACTGGCTGTCTGCAACGTTGGTCCTGCCGTTTATTTTTTAACAGAGAAGGCTTACGTAGATGTCCAATTGGAGAGAGAAAGAAAGACCGAAGAGAGAGGGAAGCATGTGAGTTGCACGTGAGACCTACAACAATCATTTTCTATCCTCTTCCTCCTGTAAAAACAGAGCACCGTGAGGAAGATGTTTCGAAGCTTGAGATTGAGCGAAAAGGGAAGAGATAAAGAATGAACGAGTCCCTGGAGGCGAGGAAGAAGGTTGAATCAGTTGCTGGTCTATTTCTCTCTCCAATTCGACTTCCACATCAGCTAAGTGACCATCCACGTAAACCTCCTCCATTAACAAATAAACGGTAGGACCAACGTTGCAGACGGACAGCAAAGTCAGGGACCATCCGTGTAATTAAATTAGGTGGGGGACTAAAATCGTGAAATTTGTAAACGTCAAGGACCAAAGTTGCAATTAAGCCTTTTCTAAAATGTGATAAAATAGAAAAATAAACACAAAATTATTTTCATTTTTATCACCACCGTCATCGTTACCCTCACCTCTGTCACCCATTGTCGCCATCAACATCCTTGCTAGTTGCTACCACCATCATCATCTCTGTCACCACCATTACCAACACCAACACTATCAAGGGAGATGTGTAGCTCACATGATTAAGTTAAGGGTAATTGTAGGTGAATGACCAGGGTTCAAACCCTGAGGAGAGATAATTTATACTAATTTACTAACACACTAACATTTTTCTAAAAAAAATCATCAACCAGGGTGTGATGGAAAATGGTGATGATGGCGGCAGCGGAGGCGATGATGATGGTAGCAATAGAGGTGGTAGTGGCAACAATGGTGAAGGGTGTGGTGGTGGTGACAAAGAATCAAAACAAACATAATTTATAAATAGTAAATTTGAAACTGAAAAAATTAAAAAATTAAAAAATTTCAACCAAAATGAACTCTTAACTTGTTTTAGCTTAAGTAGTCTTACCGACTCAAAATTGCAAAAATAATTAAATAAAAAAACCTAACTCTTAAGTTTCTTATTTTCTTTTATCTTGTTTATAAATATGAGAGTGATTTATACTCTTAACTTTATTTTTCGAGTTATAATATATTCACAAACTCTATTTCTCTTATTTGTCATTTTCATTTAGTTTTTCTTTATATCTCTTTCTTCTTTTATTATCATGTCTCTCATTATATTACACATTTCTTTCACTTTTATTTTTATCTTTTATTAGAGGTGTTAAGTGTAAATGTGAACAAGAATATTATTATTATTTTCAACCAACTTCCAATTGTAAAGGAACTTGAATTCGAAACTTTAATTAGCAGAGATTATTATTAGAATGATACACTCCAAAATAACCAAATCAAAGCATGTCGCGATTTGGAAGTACTTTCAAATAAAGACGATGCGTCCTCCCTCAATTTTTTTTTTGTTTCCCAGCTGGATCTTTATAGTTGCAGCTCAACTCTCTCTTCTCTCTGCATTCTACTATTCCCTTCTTCAACTTTTATAAAATAAAACTCCATTTTTTTTATAAGACATATAGGAAAAAATCTGATCGAGTCCGAAACATCTACATGAGCTAACTCTTTCAAAAAGTATTTTTTCTTACACACAAGACTTGAACCCGAAACATTGTTAAAGAAGAATAAAGTATATACCCTTGTCTTTAATTCCTTTCAAAGATAAAAAAATAAAAAACCAGAGACTCCTTTTCCTTTATTTTTCTAAGTCCATTATTATTTTTCTCTGTTTATCTTTTTGAATTTCAACATCACACTTATTTTTTCATCAACTTGTTAGCCTTTTTGGTTCTATAAATTCACTGCTTCAACATACACATCCTTCCCCTTCCCCCATTTCCTTCTCCTTCTCCTTTCTTTCTTTCAAGATATTTGGTTCATCGGAGCTCTGCCTCTGCACCAAACTTTTCTTGATTCCTTCACACTCTTCGGTGAATCTCCTTTGGTTCTTGTTTTCAGCACCAAAGTTTGAATCCTTTTCACGCTAGGGTGACTCTGTCGGAACAACAAGTCACCATTTTTTCCATTGGACAAGTGATAATTATCAGAAAGTTCATTTTAAATGTCCGACAAATTTTTATTAATGTTTGAGATTCATGTATCAAATTCTCAGTGAAATCTTCTTTTCTGGGTGTATGATCAATTCCACTGTTAGGCGCAGGACCCATTTAGTTCAATCATTCTCAGTTGTCTTCCTTTACTGGCTCTACTATGTCTCATGATTCCTGTTTCCCCTGTTTTTTCTGATCATAGTTAAGGCTTTGTTTTTTTTTCCTCTTATTTTCTGCAATTCTTTTTTCTGTTTTGTGTCTGGGTCCTGCGATTAAGTATTAGCTTTTGATTTTGAGTCGTATTGTAAGTTTATCTATGGCTTCTTCAAGCGGAACATCTTCAGGGTCTTCGATGATTCAGAACTCTGGTTCAGAGGAGGAGTTGCAGGCGCTGATGGATCAGAGGAAGAGGAAGAGAATGATATCAAACCGTGAATCTGCAAGGAGATCTAGAATGAGGAAACAGAAGCACCTTGATGAGCTCGCTGCACAGGTAGCTCAGCTCAGGAGCGAGAATCAACAGATGCTCACATCGCTCAACCTCACCACACAACGATTCATGATCATTGATGCAGAGAACTCTGTTCTCAGTGCTCAAATGGGTGAACTCAGCCACAGGCTAGAGTCCTTGAATGAGATCATCGACTTTGTGAATGCCACCAATGGTGTTTTTGCTGCAAACTCCTTCGTGGACCCCATCCCCAGTGCTTACTATCTGAACCACCCCATCATGGCTTCTGCAGATATATTGCAGTACTGATATAAAGAAGATCTATTAGGCTTAACTTAATTCATGTGTTTCAGAAACAGAGAAAAAGAGGGTTTTGATGGTTTCTTTTTATGTTTGAGTCTGTTAGACATTGTCATCAGTACTAGAGTAATCAATCACTGCTAGGTAGTGAGTGTGTGGGGAATAATGATGATTGTGTAATGTGTCATAAAGAGGGTAAAGCTTGTTGGGTGCTGCTTTCTGGAAATGGGGCCTGTATTGTTCTGAAATCAGGCTATTAAGGTTTTTTTTTTGATCAGAGGCTATTAAGGTTGTATGAGTTAAAGCCAATGTTAATGTTGTTGTTCTCCTTTGCTATATTAATGTAATGTAATGATATTTGACCTATTCCTCCTTTTAATGATTTTGTCCTTTTTTCTTACAAAAATTACTTGGTGACCTTGGCCAACCATAAGTGTGGTGATGGTAGCACGAGAGATTAGTAATCAATTGTGATACTTTGGTTAAGATTAAAAATTTATTTATTGACTCTCTTGTCGATGCTCTTTTTAATTTAATTATTGAATAAGAAATAATTGTTATCATCTCAATTTTACTTAATTAAAAATATAAGACATAAAAATGAGATATATGACAAGCCTCTTAAATTCTAATAAGAGAAGAGGAAAAATTAAAAATAAAATAAGATGTTTAAGAAAGTAATGTGAGTGAATCCAAACTTCTCAAATAAGTGCTTTCTTTGACTACACTTGAGATGGTAATCAATTTTGATACTTGCTCTCAATGATAGTTGGGTGGACAAAGTTGAATTAATTATAATAGTAACTAGTTGAACATTGACATGATGTGTGCAATCTTCCAATCAGTGGGCATGTGCAAATTTTACTTTTTCAATTTCTCTTTGGATATTTTTGTCCTTTCAGTGGGTTACCTCTAATACGTGTGCTCATTTGAACCCACTAAGCCACTATGTAGGATATTCGGTATATTGGGCTTTCACAGTTTCACCATTTTGGTAAAAAAGCCAAATATGCATTAGCAAAGTTTTTTTTTTTTTTAAAGTGAACTGAAATAATATTAAGGGCCAACCGGCCTAGAAGCAATTACATCCAAATCAACCAAACCAGAAACGGCATCAGGAGCCTCTTCCACCCATACACAATCCGCATAAGTGGAAGCGTTCTTAGCCAGAAAGTCTGCAACTGAATTACCAGAACGTCTAACAAACGACAAGGAAAAAACATCAAAAAACGGAATTAAAGAACGACAATCAGCAAAGTTTCTTGACCCTTGGTAGAGTGAAGAATTAGATTAGTAAAAAGTAACAGCAGTTTAACTTCTAATCGTGCCAGAATCATTTCTGTTATCACAAAATCTAATCTTACAATATGCTTGGATGTGTGTCAGATAAACACTATAAATTCATGTTTGTATATAAATAAAGCTAACGTGAAAACATTTTCATTTCAATTTATAAAAAAGTGATTTCTTCATTTTTTGCCTATAAATGTGTGCTAACGCTGGTTAGCATTATATTGACGCCAACTAAAATCTAAACATAGTCTAAAACATTAGCTAAGACACTCGTAACTTGTAAATGGATACGTGTAACCAAACCTGCACTTAATTGCTTATGTTAAAATCAATTATTCTTCAAATGTAGAAAACTACTAAGTTTTCGAACATACACCAAAGCTTTAATTATTAAGTGCGCATGTTCAAAACCTTCAACAATTGCTTCTAAAATTAATTTATGAGTAAACTTTTATGAATAACTTATGAGTCTAATTGTGAAAAATAATGCAAATATGAAGTTTTTCTCTTTAATAAAAGAAAAGATTTGTTATTTTTCTGTTTTTATAGGTAAAACCAGGAGAGAACACTCCTCAAATGAAAATAAATAGAGTGTATATGTGTTTTAAAATTGATTCTGAGAAAATAAACTAAATATATTATAAGAAGATGATATATTAGAATTCTAAGAAATTAAGCATGTTTGGATTATGTTCAAATCTTTCATAATTAATTTAACTCGATCTCACAAAAGCTACTAAAAGTAATTCTATCAGAATCGATTCTCCTTATTAAGTGAGAATTTTCCATTTATTGAAACATGCATTAGCTAAAATAATTTTTTTGTTTCTCTAGAGAGAGGCCTCAAGTAATCCCCAGAGATACGCATCATAGTTGAAGGAAAAGTCCAAAAGTAGCCAGCAAGGAAAGGGACAAGTGCATAGGAGAATTGGCCTTGGCCAATGGTCATGGCATCCCAATTGCCGATCTTGTAGTCTTGCAACTTAGAAGAAATTCCTTGAAATGCTAACCACTCAAACATGTCCGGATCCTATGTCTGTGATATGTCTAACTTCAATTGAAAAACCATTATATTTCCAGGTGCTATGAATCTAACTTATGTTCGCGAGAAGACATTCACGTCAAAGCATGTTTAGAAATCCTTTTACAATGATTCTAAATCAAACACAATTATAAGAAGAAGCATCCAGTAAACAAAATTGATTCTGAAAAAAAATTAACTGATATTAACAAATGCCCCACTTATATGAGTTTAAAATGGAAAGCTAAACTGACACATCTAAAAAAATGAAAGTGAAGATTACAACTTTGGGCTAAAGCTGCTACACCAAATGTTTGGAAAGTAATGGAGTCTTGTTTTAGCAAAACATCAAAGATGAGTGCGCTCATGTTGTGGTGAGTCCACAAATTCCACGTGCTAGGAACTAAATTTTGCAGTACAAGTAACTATCTTTAGACATGGTTGGCATATGCTGTGTTCAGCCCTCTAACTTTTACTAGAATCTTATTAATTAAGTCACTTGAGAGCATGTTGTTTGGTCACATGGAGCTTACTGAAATTCAGTTTATAGTACAAGAAAAATTAATATCAAACGTTGTGATTCTTGTGAATCACTGATAAATTAAGGAACCTTAGTTGAGCACTTAGTACAGAAATGGACCAGGAATCACTGCAGGAAACAGAGAAAATGTAATGTTACGGGTTACAATGCTTCTATTACATGTTAGGTTCATAATTTGCTTTATTAATTATTGTATGTTTAATTACGTAAGGTTTGTTCCAAAAGAAAAAAAGAGAGGATGGAGAGCGTCTTGCTATAATAGTAAAAGGCTGCTTGCCCCTAGATGTTGGAGTTAAATATTAATGCCCAGAAAGGAAAAGTAAGCACGCCAGCTTTAACTTGTACTAACAAAGTATAGTAGGTTTATTTAAGAGAAAGAAAAGTATGGTAGTGATAGCTTGTGAATGGTGTACACTATTAGTGGTAGTCACCCTATAAAAATTCGTTGAGAAGTCTCATATTAATTAGATTAATTTGTTGAAAAATTATATATATTGAGAAATCTCATATTACATGTGAGAAGATAATTCTTACATCTAAGTTATCTTTTGAAGTTAAGTTAAACTTAACTCAAATTTGTATTTTTGCTTTTGACTTTTTCTTTTTCTTGTATTGGGTTAAAGTACCCCTTGTACATCACTACTTCTATTCAATATAATTATTAATAAACACACAAAAGTCGGAAAAATGTGGTAAAACTTGATATGATGAAAAACTTGATATGGTAAAACTTTTTAATTATAAAAAAACTTCATCATATCAAGTTTTACCATATCTATCCGACTTTTGTGCGTTTATTAATAATTAAAGAAATAAGAGTAAATTAAATTTGATAAAAATAGATTTAGATCAAGTTTTTTACAATTATGAGGATTCAGATCTGATGTTCACAAATAATTTTCTTTTTATTATAAGCTACATGTACTCACTTATTCTTTATGAGGATTCAGATCTGATGTTCACAAATAATTTTCTTTTTATTATAAGCTACATGTACTCACTTATTATAAGATACTATTACAATTTATCTATCTCCAAAGCTAACTCAGAGATAAAATTGTCTTTCCATATAAAATAATCATCTTAACCATATCTCTAATCAATATGAGATATCTCAACATACCTCTCACGATTATGACTGAACATATATGAAGCGTGAGATTTACAGAAACAAAGAACATACAACAATATATAAGTGTTCTTCACCAAACATATATATGATATGCTTTGATACAATATTAGAATTTGAGATACTAAACTGATTAATTCTGCCTAAAAAATTAGCTTAGAGGTGAGGATTGACTCTCCATATATAATGATCATCTTGACAAACACTTCTCAATAAAAATTTGAAAAATCATGATAAATATAAAAAATAAAATTCTTTTACTATTACCTTCTTTATATGTATCACTTTAACCCACTTATTGAGGAATTCATACATCAATATCATATACACCAAGGTTTTTCTTTTTCTTTTTTGAGGTGGGGGATGGCTGCTTGAAAGCTCCACCATCGTGTCAAAGTTATTTGTTTCAAGGAGAAGGATCTAGAGAGAGACAAAACAATTCTTTCTCAATTTTGTAATTTGTATTAAATAAATTACAATTTTCTATCTAATATTATATTCGTTCCTCTTATCTCATCAACAAAAATTTCGTCTGAAATTGAAACATGTGTGATTGCGTACATATGAAAAATTGTATGTACAACTTAACATTTTTACTTTCAAAAATAAAAAACTTAACATTTTTGTAATTTTTCACTTTTAAATATAAAACAACTTTTGTTTCTTTTCCTTAGGGTCAACTCCAACAGTAACTGAATGAGCAACTAGGACATGAGCTTTTTTTAGCCTTGTAGTTGTAGATCAACTCACACAATAACCCAAAGAGCAATAATTGGAATGTCAAGTAATTAATGGCTGCACAATATGGTTCAAAATAACTCTGCCAATAAGGTGTAGCACAACTGATAGATAGTTGGACTCATTAGCCATTTAGTCCAGGGTTCGATTCCTGGGTCTCGAATGATTAGTCTCATGACTGCCGGCTGTGGGAATACCTTGGGAAACCAAAAAAAAAAATGGCCTAACACTCATACGAGTCTTTATATATAGGAGTAATAGAAGAGACAATCTTCCCTAATAATCCGAAATTTCAATATATCATTAATATAATAATATGAGATCCGGTAGGTTTAGAGGTGTCTCTTCAAACCCTACCATTTATATATATATAAATATTGTGAATTAAAGTAAGAAATTAAAAAAATTACTTCAAGTACTTAAATTGATGTGATATTACGGATACTTGTAGAAAATTATCGGTTGGAGATGCTTTTGTAGTCCAACACTTATACACTTCTTTTTCTTAAGCAATGAGAAGAGATTTCTTGTAATCAGTACACAGTTGTCTTTATATGGTGCATTTTCTTTCATAAGATAAAACAAAACACTGATAAGGGTGGACTCCATGGCTGCCAAAGTGCCAATGCTTCGGTCACAACCCAAAGATGTTTAATATATGATTAATGCTCATGGTGATTACTTACGCAACTTATTTTATTTTACGAGTAATGATATATACACACCTCATCTTTTAAACATTTCATTTCCACATATTTTTATTTCTACTTCTCTCCTCTTATCATCTATCACATCTCATACTTTCTCTCTCTTACTTTTTCTTTTCTTCTTATCTTTCTCTTCCTCCACCTCCATCCACCTCAAAATGAGGTGTGAAGAAAATATTATGCTCTTTACTAATAACCTTTATAGTTCTTTTCAAAAAAAAAACAACCTTTATAGTTGTGTAAGTGTTAGTATGAACACACTCTAAGAAGTAACTTTAAACCGGATTCACATTAGAATTTACAACACAATATAATTGAATCAAGAGGGGAGAGAGGATCCTAACAATAGCTTCCATTCAATCATTCAATTCATTATGTGCCCTACGTCACTTAACTATAATCCACACACATATCAATTGAGTTTAACTCAATAGATATTTGTTAAAAAAAAAACTCAATAAATATAAATATATACATGATGATTCCTAAATCCATAATGAACTAAATAATTACATGAGCTTTCATGAAAAATATCAAATTATTCATTCAACCAGTTTTGTTAAATCAAAATTCACAAGGAACATAAACCCAAAAGACTTTTTGAATTTCCTGTAAAAATGCTCCTCTCTCAATTCTTTTTTTTTTGTTACATGGATGGGGATGAAACCCCAGGCACTAAGGCTTACGAACACCCACAGAGGGTGGGAAGTTGGGACAAGCGTCCTTCTCTAAGATAGCATGGGCATTCGCCGAAGGGTGAATCAAACCAATGAGCTCCATATTGGAGACCAAGGCCTACTTTGGCCAAGTAGTCAGCCAAATAATTTGCCTCCCGCGAGGAGTGTTGAAAAACAAGGGCTCCATGGACCTGTTGGATGCGGATAATGTCTGCTGCAACCTGAGCATATTGGTGCTCCCTCAAGTCAGTCGAGTGAAGCAAATTAATTACTTATGGCGAGTCTGATTCGACAATGATGTTGAGGAAGTCGAATCCCATAGTGGCCTCAACTGCGAGTTTCACAGCCAAGAGCTCAGTAAGGAAAACATTTGCGTTGGCTAGTTCACCCAAATTCCAGGAAAAACCTCGCAGCCAAGAACCATTGGCATTACGGTATACTCCTCCGCAGCTTGCTTGGAGGGTACTGCTCAGAGCACCATCTACATTTGCCTTGATCCAGTCCACATCTGGTCTGATCCACGCAGTATCCACGCTCTTGGAAGGCATCTCCTCAAATATCCGGCGCTGGTGACCTTGCAGAGAATTAAGAGCAGTTATCATGGGGACGTGAGAGCTCGTAAGTTCCATGCCTAGCGACTTCATGAGGGCCCAAATCCGGTTGAAAACTTGTTCGTTTCTCATACGCCAAACGACAGAGAGCACTGATGAGAAGAATTTTGGCCAATCAACGTCGTCACGCCCTCTCACTTGACCAGTAATATTCCCAGAAAGCCATGAGTCCCAGTCCAAGTCAAAGAAAGGGCCTTGAGAGTAACCCAAAGCTGAGCACCAGAAAGCTCGAGTAGCACTGCAGTCGCGGAATAAGTGAGCATAGTCCTCTGAGGAGGAATTACACAGAGGGCATAACTCACAGGAACTCATATGTCTTCTCACCCGAACTGCATTGGTAAGCACCCCGCCATGACAAAGCTTCCAAAGGAAAACTCTCAAACGTTGCGGGCCCTTGATATGCCAAATAGCCTTCCATAGTTTATCCTGTTGATGCTGGTTATGGGAGCTGCAGATAAGGTCATAAGCAGATTTAGTGGTGAAGGCGCCGGTTGCTGTCCCAGCCCACATGATCTCATCGTTGCCACTGTGAGGCTGGATGGAGTGAAAGGTGACAATCTCCTCAACTGTATGAAGAGGAAGTAAGCTAGCAAACTTATTCAATTTCCAACCCGTGTCTGTTGAAGCATCGAAAAAATCCGCCAACGGAAGATTAAAGTCTTCTTGAGGTATAAGATTAATGACCAGGTTCTGCAAAATATGCCCTGACATTAACCACTGGTCTCTCCAAAAACGCACACTAGAGCCATCTCCTACTCTCCAGCAGCTACCAGAAATTACCCGTTCCCAGTTGGACCAAATACCACGCCAAATCATGGACTCTCTACTGCACTTTTTCACCGTAGGGAGGATCCCATTCCCACAACCATATTTACCACGGATGGCACGAACCCAAAGAGAGTTTGGTTGGTGGATTAATCCCCAACCCACTTTCATAAGAAGCGCATCATTGAAGTCTTCGGTGTGACGGAAGCCAAGACCCCCTTGGTTTTTGGGGCTGCAAATAGTGTGCCAACTCACCTGGCTCACCCGTCTAACTCCATTCTCAGCTCCCCACACAAAGCTTCGTTGGAGTTGGTCCAGCTTATCACACACTCCCCTAGGGATCTTCATGGTTTGCATGCAATAAGCTGGAAGAGCTGCCACAACCGATTTTGCAAGGGTGACACGCCCTGCAAGACTAAGAGTAGAGGCCTTCCATGCTGATAGACGCTTCTGAGTTTTCTCCAAGATGAAATCATAAGTAGCTCTAGTGGGTGCTTTGTGAAGAAGCGGGACTCCAAGGTACTTGCCAAGGTCAGATGTAAGTCGAATACCTGAAGTTTGGCTTATTGCATTAGCCTCACCTCTATTGACGTTTAAAGAGACAAGTATTCAGGATTTCTCCTTGCTAACTTTCTCCCCGGACGCCTTACAGAAATTATCCAAGCAACTCATCATGACATTCATTTGAACAACCGACGCTTCTCCAAAAAGCAGAAGGTCATCTGCAAAAAAGAGGTGAGTAATTGGAGGGCCATCTTTTGAGAGATAGATTGGCTTCCAATTAGAGTTATCCACTTCAAGTTGGATGTGGTGAGCCAAACGCTCCATGCAAAGGACAAACAAGTATGGTGAGAGAGGACCACCTTGTCTGATACCTCGTGAGGGAGTAAATTTTGTCATCTTACTCCCGTTAAACATAACCTGAAAATAACTCAAAGAGACACAATTAGGAATTAGATTACAAAAGTCCTGCTTCAGACCCACCTCCAAGAGGGTGTCCCGGAGGAAGCACCAATCCAGCCTATCATAGGCTTTTTCCAAATCAATCTTCATGGCCACCCACCCTTTCTTACGCTTCAAGAAACGCATAGAATGAAGACCTCCTGGGCAATAATGATATTATCTGAGCTTTGCCTACCAGGGATAAAGCTGCACTAATTGGGGGAAACTAAGAGGCCAAGAGAACTCTTCAAACGATTAGCAAGAACTTTTGTCAAGGTTTTATAGATAACATTACAAAGGCCAATCGACCTATACTGAGATAAGAGGTTAGTTTTCTCAATCTTTGGGATCAAGACGATAAGAGTATTGTAACACCCCGGTTTCTCAACTGAGGAGTCACATTAGTTACCTAACAAAATCTAAGGACTATTTCGTAATCCTAAGAAAACACAATATATTTTTTTCCTTTTCGAAACAGCTGAACATAATTGAATATATAACATAGACTTTATTCAACAACCCGTTCCCGACATATAATAATAGTGTCTTACAATATCGTAAGCAGGTTTCCAAAATAAGTACGCTCACTGAAACAGTGACGAAGATAAGGTTTAAACAACAGAGTTTTTAGATGGAGAAAGGAACTCAGACATAGTCCACCAAAAGGAAGAAGCAACTGCTTCATCCACCTTTACACGACCGCCCACGGTCACGGTCTCCAACTCGAACGGCTAAGCTTCAGCGGAAGGCTCACCATTGCCTAATAGCGTTAAGCGCCCAAACAACAAGTTGCAAACAGAAAGGGTTAACTCCATGCAACTACCATGTACAAAAGAGAAAATCATGTTATTCAAATTTAATTACCTAGCATGGTAAATAAACTAGCAACATAACTAAACTCATATATCAACAACTTAACATATAACATCAAATCAGATATCAAAAACTTCAACAGTATAATATCAATTCAGATATCAATAAACCAATAACTAAAATCCAACAACATAGGGTCAGGTGTTAGTTCCCTATAATGCAACTATATGCTACTACCAAAATGGATCGATCAGCAACGTCTCTCAAGACGGGACGATCACGTGGGACAATCACCACCACACCGCCACTACGGACGGGACAATCACGTGGGACAATCACCACCACACTGCCACTTTAGGACATCCCGAAAGATGGGACGATCACGTGGGACAATCACCACCACACCGCTACTTTATAACGCCTTAAAAGACGGGACAATCATGTGGGACAATCACCACCACACTGCCACTTTAGGACATCTCGAAAGATGGGACGATCACGTGGGACAATCACCACCACACCGCCACTTTATAACGCCTTAAAAGACGGGACAATCACGTGGGACAATCACCACCACATTGCCACTTCAAGACCAAGCCCTATATGCCAAGTCAATCAACCACAATGCCCAAACCAATGATTTATTCGGAGTAACCACATGTTATTCCTATTATCAACAAACATAACTCAATTCACTCACATACTAACTCAGTTCAATGACAGAAACCAAGAAACGGCCGAAGCCTCTCAGAAAACGGAGACACACGTCTCAATAAGTTCACTCGGCCGAAGCCTTCGGAAAACATTTAGCACAAGCCTCAGAAAACATTCAACATAAGCAAGCATACCACATTGCAAGCATAATAATCATAATCCAATGTCATTCAATATAAACATCTTCATCTCAAACGCATGCAGTGCGATAAAAGCAGACAAGACTCAAAGACGCTCTAAAACTGAGTTACCCTTACCTTCGTGAGTAGAAGTTGGGCATGGAAGTTGTGAACCTCGATGTCGATCCCACGCAACTGGAATCAGGACGATTGAACAAGAAACGAGAAATCGGCTCGGAATCCTCTTGCTCCTCCTTGCTCTCGGCCAACTTGGGGAAAAAGTGAGGAATTGTGGACTGATGATGATTTTGAAGGAGAAATGGTGGTGATTAGTATATTTATGTCTTGTGTTGTCAACATATATATAGGTGAATGAAATGGAAAGATATGTACCAAGGATCAGATAAGGATGGATTTGTGGAGGGATAAGGATGGATAGATATTTTGTAAAGATATTTTGAGAAGATATTTTGTAAAGATATTTTGAGAAGATATTTTGTAAACCGGTACAGATTTGTTTAGATATCGGAGGATTTAACTCATAGAGTTAAGATAAAATATAAGAGTAATATATTATTATATCAAAAATTATGGGGAACTCTATGAAATGATAAAATATAAATTTGAATCACTTTGAGCAAAATAAAATGATCTATGAACCAAGAAATGGGTAGAAACTGAGCTAAAGAATAATTGTGAGACAATTAGAGCAAATATGACGTCCTCATATTATGCGTCTGAGCTAAGTACAATTTATAGGAAATGGAAAACGCGGAAAAATGAAAATTTCGCGATTCCGATTTTTCCTGCACATTCCTCCGTGAATCCTAAGATAGGTTCTGGCGGCAGAATTCCAAAACTCAAAAGAGGTTTCTTGGAATTAAGGTAGACAATCCAAAGTCGGTGTAAATATATTTTACCCGAAAAACTACTTTTTGCAGTGAATGTCGGATGGGAAAACTTCTTTCTGAAGAAAGATTGGAAGCATCGAAAGAAATGGGTGTACGCGTGTGGAATCTTCGTTTGAAGCTCCGAATAGAAAAAGTCTTCATCAACCGTCTATTCTAGGTTTCTTGAGCTATCAGGGTTTTAGTTTCGGCAAACCTCCGAGAATTAGAATCGGACGTTCGTACATCTCAGGGTTTCGTATCGAAACGCTTGTCATGGAAGGATTTTGAGAAGTTCTAACATTTCTCTGAAGATTTTTGGAATTAGTTTCCATCGTGTCTTTAAGTGCGAATTAGTCGTTTACTGACGCTCTCGTCCTAGGTATAATCGAATACTACTTGTGCTATAAACTATATCGACTATAATACTATTCTTAGTCATTTCCTGAACTTTCTTCTTCATAATATTACTCCAACCATCAAACGAAAGTCAAGTTCCTCTCACGCTGACACAAAATCCTATGCGTGAGTTGGAAATTAATTATTTATTTAATTCTAAAATCTTGGGTCTTACAAGTATCATTTACCTCTTTGATTTTCTCCGGTTGCTGTACACAGTCATGGCTAATTTCACCACTGAAGGACCAATAACTTGCCATTGGGATTGAAAGAAAAGAGGATTTAAGTCGTCTGGACCCGGTGCTTTCATAGCACCCATACTGAAGACAGCAACTCTAATCTCTGCAGCCTCAAGTGGACCCATAATCTCGTCTAAAGTTTCCCTTGGGAGGGAAGGGAAGGCGTTACGGACGTGGTAAGGCTCACCAGGACCCGGACTAGTGTATAAATTCTGGAAAGAGGTCACAGCCATAGACCTTAGTTGGTCCTGGTCCGTGATAAGTTCACCAACATCATTGTTCAAAGCCTCGATCTTATTCCGCTTGCGGTGGACCATAGTGGTCGTGTGAAAAAAGTGAGTGTTACGGTCTCCATGGTTCAGCCAGTTCACCCTCGATTTTTGGCGCCAAAGGAGCTCTTCACGGATAAGAACCGTTTGGTATTCCTTCCACAGTCTCTTCTGAAGCTTTTCTAGGTAAGGAGAATGACTCATACGTAAGTGATTATTAATACCTTCCAATCTGCGCATAAGTCTCCTTTTGGTCCTGCCAATCTCGCCAAAGACATCCCTATTCCACGAAGCTGCTTCTTCACAAAAGGCTTCTGAGGCCGGAATCCACGAGTCATGGTGAGAGTCCCACGAAGACTTGACAAGGCGAGGGAAGTCCTCATGGGTTAGCCAGGCTGCGAGAAAACGGAACGGACGTTGAGAAGAGTCCATATGCTCCGGTCCCAATTGAATTAAAATCGGTTTGTGGTCATATTTAAGTTTGGGAAGATGTAGAACCGTGGCCTCTGGGAAAGAAGAGATCCACCGAGCATTCCCCAAGGCCCAGTCTATGCGCTCTTTAACTCCACGACCCTTCCACGTGAAAGGGGGGCCTTTGAAGCCCAAGTCGGAAAGAGAACAAGCATCTAAACAATCTCTGAATTTCGCCATGCTTAGAAGGTTTGGAGGGCCACCTCCCATTTTGTCGGAGGCCTGAAGATAGGTATTGAAATCTCCTACTGTCACCCAGGGTTTTGTTACTTGAGAGGCAATATTCTGAAGCTCCTGCCAAAGAAAATTTCTTATAGACGCATTCGGACTGCCGTAAACAAACGTCACTAAGAAATTGGGCACATTGTTCTTCGGGTGGATACGTAGGTGAACAAATTGGCGATGAGATGAAAGAATTTCCACATCCCCCCAATGCTTAGACCATAAGACCCAAATTCCACCCGAAAAGCCTTCGGCTTCAACCACAAAGAAATCTTCAAAGCCAAGTGTTTTCATGATCTTGGGGAGATTAGTAGTCTGCACTCTAGGTTCATAGAGAGCTAAACACGAGACTCTATGTCTCATTACAATATCTTTAAGAAGGAGAGGGACTCCTTGAGCACCAGCACATATAATATTCCAACTGAATAGGTTGTACAACATCATAAACAATGTAGAGATGGAGGGGAAAGCTCTTTAAGAGCTCCTGTGCTTCCTAGGAGATAAACTCCTATCACGTTCTCTGAACGTACGACCACCCATGTCTCCTGGAGCATTGGAGGAGGCATTAGGGCTTCGTCTTGGTTCAGAAGAACCTTCCACTCGCTGATGACCGCGAGCTTTCATCTTGGTCTTTTTTAGGGAAGATGACCCCGAGGTGGGTCCCAACTTGTCGTGTTGACCGGACTTAAAGTGGGAGGGATGAGCGACGTCAGCCCTAGATTGTTGTGGGATGGCACCCTGAGAATTAGGGTTTACTTTGGTCCCTGTGCCGCCATCATGGGGTTGGGGACCTGTCGGCGCAGAGGTGATCTTTGTGGGGCCAGAAATCATGGTTTCATCATTCGGGACTGAAGAGATTCCCTCATGATTAGGCTCATCATTGGTATTAACTACCTTCCCTTTTGTAGGAGAAATTCCCGAGCCAGCGGAGTCCACCATATGTTGAGGTTGACTTTCCTGATTGGTCGGGGTATTCTGATTCAAATTGTTTTGCTCCGGAATCTGCACTTAGGCTAAAATCCCGGAACTGCTGGCACCAATCCCGGAAGACCCGTGAATTGCATCCACGTCCATTTGCTCCAAAATGGAAAACCTAGTTTCGGCGCCCTTCCCGCCGGAGTGCTTGGTCTGGTTGGCTGCTGCTTGGTGTTTATTCTGGCAGTTCTCTTGGCTATCATCCATGGACCAAAGTCCTCTCCATGTGCCTCCATGTTGGATTCAGTTCCCTTGACCTGGTTCGAAATCTCATGATTACCTTCATCCCTAACCTTTTGAGGGAACATTTCCTTTTTGTGGCCAAATTTACCACAATCGAAACAAATTAAGTTTAGTCCTTCATATTCGATCTTGAATTCTTCCTCCTCGAAGACAAATTTAGAGACAAGAGTCTTCCTCAGATCAACTTCCACACAAATTCGTGCAAATCGGGCACGTTCAGAGGTCTCCCCCGGTTGACCCTTGCTCGCCATGGTCTTCCAGGTGTGGTCATCTACTTTGACAAACCTTCCCACGTTCTTGCCAATTTCCTGTAACACTTCTTGGCCATAGCACTCCACAGGGAAGCTTGGAACTCTGAACCACACTGCAACTCTTGTCAGTTCTCCTTTTAAGGGAATGAACATTGGTCTCCATTGTTGGATTACCAGATAGTGCCCCATGATGACCCAGGGTCCCCCGGAAAAGACATGAGCACAGTCAACCCTATTCGTAAATCTCACCACAAAGAAGTCAAAATCAAGGTCGATCACCTCCATATCTCCT
Organism: Lotus japonicus; assembly: GCF_012489685.1. Classification (NCBI taxonomy): domain Eukaryota; kingdom Viridiplantae; phylum Streptophyta; class Magnoliopsida; order Fabales; family Fabaceae; genus Lotus; species Lotus japonicus. Next base: position 109,812,957 of record NC_080041.1, on the reverse strand, counting down.
GAGGGTTGCCATAACCTCCTCAAGCGATCCTTGAGTAGGCCAAGCCCAATCCTTTTGCCTAGTAGTTTAACTATGATCGAGTTTTGCCACGGACGGCGGAGCTCCTTCTTTTTTTCTTTTGACAGCTTGATCACCGGGCAGAGAGGATTTCCTTGCACCTCTGATTGAGACAGATGATCCCCCTCGTGCTCACTGTCTTCTGAATCTGATATCCAACCCTCTGGAAGGACATCTTCTTCCTCGGACTCGTTGCCCCCATTAACACCGAGGCAGATATCTTTGTAGGAGACCACCCTGCGTGTTGGGATATATCTTTGTAGGAGACCACCCTGCGTGTTGGGAACACCGTCGACGCTTCTTGAGGTTGGTCCCCGCCACCACTGTCACCCTCCGGTAGGGTACCGGAGTCAGCCATAGTACGCTAGAGAGAGCTAAAAACGTTCTTAATTTTTTTTTTCTTTTTTCAATTCTATCAAAATCATTGGATCCAGAAAATTCTAACACGCACTTTTTTAAACACAATAAATGAACGCATTTTTTTTTAAAAGTAACGTGTTGATTTTTTTAAGAATAAACCAATTTCTTTGCTTCTATTTAATCTCTTTAAAACTATCAAGATTTCCATTAAATTCATCTGTAAGAAGAAAAGGAACATTGCACTTATTACTAAGGTTGAAACAGAGGAAGTAACTAATACTAAAGTTAAGTTAGATCGAAGAATAATATACTAATTAAGATAAGCGTCTTCAAGGCAAAAGTCAAAGGCAACTATATATGAATATATCAATGCAAAAGCAACTCCAATATGCTTCTTAGAAGCGTAATGCATGACTACAGCTGAAATGGCATATATTTTTTGTGCATATAGCAAGATTTCAATTGGAGGGTACACAACAAAGTTGGGAGAATAATTTTAAATTTTCAAACGGGACTTGGTGGTAATCTATTGTTTGGAACTTATCTGCAATTTTAATCTGCACTAAGGAATAAAGCCCTATGCTTTATTTCTTATCAGACTTATCTGTTCCTACTTCCTATTAACAACTCATGTTCCTCCTCTTAACTCTGGTACACAAATGAAGAAAGAATAATTTTCAGTTTACAAAAGGAAAAATAAAGGATTATTCAGATTTTAGAAAATTAAATCCTCGATCTACATACTTGTAGGTGATTAGTCTTTTCATTATTTGCACTTCAAGCTCAAACAAGCTCTTGTGGGAGAGAACGTATTAAAGTTTAATATAAATCATTCATGTATCTTTATCCAACAATACTTAGTTTTAAAAATAATTAGTTCATGACGAAATCTTCTCTTTAATGTAGATTCTTGCCATTTGGAATCATTATTAGAAAAAGAGAATAAACGCAGCAGTAGGGGTAGGGGGGATAATTTCCTTATTTTGTTAATTATTTCAATTTGATTATGTATTCCCTTCTAGAAGCATAGACTTGAAATGCAATTCCGGACAAGTTTTTTTTTTGACACTCATTCTTTGTTCTGGAGTTAAAATAAATATAACTAATAAGATTCTCACACTTACAATACTAGGTGTACATAGCTACAAGAATGGTGAGTCTTGGTTTCCATTATTTACTTAACTGACAAAAAAAAGTTAAAAAGCTGAAACCACCAAAGTCACATTTCATTTTCTCCTGTTTGAGAATATAGAAAAAGATCAACAAAGATGAAAAAAGACATTAAATTTAAACAAACAAAAAATGATGAAAGTCGGTGTACTATGGTATTCTGTTTTATTATTCTATTTGTGGGATAGAGTGTGTACTAAGCTCAAATTATTAGTATTATATTTATGGTATATCATGTATGTATATATTATATATATGGTCACGACATTTGAAAAGAGGGAACAGGGATGATGAAATCTCCCATGATGCTTTCTTTCATGGATTTGAATATTTGATTGCATGTTCAAAATCTAAGTTTGGTGCATTTATTTTATTGTAGGAAAAGGCACAAGCATGTGGTGAGCCACACTATTGAATGGTTCACATGCTTCGGTGAAAAGTTGTCCTAATTCTTAGCATATTTAGCAGGAGCATATAGTTTTTTAATTGGTTTCTGATTGAAGTAGGTTGCGGTGATGTCATTTAGCAAGAGTACTGCTTTAGAATAGGTTAAGCTCTTAATTAAAGATGGGTTAAACGATAAAAAATATATAAATTGCATGTATAACATGGTGTTTAAGTGATACGTGACCACCAAATTAACACTACATCATTAGAGGGGTAAAAGGCCATTGCTCAATTGGACTTGGAGACAGTATATTCGGATATCCATTTCACTTTGGGCTTGCAGTTTTATAGAAAAATTAACTGGTAAAACTGTTCCTTCATGTAGACTGACCTATATCAATACACCGGCTGACCACGTCACTGTGATATGCACCATTCTGTCTTTGAGGAACGTTGTGGTTGGTTCAAGTGGTAGCCTACATTCTCTTTAAGCAAATATCGCTTGAGTCTTGTGTATGGAGAGCTAGCCAACCAAGATGTGCATGTTCTTAACTCGATTGAGATTGCTTCCTGCCGAGAACACCTGTTAAAAAATAAAATGAAGTAGCAAAAAGGGTGAATCTCCTCCACCGGCCATATAAATTCGGTTCAATCATTGATTTTCAAAACCAATCATGAGAGCTAATAAGAAAGGTTAGTGGCAACTGGCAAAATGATTTTGATAGTTTGTAACATGCATTAATTTCAAACTCATCAGACGGCTTATAACAAAACAATTGTAAAGCATTCATCCAATGTTTGTATTCTTATTCTTATCTTTTATGAATACACGTCTCAGCAGGAACAAAACAAGAGCACAATAATCATTAGAGTATAATTCTTAATTTGAAGTTCTTAAATTACTTAATCATGTGTAGGCAAGCCATTACAAATTTACAATAGTTAACCTTTCAAATAATAATCATGATAGTCAAAGTTCTCAATGATTTGGCAACACATGATTAAATGACTATATAAATTAATCGGTGCAGATTATTGTATTTTACAATGATGTCAATAAGGTTTTAATCTATGATATCAACTTATAGCTTAATGATACATATTAATCTGTTATCAACATCTTTAAGCCAGCAAAAGAATGTAACATACATGAACGCAGCTTATCAAAAAAAAAAAAACTACATGAACGCAAGTCCATAACATACCTGCAAATCTCTAACATTATCCGACCAAAGAAATTGCATAGAATGAAAGCTGTTCTGCCTCTCCAACCCTCCGATATGACTAATATATACTCTTAATATGTACATTTTCCATGGACTATGGATCAAAGTGTAGCCCATCTCGAATGCATTGCTCATTATCCAACATAGTGAGTTTATCCATAAACACACTTTTCTTCATTGACATTTGATCAGAGCAGGGTCATAGAAGAAAAAACTCCCACTAGGAGAGCTAGCCCCACTAGAATGTGGGTGTTCTCGGCTGGAATGGGATTGCCTCCCGTAAAAGATACTTGTACTAGACCGAAAAAAGAACAGGGCTATAGTTCATGAGTTATGTTTAAAACCTGCAATCATTCCATACGGCCAGTAATATCCCTTGGCATTTGCATTTGTCCATGGCCGAATTAGTCATCAAAGCAAGCAACTCATGGGACTCTGCATAGTTATTTCTCTTTTAAGTTTTCCTTTTACATGTTACAACATTCCATCCAACTACCATTCTCGTGCTACCAATAATCCTTACAAGAGCAATCTCCATTTTTGAAATGATGGAAACGAATTCTGTCTCTCACAATGATATCTCTTTGGTATATCTTAGAGATTAGTTTCATAAACTCGTGACAGTCTTCGCAAGACCTTAGGTTCTTGACAATCCTGATTTTGGACCCCTGACTTGTCCTTATCAGTCCATAAGCAAGAGCTAGCTTCTCGCTATGGTGAAGCAACTGGGTGGCTTTTTCCTCATCATCTATCTCGAGTAAGACCTCTGATAATTTCGGATTATACCCTTCTTTTTTAAGTTTATCTACCATCTCATCCAATTTGACAAATATGTTATCTGCTTCAGGGTGATTATAATCTCCCATCACAAACTCATGTAAAGCCCCATCAACTTCAATCCTACTAGACCCTGGTGGCTTTATGAGTCCCTTTTTATTCATCAACTCTCTAACCTCTGCCTTGTTAGACCACTTCCCTACCGAAGCATAGACATTACTAGCTAGTATGTAACTTCCACTATCATCCACACCCATCTCAAGGTGCTGCTTCATCAAACGCTCAGCTCTTTCAGTATCCTCATGAACTTTGCAGGCCCATATCAGGGTCCTCCAAAGAACCGCATCGGGTTTCATAGGCATTGCATTCATGAAATCTTCAGCTTCCTTCAAACACCCTGCTCTAGCAAGAAGGTCCACTACACAACCAAAATGCTGAATTGTAGGTTCTATACCGTAACGCTTCTTCATATCACTGAAAACCATGTAAGCTTCACGAACCAAGTCTGCATTCCTACATGCTGATAAAACTGCTGTCATAGTCCTCTCATCAGGTTTCACATTGCATGTTTCCATTTCAAGAAACAAGTCAATAGCTTCCTTGCATAGCCCGTGGCTAGCAAGGCCAGAAATCATTGCAGTCCAAACATAAACATCTTTGTCCACGACACCATCAAATACCTTCTTAGCACTCTCTATACACCCACTTTTCGCATACATATCAATAAGCGCAGTGCTAACATTACACTTACATTCAATTCTCTTCTTTTCCTTCACAATCCCATGCACTTTCCTCCCCATGCTCAATGCTCCCGAGTCCGCACACGCTCTCAAAACAGACACCACCGTAGCATCATTCACCTCAACTCCCGCTTCCAACATTCTCCCAAACAGCTCAATTGCCTCGACAGGGCGATCATGATCAACAAGCCCATCAATCAACGACGTCCAAGAAACCACATCTCTATCAGGCATTCTATCAAACAGTTCACGCGCAACACCCAAATCACCAAACACAGAGTACATGTGGATCAGCGCATTCATGATATAGCAATCAGAGCCAAAACCCATCTTAGTAATGAAACCATGGAGCTGTTTTCCTTGACGGGCAAGCTTCAAACGAGCACAGCATTTGAGCACGAAGGGAAAAGTGAAGTTGTCCGGTGCGGGAACACCGTGGGTGGGTCGTCGGAGCATGAAGATGAAGAGAGAAAGAGCGTGGAAATGATGGGTCGGGTCGGAACTTAGAGAATAAGCTCGGAGCATGGTGTTGTAGTAGTAAGAGTTTAAAGCGGGATTGGAGGTGAGAAGAAGACGAGCATAGTTGAGGTCGCCGGAGGGTGAGAGAGCGGCGAAGGTGAAGAGCTTGGAGAAGTTGCGTGGAGCGTCGTTGTTTGAAGTACCTAGTTTCAGAATTTGGGCATGAAGTTGCAGAGCCTCAGACATGGTTGTCACCTCCATACTCAACCCATCAGTTACACTCACTGACGGATCCAGAATTTTTAGGTCGTGGGGGCAAATAATACAAATAATATATTTCTTGGTCCCTCACTTATATACTTGAATCTAAAATGGTTCCTAATAATTTTTTTTTCTTCCCCAACAAATATAATTTTGTTTGATTTAAAATAGTGCACCTGGTGTCATAATGTTTATTTGACATTTTTATTTATTAATAACCGGTCTATATAAGCGCAAACGTGGACTTTTTACATCAAATTTAGTCCTGATAAATTTCTTTCATCAAATTTAGCCATTCTCTTCATAATCATCTTAAAATCCAGAAATTCATCACAAAACCCACAAATTCCCCTTCAACCTTTTCCTTCTCCTTTTCCCACTCTCAACCAACAAAACTCCACACCCAGCACCACCAAATCCCGCACCCAACAAAAAAAAGGGAGTGTTAAAAATTAAGGAGTTTTGAGTAGGAGAGGAAATTCTTTTTCTATAATAGAAAGAATAGTAAAGTTGGATAAATGTGTTCCAATCTATTATCTTTTGGATATTCGACTTGTTGAAAAAGTAAAGAAGTATAAAGAAGTGAGAGAAAACTTTGTTAAGGACGTGAGGTCAAATGCAAGAAGTACAAAGAAGTCAGATAAAAAAGTTGAAGAGATTTAACTTTTAGTGGCATTGGAAGTAAAATAGTGTAGCTATGGGGGCATTTAGTTTTTGGTGGGGGCAATTGAATATTTTATATTAGAAATAGAAGGGTATTGGGAAGAATTTTGCTCAAGGACGTGGGGTCAAATGCCTCACCCACTTAACACGTGGGTTCGTCACTGGTTACACTCACAACGTAAAATCTCTTGCCTTATTGGGTGTAACGAGATAGACACTTGACGTACGCAGTTTCTGGCGGTTAACTCCTGGTAACTCCAAACGCCACAAATTTACCACAAAAAATTAATATATGTATTGTATTTTTCTATTTTAACTTTTTAATTCTTACGTAATCTGAACCGTTAAAAATATTTTATCAATATATTTAAGAACTGAACTTTCTTTTTTTAACAAAACTCATTATTTCCGTACCATCATAATAACATGGTAAGACAAGTGATCCATGATGGACGAGGTCCATGCTAGCCGCCTCCCAATAAAACATGAGAAGTTGCTTCCTTTTTGTAAGGGAAGGAGAGAGAAGAGGTCTTAGGAGTGAAGATTTTTAAATGTAGCACTTAAAAGAGTTGATCAATGTGTTACTTTGATGTGAAATTTTAATTTTTCTTTCCAACTTTAACATATTGTTTGATTATCCAAGTATTGAATTTAGGTCTTGGTTATTCTAATTAGAATTGTGAACAGGAACATTATCACTCAAATAAAAAATGGACACTATAATTCTAGATGTAAGTTCTAGTTGACATTGTCATAAACATGTTGTAGAAACATTTTGGTTTTGCCTAGTAAGCGTCTAATTTAACTTGAGAAAAAGTTTGATGCACCGACGGTGTAAAGTTTTTTTACACCGTCAACCAATCAGATTTCTTGAATGTGGGAAAGATAGATTTTTTATTTAATTAAACCAAGTGACATGACAAATCTTTAAAATCTGATTGGTTGATGATGTAAAAAAACTTTACATTGTCGATGCATCAAAATTAAACTCATTTAACTTTTGGGTTGCTCATAAGGGTTGTATACTTTTTTTTCTGGCTTTACAACGTAATAAAAATCACATCAATATCATTTTTATGGCGTAAAATATACCCAAGATTATAAAACTTAAAACCGCACAATTTTCATTTAAAAAAAACTTGTACAATTCATATTCAATTCAATTTCTAAGATGAAATTCAGATATGGAGATCAAAACTCACTAACATAAAATTGTAAAACACTTGAACTCATTAAATTTCATATCTCCTTGATAAGCGAACTAAGGCTGAAATTAAAGTTAAAATAAGATTAAATTAAAATGAAAACCAATAAAATTGTGCTAACATACAACTAACAATTTTTACAGATCTAGTGTGAAAAGATGGTGGTTTTATCTACTCGTACACGTTGTTTGTAAGCTTAACCTAACCATGAGTTCATCACTTAAGCATGAAAGACACCATGCTGTTGCTGTGCATACTAATGGATTATATATACATCCTCATTTCATTTCTCATTTCATCATCAAGCAGCAACACAAGTGAATAATTATCATGGCAAGGTTCCTTCAGCGGGTTCAAATCTTTGCAGCTTTCTTTGCTATCCTGCTCCTAGCAACATCAGGCAAATGACACTACATTACTCATGATGTTATTTACAGCATATGCTAGCTATGTAGTAATTTTTCAATTTATAATGTATTATACATAGTGCTTATATATATTGAATTAATTTGCTAAGCTATATATCTATTGAATGTGGCAGCTTCTGAAGAAAAGGAACCGAAAGATGGATGTTTGCGCAACAGCAAAACGTGGCCCCATGCGAGATGCTTCCACTCTTCAATCTGCGATCATCACTGCAAGTACTTAGAAAATGCAATATCTGGCCAATGTGATTTCCTTCTCAAGAAATGCAAATGCAAATTCTGCGATGAAGACTCCACTATGAATTGATGATCCTCATAATATATATCTTTCTTTCAGCATGTCTAAATAAGATCGATTCCCTATATACGTACCGTGTATTTTGGGGATCGAACCATCTTTTTAAGTTGTTGTTTAGTTTCATGAATAATTAGAGGAGGATCACTAATTTCTAGTCTATGTAATGTGATAGCCAATAATTTGCATGATGTTCCAACAACATTACTTGCTTTTGTAATTTTTGGCCATCACTTATAGGAAATAAAAAAGATGAATTACTATACTTTTTTGTGTTTTTTTCTGGCATAACACAATTTATATATACATGACTTTATCATATTAATTTACCAAAAACATGAGTCGAAATTCAATATAAATAATCAAACCAAATTCATAAAAGGATAATGATGAATAATAAGAAAGATAACACCAACGAGTGGTTGGTTCAAGTGATACATGCTTAATTTTTTTTGAGCAATGTCTCAAGTTTGACTCTTGCAGATAGAAAAAACCCTATCATAAGAGTTAGCACTATCATAATATTCCGCATGGAACATGATTGTCTCATGTGTGGAAGAAAAAATAATAATAAGAAGAAAGGTAACAAGAAGAACTTAAGAACACACAGAAAAATACATGATTGTTTGGTTTTTCCTATATTTAAGCAAATTCAACTTTTTTTTGACGGGCAACAAATTCAACTTAATTACACTATTCTTTAAAAAAAACTTAATTACACTATTAGTTGGGCTAGCCCAATAAATATTTTAACATGCTTTTGACCATTAAAAACATCATCATCTCACTCCAAAGCCCAAATAGTCAAAAGAGTTAATGAAACATTTTGGGTACAAAAGAAACATGAAAGCATTTATCGATGAGAAAACGAATTGAAATGACCAATGAATAGAAAGAAACTAAACAGAACACGAGTTTCAGAACTGAATTGAATTACCAGAAAATAACAGAGATCCTTCTTTCATGGCCGTGTCGTCGCGGCACAATCATTTACCTATGTTCAACACAGCGTCGTAATGCTAACTGGTTCTTCATTGGTTTATTTTCCTAGTTTTGGAATTATGTATTGTGATTCGAATATCAAACCATGGTGAAGGAGACAACGTACTACGACATTTTAGGGGTCAACGTTGATGCATCCCCTGCAGAGATCAAGAAGGCTTATTATATCAAGGTAAAACCCTTCAATTCTGATTTCTCAAAGAGAATAGGCAAGTGATTCTATAATGCTATTAAATTTTCCAATCTGGTGAATATATAAAATTACAGTAATGCACGGTTGAAGCATTATGATTTATGAATCTGGCTTAATTTTGTTCATGGTGGGAGATGTTAAAGCTTTTATCATTTAATAGAACCACGTATATGTTTCCCTTGTAAACATTTGCTTTAGTTTGAATTATTACCAATTTTGATCTCAATAAGCGGCTATAGAATGAACATTGAACTCTTAAAAGTTGTATAGTGATATTATACCACTTGTAAACGTCTCCACCAGACAGTTAAGCCATTGGTATAAAAATACAATCATGTCACCAATCATGAGCTTTAACTTGATATCTTATGGATTGGGAAGAATTGATTCTTGATATTGTGTAACCTCTCTATTGTTACCAACAAATTGTTGCTTTGGCACCATGTCTATGACCAACTTTTCTGCTAAAAGCTTAAGCCATTAGTTGAAGGCTCATGATTGGTTTTATATCTAGCATTGGTGTACTGTTCTTCATCAAAGAGCCAATCTGCACAGATAATACTGTTTCCATTATTTTTCTTGCTTAGAACTTATGATTTTTGTAGGCCATAAGGAAAAGTTTGTTAAAACTTTTTTGTTGGAAAGGAAAAAAATGGCTCTCTTCTGCTTGCTTTTAGATTCAACATTTAGAAAGAGTGAAACGTGACTTTTATGCAGATGGTTTCCTTTCTCTATTTTCCTGACTGACTCGTTGATTTTTTCCACTTGAAAATTGCTTCCTTTGGTTCACTTTGATGAGTTGTGATATATCTCCTGCCTTGCTTCTCTTTTATTTCCTTTGCAGGCTAGGATAGTTCACCCTGATAAAAATCCAGGAGATCCCAGGGCTGCAGAAAATTTTCAGGTAAGCATTATAAGGCGTAGGAGTATTTTGCTTTTGGATTTCTTTCCCCCTTTAATTTGCTTCACTTTTCTCCCACATTCATATTAAAAATATGGAATTTATGCACAGATACTTGGTGAGGCTTACCAGATTTTGAGTGATCCCAAGAAGCGTGAAGCATATGATAAGCATGGAAAGGCAGGGTTACCACAGTAAGTCAACACAACCTTTTATAACTTAGTAGTGATTAACTAGTTATAACTTGCGAGTAAACTCAATGAAATGGTCAAGTTTTGTTCTTACTCCTTGATGATTTTTTTTTATCCTTAGTTAGAAAGTGGTTTGGCCATGCCAATTATGTTAATGTTAGTGTAACTGGTGAAACTTTTTCAAACAGTTTTTTTGAGCATTTTGGTTAGAAAATAACAGTAATTTGACCTAGAGATGCCAGATCTGCGAACTTTTTTCACTTTTTAAGCCTTTGAAATTATAGTTGAGACAATATATAGGCTATGTTTGGCATGCCATTTCAGCTAACTTATAGCTTATTTGACTAGCTTAAAGCTTATTTGACTAGTTTAAAAGCTCTATAAAAGTGTTTGGCGAATGAGCTTATTTCAGTAGCTTAAAGCTTTAAGCTATAAGCTATCTGAGGTAGCTTATAGCTTAAAGCTTATAGCTTATTGAATTTATTGTCATTTTTATCCTTAATATTTTATTAAAATTCCACCATATAGGTATTAATGTTAAAATAAAATAAGTAAAAATTAATATTATATTTTTAAGATGATTTTTTTGTTCCTTCGGAAAACCTATTTTTAAGATGATAAATAAATTGAGTCAAATTAAAATATTTAAAGTTATAATAATTTTAATATTAATATCTTATAGGTATTAATGTGAAAATAAAGTAATGTTAAATATAAAAATAATCATACAAGGATGTCCTCTTATGTCATTTTACAATTTCAGCTTGTTCAACTGCTAGTTTTACCAAACACTTTTGTTACAATTACAGAGCTTTTCAACTTTCACCTATAAGCTTTCAGCTAGCTTATCAACTTTCAGCTATGAGCTAGCTTTTCAGCTATCAGCTAGCTTTTCAGCTTTCAGCTAGCTTCTCAGCTAAACATGCCAAACATAGCCATAAACAAATTCCCTTATTATTATTTTTCTCCAGAGAATCCATGATAGATCCAACAGCTGTATTTGGAATGCTTTTTGGAAGTGAATTGTTTGAAGATTATATTGGAAAACTTGCAATGGCTTCTTTATCATCTATAGAAGCTGAGGAAGTCTCACTAGATCTTGAAGTTCGTATGCAGAGAATTCAAGAAAGGATGAAAGTGCGTTTCATTTTCTAGAGGTCTAATACATATTTCCTTCCCTAGATCCCCTTCCCCCTCCCCATATTTTTCTATCTGAAGCTTTTGCCACGTTCTCAATTTGTAGACATGGCAGAAGGAAAGGGAACAAAAGCTTATAGTGACCCTGAAAGATCGCTTACAGCCTTTTGTTGATGGTCGAACAGATGAATTTGTATCGTGGGGAAATTCAGAAGCTTGTGACCTATCAAACGCTGGTAAGTTCCCTCATATGCTCTAATTCTATGACTATTAGTGAATCATGTATTACAAATAATCTTCATTTGAGAGGTTCCAGCATCTTAAATTTATTCTTAATCATAAAATCGCTAAATATAAAATGATTAAATCCTTTTCAAGTCCTCAATTTAATCTAAATTATTTTTCCTAATATGGTCATGCATCTATATCCAAATTTGGGATGGTCAATATTTTATTAGTATGCCGAGAAACTAGAGAAAAGATGATAATGTCTAACTAGTGTGAATTGAAGAGTCTAATGTCTACAGATAAAGTTAGAAAGAATTGAAGAGGTCTGCTTGAACTTTTTGCTTCTACTCTTCCTTCTCAAATATTATGTCAAATGCCTCCTCCTTTTGGTTATTAGTAACATGTGAGTAGACAAGACAAACTACTTTATTTTTCATTTGTTCTTTAAGAAAAAAATGCTTCATCTTTTTTGTTTGCATTTTCTTATGTACTCAATTTTGTAAAGACTTGCACGAAAACCCCAAGCTCTTGTCCTTTATTTAAACATCCTTGGCAGCGAGGTGGGTTGTTCAAGTAGGAAGGCTGCTGGGTTGGGATACCCTTTATTTTTTATCCTGAATTTTGATTAAAGTTGTGTTTATTTGTTTACTTATTCAAGTGTTGAAAATGTGGATTTTGTGAGTTGGCTAGGAACCTATGACCTTATAAGATGGTAGACTAAAGATTAGAACATGCTTTTGAGAAGATAGAAATGAATGTTGGTGCAAGATGAAGATGAAAAAAGTGAGGGAGTGCCATGGGGAGGGATTAAGGTATGAAAATATTAATAAATTGTCTATGATAGTCACTTGTTACCGATATAAGCAGATTAGACACAAATGTCAACCCTCCTTCAGTAACTCTAGAGAAAATGTAGATCAAATGAACATGGTTCATATGAGAATAAAACATTGTATTTATGAAATTCATATTGGAAGATGCTACAATATATGTTACTTTTCAGCTTTTGGAGAGGCCATGCTACATACAATTGGTTATATCTATACCCGAAAAGCTGCCAGAGAACTTGGAAAGGATAAGCGGTATATGAAGGTTCCTTTTTTGGCAGAGTGGGTACGAGACAAAGGACACTGGATAAAGTCACAAGTGATGGCAGCCTCAGGTAGTATGCTATAGTCAATGATCTGTTATCAAGCTGAGATGACATTAACCTTTCACAATTTTGGAATTTTGAATTGGCCTCAATTGCTTCTGTAGGTGCCGTGTCCTTAATTCAAATACACGAAGAGCTCAAGAAGCTAAACCAAGGAGAAAACAAGGAAGAAAACTTGGTAAAAGCTATCGAGAATAAAAAGGATGCCATGATAAATTCCCTTTGGCAGATCAATGTGATTGATATTGAATCAACCCTGTCCCATGTCAGCCAAGCTGTAAGTTCAAGTACTTGTCATGACATATACTTTAAGAAATCACATATGCAGTAAGAACAATGATGAGTTAGAAATATATCAAAATATCAATTAATCATAAGGTTTTAATGAAAGGATCTCGCACTTGCTATTTTCTCAGGTTCTTAAAGATCCTGGTGCTTCCAAAGATGTTCTAAGGTTACGAGCCAAAGCGTTGAAGAAGTTGGGAACTATCTTTCAAGTAAGTGTTTCATGGTTTTTCGATGTTCATGCATCAATAGCACCTAGGACTTAGGAGTGAGGGTTTCTCAATAATTATCTATTACTTTTATTCATATCTAAAATAAATTGGTTGGAACTTGTAATTGAGAAATCATAATTTTACCTCAGGGTGCCAAGGCTGCTTACAATAGAGAAAACAGTCTTCGCCACGAAAGTGACAGACCAAGAGACACGTCTTCTTCATCATAGTCATTAATAGTCATGGAAGCTCCCAATTTTGAAGGATTTCCAAACATGCACTCTTTAATTTTTAGAATATAAAGGAAGTGTTGTTATCTGATGGAATATGTCCTATTACTTAACTGTTAAATCTAATTTCTATGATATGTAAATGGACCAATAAGATATATGATGTGTGAATTTTAAGTATATATATATTTTTGTTGAGAAGCTATATAGGAAGGAGATAACTCATAATGATTTCACCATTGAATTTCATGAACTTCCTTTTTCGTAGTAAAAAGTTAATCGCTCAAAATGAAACCCCTAAAAGCAAGTAAGTTGAATTCTGCATATATTGATTCTAATAAATTTTTATCAAGAGTAAGCTAATTTATTATGTTATTTTGTCTATTTAAATGAAAATTAATAGAAAAAAACACAAAATTCCTTGGGTTATTCTAAAATAATATAATAAAACTATTTACAAATTGATTGTTTGTGACGGAAAATAAACTTGTCGACAAGTTTGTGACGGAAGACAATTCCATCACAACATTTTGCGACGAAAAAAGTATCTTTATCAGCGTGTTTGCGGTGGAAACTTAATCCTCACAAAACCCTTGTCCCTGTCAAACCAAGGATTCTATGACGGATTGACTTTTCGCTGCAAACAACCCATGTTGATAAATTATTTTCAAACTATTTTTTGGTAAATTGTTTTATTTTTTAGATTATTTAAATAAAAGAACCCAAAATATCTCCGAATGATAGCTCAAGTGGTAAGAGCTAGGGAGCATATGAGTTGGGTGTGGGAGGTCGAGGGATCAATACTTTGAGGGTGCAATTTATCTTTCTGATGTAAAAAAAAAAACAAGAACCCAAAATTTACATCTTTAAACATAAATCTCCATAATATTTATTACTTTAAAAATATTAACAAAAATATGTAATTTTTTATTTTCTAATATATATCTAAAAAAAATCTTTTTAATGTTTTTTTATCAAATTAAATAATTTAAAATATTTTATTTTAATTTATTTATCAAACATTAACTCCCTATAAAAAAAAACATCAAGCACTGCCATTTAGTTTCTATTAAAAAATTGCTTTGTGCTAACTGCTTAGTTCAACCGAAGTCTTGTGGGTTGACCAATTATTGTGTTCTAAGTTGGGGTAGAGAAGATAATCCTTGAACAAAGAGGACCACGAACATCCTAAACACACTTTTAAGAAAAGAATTTAAAGATAAGAGTATTTTAATTTACATGCTCCTCTTTGTCTCCACTAATGTCCTTTCATTTGGTATTTGGTGCATTGTCCTTGTCATCATAGATATAATTGAGACCACTTGTCATCCACAAATATTTTTTATGCAAACCTAATATCTCCTTTTAAGCAAGACCAACAGATTGTTATCCCCTTAAACCTAGGGATGCTATATATATCTAATTCTCATACACAGTCTCTTCTCAATTAAAGTTGTACCTATAGCACAAGAATGAGTCTCGTACTGTGCTGTTTATCACTCGATAACAAAGAGGTTATAATTTAATAGGAGATACTTAAAAGTTGTTTTATGAAAGTAACCGGTGTTGGATAGAAGACTGTTTTAGTTGTCGCTCTTCTCTGTTTTGAAGCAAAGAAGGAAGTGATTTGTTCAGCTGTAAACTTTGATGTTCTTGTTTACGACTCTACTGCTAGAAAGGATTCCTTTGCCTATTATTTCACCCAATGATTAAAGAGAACTTCAGATTCTTGAGCTGAAAGCATTCCGTCCGAGCTGGCTCTTGCTAGGGAAATCTATACATTTCTTATTCTCTCTGTCCCTTTTTCTTTTTTGCTTCTTTTCCTCGATGCGATAAAATATATAGTTAGATCTGATTTGAGGTTCAAGAGATTCGGAGTAGTTCAAATAAAAATAAACTTATTCAACTTATCCGATCCCATGCGCTAACTATATTTTTACTTATTAACAATAATAAAATTTATAATATGTTATTTATAATAGATTTCTTATATGTAAAATTAATTTGGGAATTTTTTTAACTTATATTGAATCAAGTTTTTCTTAATCCTAGATATATTCAAAAACATAAAAAAATTCCAAGGTGTTAGACTTCTTTTATTTATTTGGTCGACACTAATTAACTACTAAGACTCAGTGCCCCAACAAAAGGAAAGTGGTCTCCCTTTACCTTTTCGGTTTGAATTTTAACTAATTAATCCTTTCAAAAAAAAAATTAACTAATTAATTAAAGAACACATAACTTTGCTTTCTTTCTTTACAATGAGTCTGTCTATTTCAGGTTTTCTCTTTGGTGCTTCCTCTCTAAGGGAAACATACCAAGTTCATGGCTCTCATTCTTCTCAAGAAGTTCAGCCTCCTCTTCCTCTTCATTTCTGCATCACTTTTATCAACTTCTTTTGCAGGTATATGTCACTTTTCTTGTATATACCAACCCTACTTACTTTTTAATATGGCTAAATTAACATTGAACACTGATATTAGTCATCACTATCGATCGTTCACAGCTTGGTATTGCACTTTGTAATGTTAAAGTATGTTTGAATTAACTTCCATTTTATCTGTGCTTAATGACAACTTAACAGGTCGACAAGCGAAGTTAATCAATAACTTGGCTGCAGATGTGGATTTAGTCCAAGAGGAGGTACATATATGAAACTAACATCATTTATTAATTTTAATTCTTTGCAGAATGTTTGGAAAAGTCTGAATGAAATGAAATTCATTTCGGTAAAAAATAAACTGATCTAAACATGCTATTGTATTTGCTGATTTCTTGTTCCTTGTTCTCTCTCTCATTCATTAAGCCTTGTACCAAACAATATGGTGCAGAACTCGTGAGCTAACCACATCTAATGTGCAATTTCCATTTCTATATGTAATTAAGGAGTTTATTGTATACTTTCACAGTTTCATATACTTTGCTTAATTTGATATATATATATAGGAAACACCACTGAATGAGGAAGAAGTAATCAACATGCACGAGAGGCTTCTAAGGGCTAACGCAGGAGATTACGGAAGATATGACCCAACTCCAGTTCTATCTAAGCCTCCTTTCAAGCTTATACCCAACTGAATTATTGTTTGAATTGAGCATATGTTCATTAATTAAAACGTGGCGGCCACATATGTGTTATGAAATTAATGTAGCACTTGAATAAATACCAAAAATGATCTACTTTTTATGTTATGTTTTTTTAAAGGAGATTTTATATATTTATTTATTTTTGAACTCGAGAAATATATATATATATATATATATATATATATATATAGAGAGGATGTATCTTATGAGAAATGTAGACTTATGTGAGAAAATGAGAATAAATCACGACCGTTAGATCTAACCATCAACGGTCAAGATTAAAACATTAAGTCATGTGACTTTTTTAAGTGATCATGTGACAATCACATGACCATTAAATTCTTTTAATCTTGACCGTTGATTGTTAGATCTAACGGTCGTGATTTATTCTCATTTTCTCACATAAGATTACCTTTGTCATAAGATACATCCCCTATATATATATATATATATATATATATATATATATATATATATTAAAATAGGAAAGGTTAAGAAACAACCTTTCTCAACAACATTATGTTATGTTATAGTATATGTATTAACCAAATAAGTGAGTTGGTTTAGTAGTTCAATACTTCGTTCCTTAAATAATTGGTGGGGTGTTCAATTCTCAAATTTTATTAATGAAAAAAAAATCATTGGTCAATCACTTACCGCCTAGTGCGTTGACAATAAAATAAATGATTAGTAGAATTACTAATAACGGTGAGATACAACATTATTTAGAGATATATGTAGAGTTGGGTACGCTGGTGGCCCGCCCCGCGCAAGCCCGCCCCGCGTTGGCCCGCATTTTAGCGGTCCTATATTTTTTGGGCTATAGCCCGCACTAGTCCGCGGTTTCGTGGGCCGGTCCGCAGACTTTGGCCTCTTTTGCCCATTTTTTGCCTCATAGGCCTGCCTCGCGCTGGCCCGCTCCGTGTAGGCCCGCATTTTAGCGGTCCTCTATTTTTCGGGCTATAGCTCGGACGGTCTCGCAGGCCGGCCCGCGGACATTAACTCGCTTACCCAGCTCTAGATATATGGCTAGAAATTGTTAAGTACATTAATTGATTTTCTAATAAGGCTCTTATATAGAGAAATATCATCCAAGGGCTCACCAGCGGTAGCTTTCAATTTAAGGTTGGGATCATAGGGAAAGATTGAGGTTTGGAAGACAAAAAATGCCCCTTACCCTTAATGTGTGCTTGTTTCTCTCCTTATACTAATTTTTTAGAAGTTTCAGAATGTTATTTAGGACATTTGCATTTAGGGGTTTCTTTGTTTGTGTTGTGGAGGGTAGAATCTGGGTTGAGAGAAGATGGTGTTGGGGTTGATGTTGGGTTTGCATTAGGGTCATGAGGTTGAAAGGAGGAGGATGTGTGACGCCTGGGGCCGACGAGGGTGGAGAGTGATCGCTGGTGCAGTGAGACACGGACAAGGAGAGGCTCCTGGCAGACTTCTAAGCGGAGGGGCACATGAATGAACCGATCTCACACCTGAACAAGAGGTATTCCGAGACTGTATAGGGATGGACTATACAGTTGAGGAGGGCATAAAAGATTTGATTGGTACTACTCATGACAACAACTTGCAACTTCTTTTTGGGAGCCCAACTCATAAGAACTCCATGGTTAAGTGTGCTAACCTTGGAGTAATATTGGGATGAGTGATGTAACACCCCTAATTTCATACACTATAAAGTACATATATTTAAAATAACGTGTAAAAAGAAATAATTATATTTGTGTTAAAATACTTAAGTACTAAAAATCGAGTGGACAAATAAATCTATTTTTTTAATAATTCTTTCAAAAGTACATTATCAGAGTCATGAAAATAATTTTAAAGACTCCTTATACACGTGGTGACCTATATCGTGACCATGATCCGACTACCTGACGTGTCTCTAACTAACTACTTGTGATCCTGCGTACATGACACATACTCCCGTCTACTATCTGGAATGTCTCAAGCGAGTTGCTTGTTTTCTCTGAAAAAAACATGAAAGTGAAGGAATGAGAATTTTACAATTCTCAGTGATAACCATATCCACTCTAAAAACAAACATAAATTAAATAGTTATATGGATGATAAACATTTCAAAAATAGATACTAGTTTCATCAATGAAAATCACACATTTAATCCTCTTTAAAACTAAAGATCATTCTTTATTTCATTGTTATCACTTTCTTGGTCTTTTCGACCACTTTTGCATATTCCCAACTGCGGCTTAGAGCTCTATCCGAATGCAAGGGCGTCCCCTGCCTAGGAACCTGTGTTCCAGGAACTATGCAACTAGATCACCTCAACTGCTAGAGGATCATTTCGCTTAAAGTGTTTTAATTAAACATTTCATACTTATGTCTTAACACCCATGATTTGCCTTTTAACTGGAACCGACCTTTGAGTATCCAGGTTTGCCCTGCAGTGTTGTTCTTAAATAACATTCGGGATTTGCCTATACTGGTCATCTTAAGGTCACCAGGTTTGCCCCGCAATGTTACATGATCTCTTAAGTGGTATCATATAACTTAAACTGAGATTGTACAAAGTTTAAAATACTAAATGAAACTAAAACGACATAAAAGTTGTCTATGACGATTTTCATTTCAGGTAAAACAACTAAATAGTAATAAACTGAACTTTTAAGTAATCAGAGAGAGGCGGTAGAGCCGACCATTTCAAGGGATAAAATGTAACAACAAATTATATTAACTAACAAAGTTAAATAAAAATTTATAATCATAAACATAAACTTAATATTAAAAAAGAATAAATAGATCAAAAGAGTAGTTATAAAGCACACAACGTTAAATAAAATTGACTTGGATAAAAGAGAGTATATGTAATCATAAAATTAAAGTTGGATATACATAGCTAGAACTGACTAAATATACTTAAAAAAAAAGAGTAGATTTAATTAAAAGGGAGTAGATATAGTTATCACCTTACTAATTTATCTTTTCCCTCATGTCTTCCTTTTTTTCCTACGGCTCCATCTCCTCTGTTTCTTTCGTTCTCTACATTTTTCCTCACACATAAAACTCTGTCTCTCTTCACTCTTTCACTCTTTCTCTTCCTCACTTGTTTCTTTTCTCTTCCTCACACTTAACTATTTCTCTTCCCCACTAATCTCATTTCTTTTCCAATTCTTGCTGTGTTTCGCTCCCTCTCTCATTTTCTCTAGCTAATCCTTTCTTCACGTATGACTTTGCCATGCTTCCCAAATCTCATGTCTATTTATAGGCAAATCCCAATCATCAATTATGTCCACGTTTCCTTCTTCAACAAATTATCTAGAGATATTTGTTCTAACTAATGATTACAAGCCACACCTGTCCACCCACTTGGCATCTCATCACTTTCTTTCTTTATTTAATCAAAGATCTTTTGTAAAACCATAGATATCTGGATAGTAAATGACTATTTGCCACCACGTGGCTTCTTTCTTTTAAAAATATGAGGATAATTGATATTATTTTAACTAAATATATTTTAACTATAGATATTTAGACAATAAATCATTAAAAATCACACACGTGGCTTTTCTTTGTAAAATGGTAAAAATGATGTCTTTCCTTATTATGCATGTATTTTATTTGACACTATATTTTAATGTTATGTATCTTGATATTTTAATTACTTATACTTTTAGGAATATAACTTCTCTCTTTTCTTTATAGAACTCCTAAAATAATTCTAAAATCTTATTACTGCTCATATTAACATATCACAAGACCAACAATATTACTTATTTATTTAAATTTAAGGTTGAGCAAATTCTTTTGTAGGTTAAATGATAGTAATTTATATTTATAAACTATGCTAAAAATTGGGATGTTATAGGTGACCTCATGGGAAGTTTTCCCGAGAAGTGCGTGAGTGAGGACAAAGCGCACTGAAAAGACTAGTGTTGTTACCGTGAGGTCAGTCGTCAGATCAGAATGTTACAGGATGAGGAGGAGAACTCATGAATTGGGTGGAACAAGGTGAAAATTATTTAAATTTAATTTTGGAATTAAATTAGTTTAGTTAATTGATGGTTAATTTTTTATTTTTAATTAATAATACTGTTTTAAATATATACTTAGTTGACACATCAACTTCATTTATACACGTGGACGTGATGTTTCAGACCTATCAGACACATAGTAAATTATGGATGAAGCTCCGAATCAGGCCAAGACTAGCTATTTCACAAAATAGCATGGTTGGTTTTCTAATTTTACTCCGACAAAATACTAAAATAAAAACTCATTCATTTTATCAGGACAAAAAAATTGTTTACACACATTTAACTTTTATGTCATGTGTCCCGAAAAGTTGCTAAAGTGGTAAGAGCTGAGACGTATGAGTAGGGCAGATCCAGAGATTAATCTGAGTACAATTTATCTTTTTGATGTAAAAAAACAAAAAAAACTTTGATGCCATGTAGGTCTCATGTGCAGAGGTTGTCGCAGCCAGTAGCAAGGAAAGTAAAGTCCTTCGCCGATGGCTCAATTAGGGAGATTAGCGCAACGGGATGTGGATGCATTTTTTTTGTTACAGGAGATGGATGTGGAGGCATTTTGAGGAATAGTGAGGGGGAGTGGATTTTTTAGGCATGTAATAATTTGGGCGCAACGAATCCTTTGCTAGATTTTTTTTATAGGCAAATGTTAGCTGTTAGAAATATTAGTAAATTAATCTCTCATTCGGTTTCGAATCTGAGACCCTTCATCTCACCCAAGTCTTATGTCCTTATCTCTTACCACTTGAGTTGAATTATTTGCTAGATAAGCATACATGTTCAAAATAAACCCCACATACGTGAAAATTTAAGCAAATTAAAGTTCATATTTAGGTTACCTCCCCACTGTCTCTCGTTGACTTATTTGGAACTTAATTTTCGTGTGACAAATATATGTGAAAAAAACGCTAATAGGAAGAATTGAATTAAGAAAATGAACACTGAACAGAGATATACATGGCGATTTATAAATTATAATCTGATCATTACAATCAACTTTTTCTTGGGTTAACATTGTAACAGTTTAATGAACTAATTAAAATATGATATTATTTAATTTAAAACAGTATAAGGGAATCAAAAAATTAGAAGAAATGAAGTGCGAGAGAGGAGAATAAATCTGTTCAATCTTCTTGTTGATGATACCTTTTGTGGATGTGAAAACTGAAAAGCATGGAGGAATGGAATGTGTACCCTCCACTCCGAGTATTGCAGAAGACAGTGCCTGCTGTTAACCTTTTGCCCCCACTAAAATTCCATACTCTTATCTTAAAAGAAACACACACTCCCACTCACATTCCCATTTTTAATTATCTATACTCATATGTTATTAAAATTATACTACGTACTATATTTAGAATACAATTTAATTAAATCAACTTATACTTGATACATTTTTTTGTTGATTGAAAGTGACCTGACTCACTTTAGATGAGCCCTTCGGCCACGATCGGAGATGATTGTGTGATCTCGACTCGAAGTTCCAATTGCATGGATTGACAAGGTCACCTAATGCTCAAGTTCAATGAGCTGGGAGTTAGATTATAAAATATGTGTGTACATTTTTTGTGAGAGACTCTTTGTTTATAGTCATTAATAACCATATAGTTGTATATGATAGAACCGTGATTACTATCGTTATTGTGAAGGAGACATTTGTTGCTTGATGAAGACCGAGATATTTGGAAACATCTTGTTGGGAGTAAGGGTTTGTCCCTATGTACCTTTATCTTGTAGCAGTTGAAATACTTGAACTAGATGACACGGAAGTCTCAACACGAGTTAAGGTCGACGCTGCTATATAACATGAAACATATCTTACTAATTTGAGAAGATTTAATTGAATTAAATTGAAGATTTTATTACATCAAATCGTCACTAAATCATGAAATATATCTTCATCAAATCTCACTCAGAATTATACTATATATTATTTAATTTAACTTATAATTAAATTGTTAGAAACAACATCTATATCTATATCTATATCTATATCTATATCTATATCTATATCTATATATATTAGAAAAGAACAACTTCTAGCATGACGTGTCGCTCTCACAGGCCAAGTTAGTGACGTGTCGCTCCCAGATTAATTCTCACATAATATTTTACATGTAAGCTCTTTCTCCTTGGCCCCACTTGCCACATGTGCCCTGATTTTTACTTACCTTATTTCTCCTTAATAAAAAAATACATTTTTTAATTTTAGATTTGATTAGGATTTAGGTTTTTTATTTCTTAATTTTATCTTAATTTATTTTTGATTTATTTTTAGAGTATTAATTAATTTTTATGGTATTTTTATTGAATTTTCGGATTTTTAATTAATTCCGGATTTTATGAGTTTTTATTGTGATTTGCTAGATTTTGATAGTTTTTATCTATTTTTATCTAGTACATTTTTAAAATTTTAGATTTGATTAGGGTTTATGTTGTTTATTTTTGTATTTTATCTTAATTTATATTATTATTTATTTTTAGAGTATTAATTATTTTTTATGGTATTTTTATTGAATTTTCGGAATTTTAATTAATTTCGGATTTTATGAATTTTTATTGTGATTTGCTAGATTTTGATAGTTTTTATCTATATTTATTTAGAACATTTTTAAATTTTATATATATTAGAAAAGAACAACTTCTAGCATGACGTGTCGCTCTCACATGTCAAGTTAGTGACGTGTCGCTCCCAGATTAATTCTCACCTTATATTTTACATGTAAGCTCTTTTTCCTTGGCCCCACTTGCCACATGTGCCCTGATTTTTCCTTACCTTATTTCTCCTTAATAAAAAAATAAATTTTTAAATTTTAGATTTGATTAGGATTTAGGTTTTTTATTTCTTGATTTTATCTTAATTTATTTTTGATTTATTTTAGAGTATTAATTAATTTTTATGGTATTTTTATTGAATTTTCGGATTTTTAATTAATTACGGATTTTATGAGTTTTTATTGTGATTTGCTAGATTTTGATAGTTTTTATCTATTTTTATTTAGTACATTTTTAAATTTTAGATTTGATTAGAATTTATGTTGTTTATTTCTGTATTTTATCTTAATTTATATTATTATTTATATTTATTTTTTATGGTATTTTTATTGAATTTTCGGATTTTTAATTAATTCCTGAATTTATGAGTTTTTA
Source organism: Lotus japonicus (assembly GCF_012489685.1). Lineage (NCBI taxonomy): Eukaryota > Viridiplantae > Streptophyta > Magnoliopsida > Fabales > Fabaceae > Lotus > Lotus japonicus. The sequence continues at coordinate 109,789,168 of NC_080041.1, read as the reverse complement.
TTGTGATTTGCTAGATTTTGATAGTTTTTATCTATATTTATTTGGTACATTTTTTAATTTTAGATTTGTTTAGGATTTATGTTGTTTATTTCATGATTTTATCTTAATATAAAATCTGTGATAAGTGATTTAAATCAATAATACATCCTATCAGCAAAAACCCTCTTAAAACCCTGCCTACCTCCACTATCTCCTCCATGGAATTCATCTCCTCCATGCAATTTTCATCTCATCTCTCCACTGAATGGAACCACCCCCACAAAATCGTCTCATCTCTCAACGGAACCACTTTGCCATCGACTTGCAATCGCATCCCTCCGATTTGCTGCCTTGGACTGATTGGGAAGGTTGCAAATGGAGGTTTCAAATTATTTTCTTCCTTTGCTTGCATAATATGTTATGGTTTTTTTCAATTTTATTTTACTTTACCTTTAACTTTCATTCACTCATGTTTGACTTCAAGGTCAATTTCGTTCATCACTTGCCATGCTAATTTCAAATTCTTTTCTTCAGGTTTTTTTTTATAGATATTCCACCAAAAGAGATTCTTTGGAAGCCATGGATGGTGAGTCCATTTTATATTCTATATGGAATTTTGCAATATTTTGATTTGTTTTTTATGTTTTCTGATTCTCCTTTGTATGTGATTCTACAGGAAATATTTTATTATATTTTAGAGTTATTTTTAGAGTATAAATCAATTAGGATTTAGGTTGTTTATTTTTATCTTAAATTAATTAATACTCTAAAAAAATCCGAATTTTTATCGTATTTTTATTAAATATTTTTTAAAGATTTTGTTTTGTTTTTATTGTCAATTTGTTAGATAGCCTCTCTTATGTTGTGTTATTTTATCTTGAAACCTGAATTTTAAAAGATTTTCCCTAATTATCTAAGATTTAAATAAATTATATTTTGAAAGAAGATTTACTACTACTCCTTACTAAATTTATAATGATGGCTTCGACTCCCCTCTTTGTCACGTTCCATGACTCAATTGGAGAGCTGGCCGGAAAAAGTGGTGAGCATTCTCCCTTTTCCTCTTCAAATTCCTTCTTTGCATAGTTTTGTTTATGCCTAATCTTATTTTGACTCAGGTTATAGGTGATGGTTCCGCCAATCTACCTACGCGTGTTGCTCCAAAATCAGTTTCTTGATATAATATTGTAGGTTGAAATGATTTTCTTGATCTAAGACATATTATGATTTGTTTTCTCAGACTATGCTAAGGAATGAAGAATGCAGGAGATTTCAAAAAAAAATTAGAGAAGAATTGTTGAAGTACATTAAAGGCTAGAGATAGAGTTTGGGAAGGAAAAGCATGTGGCTTAATGCTTTTAATTTCTGAGGTAGGAGAATGAATCCTTTTAGTTAAAAGTTCTTTATGTCTAGCATTTGATTCATAAGATTAATGTATTGGTTTGAAGCTACTTATGTGTCTGTTTTTAATTTTATTCTTTATGTGTTTTGGTTGGTTCAATTAGGCTAATTTGAATCAAATGCCTTAAAGAAATCAAGGCACTACTTGAAATAAGGTATGAGAAGCTAGAAGAAGGAAATGAGTTGTAGGCAGGAGAATAGAGAGACAGAAAGAGAGAGGAGGGTGATTGCACACAAAGAATGCTAATGAAGTGGATATGTTACTTTCAAACAAAAGCTATATTGGATAAGATTTGAAAAATAATTTAAAGAAATTTTAAAATTATTTTCCAAGAACTCCTATGCCATTTTGTTATAGTCTTGCTAAGCTATTCAACTAGGTTCTCTAATGCTTTGTTTGATATGGTAGTGAAAGAGAAGAGAGAAATAGAGGAGAGAGAGATAAGAGTTAGTGTGTTTGATTGGCAAGGGATGAGAGATAAAGGGGGCAGATTTTGTGGGTCCAATGTATTTTTTCAATCTTCTCATTTTGAGTAGACATAGAACAAAGTTTGATCAATTTTTTTAGCTTTCCAATTGTAATCTTATTAATTTTTTTGGTTATTGGGAGGGAGTAATCTTATTAATTTATTAAGCCTATCATTGTTTTTATATTTTGATATTTTTATTTTTATTTAAATGTCGATTCATGGCAACTAATTCCCTCTCTTATTCTCTATTTAACCCAACGATGGGAGAGAATCTACGTCATTCTTTCTCTACTATCACAGCTCTCATACAAACAACTTATATAATGTACTCTATACCACACATATTTCTCTATACTCATCACATTTTGTTATATTTTTTATTAATGTCAACTCCAACAATCAATTTGCCGTGCAACGCACGGGTAAAAAACACTAGGGGATAAACAAGGGGTAGTTTCAAACTCCAAGCGCAATGTTGTCTACCAAGAAGTTTTTGAGAACATATGAGTGGTTAGTTTAATTTTTTATCTTAATAGTTTTTTTAATACAAACTGACTTCTAAGTGACCTAACTTTATTTCATTGTTAACATGATGTCTATGACATCTTATAAGTTGATGAACATCTGATGCAAAAATATTATTGTCGGTTTAAGGTTCGTTCTATTTTCCCTTACAATGAAATAATTTTTTATTGATTAAAACAAGTATGTAAAAAGTCTGATATATATCTTAAATTTTGTAGGCACCCTGCAATATTGGCTCAAACATGGATGACTTGAAATAAAAAAAATGAGGTCATACTTTATGATTTATCTTTCACAATTCAGATTTGTGCTACTATCACGTTCTTTTTTTTTTCCATGATTAATATGTATTTATCATCTACTTTATTGGTGATTCTTTTTTGTCCACTTTCCTTAGCATTTCAGACTCTTCTATTTCATCTATTGTTTAATAATCACTTTTTTTTAAAAAAATTAAATATGTAACAGAATCACAGTTGTTATCTAATGTATTGACACGTTGAATTTTTAGAAAAAAGAATCACGTGCTATTTCTTCCATTTTCAAAAAAAGAATAATTTTTTAATGAATGTACTAAGGGTGGAATCACGTTGTGGTAATAGGATAGTCATCACCCTTAGACACAAAATTGTTACTTGATATACTATAAAAGATCATAAACTCCCTATATATTTCGGTTCTTCTCCTTTAGAAGACAAATTTCAAGTAGACGAATCAATATATATTTCTTACACATTTTATTATTATATGCATCTAAAGTAGTGTTGACAAACTACTAATAAAAAAGTCAAACTTTTTTTTTTGAAAGATAAATATATATATATATAATATCAAAAGGCTTGAGAGCAAACTCTTAAGCAGGAAATACAAACCAACCAACACCGGCGGAAAAAACCCGAAAGTACACCCAAAGATCGAGCCAGACAAAAACCAAACAGAAGAAACCCAAAGACAGAAAGATAGGAAAACCTAGAAAGTGTCGGAAAGAAAACAGGACAGAGCAAACAAACCAAAAAAAAATTCCTATATATTTCATAAATTTTGTAGGTACCTTGCAATATTGACTCAAACTTGGATGACTTGGTATAAATACAAAATGATGTCATACTTTATGATTTATCTTTTACAATCCTGATTAGTGTTACTATCACATCTTTTTTTTTTTCCATAATATGTGTTTATCGTTTGCTTTATTGGTGATTCCTTATATCTATTATTTGTGTCATTGTTTTCATGTTCATGAAGAATGTGAAACGATTTCATCTTGATCTCAATCAGGCTTAGATGACAAGTCTTTTGGTCCACTTTGCTTAGCATTTGAGACCCTTCTATTTCATATGTTGTTTAATATATTTTAAATAATCAAATAATTGATTGATGTATCAAATACGATAGACATATTCCGCGTGCAACGCGCGAGTAAAAAAACACTAGAATTTCCCCTTCTATATTGATTTATGAAATTTATAAGATTTTGTTTCTCTGATAAATGAGAATCTATTGAGTAAGATGATTTGCATTTAAGTCTGCTCTGAAACCTAAAAGCGGTTGTTGTTTGTATTTGCGTATAATTTTCAATTGTATGTTTTAATTTTAAAATACTATAATGCTATCTACGTGAGATTTTGTTTTATATAAAAAGTATCATTATACTTTTTTTATACAATCATTATATTCTAAACTAATTAATTGATATTATTTTAATAGAATAAATTTAATATAATTAACTTTAGTATTATTTTCAAAATTTTAAGAGTGTATATTTATATAAGTATATAACTATAATAATTTGATAATAAGAAAAGTAAGAGAAATACAAAATATTAATACATATGTACTATAAAATTATGACCTGAATTTATTAGTGCTAACAAATTAGAGTTACGAGATCTCACGGGGAGAAACATTTTACATGAAAATGAAAATTTGTACGAGTTAAAAAAAAAATTCATTTTCTATAACTTAAGTGTATTTTTAATAATTTAAAAAATAATTATATATTTATGTATTGTTATATATCTAAAACACAAAAGCATTACCCTTTATGCAACACGAGTATACATCTTCACAAACAAAATTCAGTTATACCTCACATATGCAAAAATTAAAGTTTTTGGTTTATTAACTTTTGTGTTTTTTAAAATTTGTGTTCTTTAAATATCTACATCTTTATTATGATTATTTTTACATTCTTAGCATCTTAAATATTTATAATTTAAAATATGAATCGATGTATCAAATATAATAGACATATTCCCCGTGCAACGCGCGGGTAAAAAAGCACTAGTAACATTTTATCTTTCATTTTTTATCTAGAACGATGCAACCTAATTAAGAAAATAATTTTTCTAATCTTACTATAAGTGTATACTAAATTATTAATAAAAAATCAATTATACAATTGAAATTACTTTTTTTTTTGTTCAACCAATTGAAATTTCTATTCAGTAGTTTAATCTGATGTTGGGCCTAAGAGGTTAGTTAAGAACAACCTCCAACCCTACCCATATCTATATAAATGCGACGCAATTTATGCACTTATGCCCTAGTCGTGATGGATATTACATAGAGCATCTTCAATGCATGTTCTTAGAGATGTTTTTATTTTTAAGGCTCGTTGTTTATTTTGGGATATTATATAGAGCATCTTCAATGAATATTATATGTCGTTCTTTGTTGCTTAAATTTTAGCAACATTGTTTATTCTCTTTGTGGTTGCTTTTTAACAAAAAAAATTATATTTTATCTTTCATTCAAGACCAACCAAAAGTAAATATATGAGGTATAGTGGAACCAAACAAAAGTAAAATAAGCAACCATGATTGAACAAAATCTGCATCAGTTGCTTATGAATTGATTAAGTCTTATGTGACAGTTTGAATCTACCAGAATAAATATTTAAGTAACCTAACTAACAACCCATGATTGAAAATGCTCTTAGAGTGAATGACAGTTTGTAGGCAATTTTTATAATTCTCGCCACCGCTACAAAGGTGTGTTGGTGAATAACCTATAAATACCGAAACCCTATGTCCACATGATCCATGGCGGTTATCGGAGTCCGGCCCAACCAAACTTTTATTTAAAAAAAAAGCATGCAATTTGTGAAAAATATATTTATTTGAGTATTTGAGTAGTCGTTTACCGAATCTATTTAACATATAAATAAAGGGGAATGCTAACTTACTCCCACTAGTTTTTTAGAAGGAGTAAGTTAACATGTAACACCTTTTCAGTTAAGACAAAAATAGCCTTTATCTTGTGCTTAAAAACAACTTCACCTTTTCAAACCTTTTCTCAAGAAGGAGTAAGGTGAAATTACATAAATGTCCAGTATTTAAAGCATTGTTAAAGAAGAGAAAGTTAGACTTTTTTGTCAAAATGAAAAGGTGTTACATGCTAACTTACTCCTTCTAAAAAACTAGTGGGAGTAAGTTAGCATTCCCCATAAATAAATATTGTTTAAATAATTGAGAGGAGTTTAGCGCATAGCCGCAAGTAGTGAAGAAGAAGAAGAGGGAGAATCTCTCACGGCTTAAACAAACCGTCTTCTCCGACTCTGAGTCCCAAACACTCCTCTCTCTCTCTCTCTCTGCAACAAGCACCACTCACTCACTCTTCCTTCTCCTTCTCTGTAACTGTGGCGGCGACGCTTCGCTTCGTTAAGAGGTACGCGACCTTCGATGTCACACTCATATGCTGATGATTCATGTTTATGCTGCGAATTTCACAATCAATAGTTTCTTCTAGTTATCCATCTAATCACAATTATTATTATTATTATTATTATTATTATTATTATTATATTCGACATTCCAGGTCTTGTCTGTGTTTTCCGTTTTTCAAGCATTAATTTCGGATCATTCTGACTTTTTTATTTTTATTTTCAGTGAGCTGATTTTCATTTTTCTACGATTTCCGGTTTCCTTGATTTCTATTCAACACTCTTTCACTGTAATACCAGATTTATTGGATCATCATCCCCATCCAAACCCTTCTCAATTTATTTTTTGGGGTAATTTATTTATTGGATCATCATCAATCCCCCCTTGTTTTTCTCTTGCCACTGGTTTCAGGTTGCTACCCAAATCTATCATAAATTGTACAATATCACTTGTTTATTATCTAATTAATCAATATTGTTCTATTGATTTAGATCACTCTTGCTGCAATTCTTTCCCATCTTTAAGTGGGTCAGTTTCGTGTGCCCCTGAAATTGGATGGATTTTTACATAGGGAATTCTATGAAAAAGCTTATTGTCAATATATTTTCATTCTGAGTTTATTGGGTTTCATTACATCCGGAATTCTATGAAAAAGCTTGGTTTTTTTTTGTGTGGGGTGTTTTAATTTGGAATGGTGTTTAACTAAAGCCCTGTTGTCAAATCGTGATTGAGGACCATCGCGCTGAGCCAAAAATCCGCTATTTCGGCCACTATTTAGCGGCGAATAGAGGGAATAGCGCGCTATAGTGGGCAATAGCAGCGTCGCGATTAACCAAAAATCCGCTACGCCGCCTCTATAGCCGCTATTTGATAACACTGAACTTCAGTTAGGCTTCTGGTCCTGGTTGTGTGAAACAGATAATTTGTTTTGGACTTATCCTTTTGACTTTCATAATATTTATCATTGCAGTTGATAGTATGCTTTTTTTGTCACTATAACAGGGAAAGAGCTGTGTTCGCGAATGAGTGGTGTGGATTTGTATTTGCGGATAGAATTGGTGTTTGTGTTTGTATAAGAAGCTAAATACTGCTGCTACATCGCAATGGGTGCTGCTTGTTGTGTTGCTGCCAAAGATAAAACTGTACAAAGTGGATCAACCAGTGAGGTATTGCATAGGAATACTCGTTGTTCTCCGACATGGAGCTTTAGGTGGGATCATCGTGGAGGGCGTGTAGCCGGTGAAGATACATCTATAAATTGGTTTTCTGATGGAATCAGCAGAAATGATGGATCAGAGAATAAAAATGAATCGGCGTATGTCTCCGAGGATGGAAGTCCATTGCAGAATTATCAACGGAACAGATGCCTAAAATCCCCTATTTCTGAAGGAACTAATGTACATGTGAGAAATTCACCTACAGGTAACTTTCAGGAACTCAGATTTCTGGCTTTGACTGTGAACCTACTTGGGTTAGACTTGTTAGAACTGGATCTGTATCAGTTATTTCATAGTTCACTCTGATGATGTCTTCTCGAATATACTTCTATCCCATAATGTTTCAGAAATAGGTGATGAGTGTGGTTAAATGCAATGGTAGTTCTATAAAGACAAAAAGTTATCAGAGTGGGGGAGAGAAACTGTTAGGTCTTTAAATTTTCCTGTTCTGACCAATATTTAAAGTTAAACCACACATAATAAGGGAATGGAAAACGGAAAAGACTCTATAGAAGACCATCATATATTTTCATCCTGATACTTGAATGAGAACAATTTAAAAACGGATTTTCAGCACTGAAATTAATGTCACTTTTTGTGAGTCTTAGTTTCTTTGGGTGATATGTTTTTTTCCCACTGATATAACTTGTTGCATATGACAGTTAGTTGAACTAAAGCTTAGACTGAATCACTGAAACACAAACGTTCCAGCTAGTGCAAATGCAATTATGGGTGCATTTGGATAAGCTTTTCCAAAATTAGGCCTTTTTTGGAAGAATTTATATGAGCTTATCTTATAGTATAAGCATTTATGCAACTAATGTAAGTGATTGTATGAACTTATGATAATAGCTTATGCTTTATGTATAGGTTGTTATGAGTTTATTTTCAGAAGTTACTCGGTTTAGGTTTTGAATAAGCACTTACACCACCTACTTGTAGGCTATTTTAAGCTTATTTCAATAAGCTTTCTGAAATTATCATACGAAGAAGCGCATGTGATAAGTGCTAATGGAAATAAAAGTTAAGTTGTTTACCCAAACACACTCTTAGTCTATGATATAGCTTTTTTATAGCCTTTTTCTTCAAAAGTTGCTCTTTCTAGTTCTTGAGGAAACACTAAAAATTTATAGGTGACTTTTTATATATCCATCCTCCCAAAGAACCAGCAACATAATATAGGCAGCTAGGCAAATCATTACGGATAATGTGTTTTTTTTTGTATGGCTTGCTCTGTGATCTTTTAAAATCTGCAATATGCCAGTGCTCTAGTGTTAATTTACTTGATCCACTGGTTAACTAGTATTCTGTCAACTGGTTCTTTTATAGCATTTGACATGGTTATTCATGCTTATTGTAGACCAATCTATTTCAAGGACTGTCTCTATGGATATGAACGTGGAACAGGTAAGGTTTTAATAGTAAATACCTCTTTTCATTTACTTTTTTGCTTAGTTGTTGGTATGTGATTTCCTCGACTCACTTGCTAGGGGAATGAGTTGACTGAATCATCAATAGTATCTTGTCCATCTCCCACAAAACCATCATTGCCTTCAACTTCATTGTCAGCATCTCCTTTATCATCCCAATGTCACATGCTTCCATCCAGCTTGACTCCATCAAGGTGGCCCTACCGTTCCCCTGGACACCAGCTGTTACGGCAAGCTTCTGATAGCCGAATCCCAGCATATAAGTCACCCAGCAGGTTCTCTCTGTCTGAAGAAAGGCCCATGTTTCCTACTTGGAGTAATGAATCAGGTATGCGCTCCCATGGGGGATCTTCAGATGGTTGGTCTATACCGGGCTTTCCTGAGATGACGGGAACTCCCCATAGAGACAGATGGTCATTTGACAGCGAGTCCTTTAGTTTTAATCGCGAAAGGTTAGCTAGATCCCGTAGTTGGCTTTCAGCTTTTTCTCCAGTTGATTTGCAAACATGTGGTGTTTGCTCAAAGCTTTTGACAGAGATGTCTTGGAGAAGTAATAATCTTTCTGTAGTTGCTGTTCTTATCTGTGGACATGTATATCATGCTGAGTGTTTGGAGAGTATGACACATGACATCAATAAGTATGATCCAGCTTGCCCAGTGTGCACTTTTGGTGAGAAACAAGCTATGAAGTTGGCTGAAAAAGCTTTGAAAGCTGAAATGGATGTGAAGGCTAGAAACAAGAAATCAAAGAATCGGGTTGTGGACAGTGATATTGATGATGATTCTGTTGTGTCCGATCACCTCAAAGGGAGAGGGCTTAAAGGTAAAGGACCTAGGGCTGACTCCAGTTCCAGTGGGAAAAGCTCCTTTGGGAAACCTTTTTTGAGGCGACACTTTACGTTCGGCTCAAAGGGTTCCAGATCCATGTTAGATAATCACCCCACAAGAAAGAAGGGTTTCTTTTGGGCAAAATCTAGCAAACAATAAGCTGCTTCTTGGGAGGTCTGTTTCCTTATCTTCTTCATCTTCTTGTTTCATCCTTATATTTGGCTTAGTGTGTTTGGAATTTGGATCCGCGTTGTCGCAGTTGATTTTGGTATTAAAATTGATTATAGTAAAAGTGAGTTAGAAAGTTAAGTGATTTATGTTTGGAATTTTAATGTTGAAGCTACTCTCTAGCTTTTGCAGAATTGATTTTGGAACTGAAATCAATTCTCCAAAATGCTTTTACTTTATCCAAAGTTGATTTTACTTTATCAGAAATGATTGCAACACACACTTATTGCATGCAGGGTAATAAAGAAATAAGGTTTTGCTGCTTTTCCATTATGTAGTAAGCAAGTAATTGTGCTTCCAGATTCTTTCGGGTTTGGTTGCTATATATACCCTGGAATTCCTCAGCAATTCTTTTGTCCTTAAAAATGTTTCTTTATTGCAGGTTCCACTGTGGATCTTCTCTGCATGCTCAAAAGGATTGTGGAAAGGGCATTATGTACTAATTCATGACTTCAGAGCATCTGTATACACTAATCTGTGACACCAACAAGATTAGGAGCTGAAATTACTCTGTAAAGAAGAAAACATACCAGTATAAGATGATATAGAGACATAAACAGTGTTTTGAGACAAATGTCTTTTTGTATTGTACAGGTCGATTTGTTTATTGCATGGATGGTTGGGTATAATCATTATATCCAAATGATGCCTTGTTGTCCACGATATGTAATGCAGGCATTAGCCCTTGGGAGTTTATGGTGTTGGGCTGTGGTCTTTATAGGATGATAAGCGATTCCATTTATTTTGATTGATTTTATTTGTTTGCTTTTAATGAAAGAAACAGTTTCAGAACAGCCAATTACCAAGTTTGTGTTTTTTTTGGGTAGTTAGCAGATTGAATTGGGCAAGTATGTGATTGTAATTACAGTGCAGGTTTAGATAAACATAGAAAATCTTGCCAAGCTAAAATCAAGGTGGATCGAAGCAACTTTATTTAGCTTTTGTGGTTGTCCACTATGATTTTACCTTACACTAACTTACTTAACCCTGTAAATTGAGCCATGAGCCAAATTTTATTTGGACATATAACTTGGCATAGAAACACCAAATTAAGTGTCTTATTAAACTTATGATTGTCTAATTTAATTTGGCTTTGGAACTTCCTCACCCAAATTGGAACAGTCTATGTGTCTCTGGATGAATTTGGGATTTCAATAGATTCTTCTTGCAAAAAATTATGAGATAAGCTCATTCAAGAGGATGGCAGGAGCAAAAGCATGTTATGAATGCAGCTACTCGTGACAGGTGTTCTGGTTCCTTTTATGTGTGTTGGTTTCTTATGGAGCCACGTGTTGGCATCAAGTTACATGCATGCACACCGCCACGAGCTTCTTAGTTTGAAGAATTATATAAGAACCCACACACACCTTGTAGTGTAGTCTTCTACATTCTACAACTTCGAACTGATAGAGTAACAGTCTAACAGAGTGCTGCTAAAAGCGAAGGTTTGTTTGAATTAAGTTGAAGAAGGAAGAGGAAATGGCTGAAGCGCAAATAAGAGATCAATACGGCAATCCTATCCAGCTCACTGATCAATTCGGCAACCCCGTCAAGCTAACCGACGAGCACGGCAACCCCATCCACCTCACCGGCGTCGCAACCACCACTCCTACCACGGTGGCTGATCTCATAGCCACCGAGCGAGCCACCGATCAGGCTGGTGGTACTGGACAGCTTCGTCGCTCTAATTCCAGCTCAAGCTCTAGCTCGGTACTTAAACACATATCCTCATCATATTTCTTCGCTTCTTTTCTAATTTGGTGGAATTGGAACTTATATTATTGTCTTACATCATGTGTCTTCTACCCAATAGGGCTTTTGAGATGATTATAACATTATAACATGGGATCGAGTTTCTATAACTAAGCGGACTAGAGTATTTGGTTGGTTTATGCATTGTTCACCCTTTAGTCCCAAATGTCTCAAATGGATTATTGTGAAAAAAAAGCATGTTACATGTGTTGTTTTTATTTTGAACCTCTTTACCCAATAGGTAGTTGTTTACAATTATTTTATTTTTACTATATTATTTTAAAAATGTATTTGGTAACAAAACTTGGTTAGTTTTAGTAGTTGATATATATATATATATATATATATATATAATTAAACACTTAATTATCTTTCTTGGTTTTGGTTAATGATTATATTGGATAGAGTGAAGATGATGGGGAAGGTGGGAGAAGGAAGAAGAAGGGCATGAAGGATAAACTAAAAGAGAAGATACCAGGTGTAGGAGGAGGAGGAGGGAATGAACAATCTCACAATACAGCAACAACAACAACAACAACAGCCTCTGCTCCTGGTGCTCCACATCAAACCGGGGAGAAGAAAGGTTTTATGGAAAAGATCAAAGAAAAATTGCCGGGCGTCCACCACAGCCACTGATGAAGCTATGTTTATGTGATGTTATGAGTTCTGTCTTTTTACATCATGGGCATTTCGGAGCATGTTATTAGTATATTGTCTAGTTGCAATTATGCTTAATTTGTACTATGTATAATCCAGAAGTGCTTTCTAGAATCATTGCATATATGAATGTGTTATGTGTTTACTCAATATGAGTACCACTGTGGGTTCTGATTTTAATTTAGCACTTGCTTGTGATATCTAGTTCAAGTTATGCTTTTGTTATTGGGGATTTGGGGATTGGTTTTAATGTCATCTCTCATCCTTTTTCTCATCTCACACGCGCACTCAAACTTCCTCTCTTATCTTTTCCTTTTATCCCACACCCCAACCTTCCTCTCTTATCTTTTCCTCTCATCCCACACACCATATCCATACTCACGCACTCAATCTTCTCCTTCTGCCATTTCCTCCGCACTCAACCTTCTCCATACCACACACTCTTCTCCTTCTCCTTTCCCCAGCTCAGCCCTCCTTTCCCTCTCAACCCCCGCACTCTTCTCCTTTCTTGGGCGATCCATACTCTTGCCCGTCAGTCTTCTCCGCCACCGCCAGCCACGCCGTGTTTACATTAGTTAGTTGTTAGTAAATTAGTACAAATTATTCATCCTCAAGGTTCGAACTCTATCCTTCACATATAATTACACTTTGTTCAAATATGTGAACTACCCATCGATCTCATTGAGCTTAGGTGTTGTTTTTTGTTGTGGTCAATTGTTATTGAGTGCAGATGTTCCGCACATTTTCGCCGCACATATAAGTGCAAATAAAATGCATTTTGATAGTAATTTTTGTCTTGTTTATTGTTGGTACTATAGATTTTTTTTTTTAAAATGGCCCCACACAAATTCCACCTCAACTATGGAAATAGAGGTAGGAATAGAAGATAAAGATACATAAGTTGATAAGAATAGAAAGTTTGGCTGCAAATGACATTAAAGAACAAACATTTTTAATAAATAATAATTATTTTTAGAAATAAAAAACTTAATTCATCATTGAAATGGATAATCTTTTGTTGAGATTTTTTTTTATAAAAGGTATTTAAGAACATTTATGAGAAAATATGTGTCGGAATATTGTATTCTCATATTTGGTTGATGTTATACGAAAGTTTCTAAACACATGTGTTGGAATGTTATATTCTCTTATTTGGTTGAAGTTTTCCATCGTGATTTATTGTACGAAAGTTTGTTATACACTTTATCACCTTAATAACTAAGAAGATAATTGATTCAACATGTGACATGTAAAGAAAAATAAGTTAAAATAAAACTGATGAAAAAATATTCGTGAATCCATTATTGAAAATTTATATTATGTAACAAGCTTTTAGCACATTATGTAACAATCTTCCTTGCAAAGTATGTAAAAATTATCTATAAAAAAATTGAATGCCTCATTTTATGTCGAGACTGGTACTTTTTATAATCAGGTTTCATCTTTTACACGTTATTTTAAGTAACTCAATACTCGTACTTTTTCATTTAAGACTAAACTTAACTAATGAAAATATAATTATTGACATTTTACAATAGGAACTATTTTTTTTTATAATAATGGGGGCAAAAGCCCAGAAAAACAAACTACACAACTCTAGCAGAATAGACTCTATAACACACAATTTCTAAGCAAAGGGAAAAGAGATCCAGGATAAGCTTTGGAACACCATGACCAAGTTTAGCAAGATGACCTGCCCAATGGTTGGCATATGTGTATCCATAGTAAAGTGAAACATCCCACCTCAACAAAGCAGGAGTTGAAATCTTCCAGACCAAGTCCACACAAAGGTGATTAGAAGGACATCGCTCCTGAGCTCAAAGGCTAGCTTAGAATCGATTTCCACATCCAGCACTTTAATCCACAGGTGTAGAGGTTGTTTCAGCCTTTTAACAACCCCCTAGAGCTTTACTCGCAAGGTAGAGCACCCTCCAGTGTCCCTGCAAATCCAAGAGTGTCATTCCAATCTCTGATCAGCCCACCATAAGTAGCACGACAGGGTTGGGAGCAAACAAAACCATCTAAGTTTAGTTTGCACACACCAACATCAGGTTTTTTTTTTTCCAGGAGATTATACTTTTCTTCATATGAAGCCTAGAAATTGCATCACGAAGGTGAACATTCTGGGCAATTTCAGCGGTATATCTCATAATGAGAATCATCAGGTTACAGAATGTGGCAGTATTATTATTCAAAATTAAATCACACTTATTTTTCCAAATAGACCAAACCATAATCCCAAAGAACAGAGCACAATTAAATCCACCTTAATGAACAAACTTTCGGTGAAGATTCAAGCTCATCTTTCACCTTCAGCGTATAATGGTTTAAATTCATCAATTTCTTAAAACACATTGTTTCATACTTCTTAATAATTGAACGTGAACATAAAAGAGAATAAAAGGAAAAACAACATACACCACTAAGTTAGTTTGATAATGATGAGTCCATTTGAAAGAAAACTAATAACATGGATAGATCATATCCTTAATAGCAAAAACTAAAAGCATCAAGAAGCAAAGAAAGTCAAAATAAGAATGAAAAACACAAATAATACCTTGCACTTTATAAGGTAATTAACAAATTACTAAAAAAACATTCATTTATAATTAAGCAGTTACCTCTATTGGAGCAACGTTTTCAAAATACTAAAGAACCCCCAGTTATATACACATTCAGGTGAGTTGACCGTCTCATAATCACATAATTTTGTTGAAGCTTTATCCACTGGATCATATAGAAGGCCTACATCTTTATCTATGTCTAGAACCAACACAGACAATGATAATTTCTCATCTTTCACTGTGCGGACAATGTAAAATCTCAAATCATGCCAGTACCAAAGTATCTCTGGAAATCCGCCTCGTAAAGGATTAAAATCAACACGATACTTCAATAACCAGCCGGAGAGATCTTCCTTCAACTCAAAAATATCATAAAGTGGTAATACTTCAAATTCAAAATTGGGAGGTTCCTCACAAAGGATCAAATACAAATGCCCAGCAGATTGTCCAAAATGCGCAATACATTGGTTCTCCCATTCCAAATCAGACAAGGGCATCGGGAAATTTTTGAGGGTTTGAGTATCAACATCAAAATAGACGGAGAAATCACTTCCCCACCACCAATAAATGGCACCATTGCAATAAACCCCATCAGCAGCCTCTAGTTCAAATGGGATCTCTATAGGAACATCAGGGCCTATCTGCAAACCGGTTTTGAAGGAATATACATTGAAGACCCAGTGAAGCGGTGAATTCAGTTGTGCAACTGAAATGACTTTATAGTCAGGCGACATGCAGGGGTCAAAAGCTAGATAAATGTCAATGCTTTTACTTTCAGGCCTCCATGGAGTGATAGTGGTGAAGTTTCCGCTGATTGGGTTGCAGATGAAGTAATTGGGACCATAGCCACGGCAGAGGAGAAGACCATTACAGGAACGGACAACGGTGACTTCTTCGTTCTCATCGGGGAAATTGAGTTCAAGAGAACGGAGTGTTGGAACTGTGGTGGCGGTGGTAAAGGAGAGAATTTGCGACTCATCATACACGTTGGAGAAAATGACGGAAGTGGGGTAGCGCCGGTGTTGGTGAATGGAGTGAGCGTCTCGGAATCGTTGATCGGAGATGAGTGTAAGCCACCGCTTTGAAACACACTTCGATTGGATAAGGGGTTTCAACGGTAGCCGAATAAGGATCTCCCATAAGAGGTCTATGTTTCCGATGACCTCGGCTACGGCGGAGGCAGTGTGTCTTTGCATTCTGATTTGTAAAACTAGGGTATAAAGGAATACGGTAGGTATGCCCGGTTTTATAAGGGTGTGTGTGTGTATGAATCCTCTTTTTATCCAACGGTGGAGGGTAAAGTTAATAAATGATAAAAAAAAGTCAGCTTTGTGAACTCAGCTGTGGTTGCATCAATATCAGCTTTACCGGAGCTAAAGTCAAGTGAATAATAATTGTCAGCTTTAAAGAGCAAGAAAATATCTTCCTGAATTTCAGATTTTAGAGTGTGTCACGACGTCAACATTACATTGAGTTTTGTGTCAGCTTTTACTTTATTATGGTTAGCTTTTGACCTATATTAATGAGCATTTTCTTGTAGTGAATGTTAATCTACAGTAATTTATATCATTAGCATCAACCTTTCCAAGTTAATAACGTCAACTTTATGGATACTATGATAGCTTTGATCCCAAGAGACCAATGCTAAAAAAATAGGTTTTATCACGTTAACGTCTGTCCTGACAATGACTCTAAGCCGACACTAAATTAATTGTAGCGTCAAGTTTTTACCTGTTGTTTACAAGTAAAATAAACAAATGAATCCAACTAACAATCTAGTGACTTAATTCTAATCAATAGATTTATGCATTTAGGACTTGAAAAACACCTTATTTTTCTCTTCTAGAATTTTCACACATCAAAGTGAGTAATCAAAAAGTGTTTTACCATGTAGTGTTCTAGTTAACACAACTAATCTGGTGATATCTTAGAATAACAATACTTTAGCTCTGATCAATATGTGAGAATTCAAACAAGTTATCTAGTGACAACCCCACAAAATTCATCACTCCACTCCAGTAGGTGTTAATGATAGTGAACTACAAAAAGCAAAAGCAATGGCAACGGGCACATGTTTTTTTGCTTGTTTGCAAAACGGGCATATGTTACAATGCATTCACCAATATCTGATTGGTGTTAGCCTATAGTCTAATTTGTTGAAACAGAACCATTTAAATGTTGGTTCATTTGTAAGACCCCCAATACATGGATTGATTATCTTCATTAGCAAAATTAAAAGCATCAAACAAGAAAATCAAAATAAGAATGAAAAACACAAAGAATGCCTTGCATTTTATGAGCAAATCTTATCATTTATCAGCAGCTTCTACAAGTGCAATATTTTGAAAATACGTACTGAAGACCTTTCCGGATTACATAACTTTGTTGAAGTTTTTATCCACAAGATCATAGAGAAGTACTTCTAGTTTATGTTTACCTTCAACAACAATAATCAACACCAACATTGATAATTTATCGCCTTTTACTGTGCTAGAAATGTGAAAGCCAACACGGTGTCTCAATAACCAGTCAATTGGATATGCAACTCGCAGGGGATTAAGGAGGTCAACACGGTGTCTCAATAACCATCCAGTGTAATCTTCTTTCAACTCATAAATATCATACATTAAGAACTCACCTCTATTGTCAACCATCATATGCAAACGACCCCTCGACTCCCCAAAACAATGGATGAATCATCCATACCATTCTGAATTAGACATGGGCATTGAGAAATTTTTAAGGCTCTGATTAACAACATCAAAACACACGGAAAAATCACCTTTGTTGCACCAATGAATGGCACCGTTGCAATAAACCCCATTAGCAGCATCCAGTTCAAGTCCAAATGGTTTAGAGGCAAAAATATCTGGCATAATCTGCGAACATGTTTTGAATGTAGAGAATGTATACACATTAAAGACCCAGAGAAACTTTGAATCGGGTTGCGTAGCAACATAAATTACATTATAGCAGGGCGATATGGAGGGATCGAAAGCTAGATAAAGGTTAATATGTTTTCTTTTGTACCTGAATGGGTGCCCGTGCAAAGTGAGAGTGATGAAGTCTTCGGTTATTGAGTTGCAAATGAAGTAGTTGAAGTTATAATCACGACAGAGAAGAAGGTTGTTGCACGAACGAACAATGACTATAACTTTGGATCGATTGGAGAAATCAAGATAATAAACATTGAGGGTTGGAGTTGTGGTGGTGGTGAAGGAAATGATTTGTGATGGGCCATCATTCACCTCTTTGGGGAAAATATAGGAAGTGGGGTAGCGTCGGTGTTGGTGAAGAGAGTGAGGGTCACGAAATTGTTGGTCAGAGATGAGTGTCAACCATTGCTTCAAGACACACTAATCGTAGAAGGAGTTTCAACGGGAGACGAATAAGGATCTCCAGTAAGTTGTCTATGCTTTCAATTACCTCCTCCGCTGCTCTTGACCTTTTTTGCTTTATGCTGTACAAAATAAGAGAATAAAGGATTTAGGTTATATTCGTCTACTGGGTTTTAGCATTGGTGGTGTGTATGTGTCATGTGTGTAGCTCATAATGATTAATTTGTTTAAGTATCATTTATATATTATTAAATAATAAAAATTAAACTTTAATTATTACAAATTTTAAGTTTTTTTTTAACATGGAGGGGCATGGCCCTAGAAGCGAAACAACGTTAAATAACAGGAGCGAGGTTAAAGCCTCCTCAGCGTCCTGATACAAAAGATGACAACATCATAAGTTAAATAATTGCGATAGGTTGCTTTTGTTTTTTGTAGCTATCTATAACCTTTATGGTATTTTAATATTTTTTATTCAATAATCTTATCTATTTTTTAATCAATCTTATCTTATTTTCTCTTCTGACTATTTTTAAATTCTATTTTCTATTTCTTTTTTGGTACATCGGAAAATAAATAAAAGAAAAGAAAAACTAAAAAGCTAACAGATCCTTAGCCAAGATGAGATTAACTTCCACAAGAGGAACCTCAAGGCGGAGCAGCGCACATTGACAAATGACTCCTAAACCGGCAAGACAATTCACAGCATAATTAGCACTCCTTGGAATATGCAAGAGCTGTACATCCCACTCCTTATGCAGCAAACTCCTCACTTCCACAACTCAGTTGCAAGTTCATGGAAGTCAACTCAATTTCCTTGCAAACTCTCAATGATTTCCAAGCAATCAACCTCACACACACCCACCCGCAAACCACAAACTCACAGCAATTGCAAGCCAATCTTCAACGTCAACAGCTTTGCAGCCATGAACCCCGTCACCCAACCACCCGTGGAGTCCCTCACAAGCCCCCCAAAGCCCGTACGCCGGTGACTCATGAAAAGAGCCATCCATGTTCAACTTGAACGAACCTGGAGGAGGGAGCTTCCACCGAACTGGTCCAGCATCACTACCAATACCCCCCCGCCCCCCTTTCGCCAGCCAACGAACATAGTCTTTGCTCTCCTAAAAATCCATTGAATCTAATCCTTACCACATTCTAATACTTTTATAAATCCAAAAAGTTTACGCTAATTATTTTTTTTAAAGACTATCTAATTCTTAATTATTGCAGATATAATCATTTTACTAAATTGAAACAAGGTACATTCCAGCAAAGTTCTTTTTTTTTTCATTTCAAAAAAAAAAGCTTTTTTTTTAAATGACATTCCAACGAAGTTGGGGGATATATGAGTTGGGTAAAGGAGGTCTAGGGATCGACTCCTGGCAGATGCAATTTATCTTTCCGATGTACCAAAAAAACAAGTTGCTAGATAATTAGAGTGAATTATATTGTTTTTTTTAAACAGTGAATTATATTGTTAGAACTTTGAGAGAATAGTCTATGGCTTGATAATAATAAAAAATGAAATAACGGTTGTATTATTTTTTTTACCTTAAATAAGTTTTTGGTCCTGTAAAATATATATATTTTTTTTTTCATCTTTATAAAACATTTTTCTTGGTTAACATCCTCCCAAAATTATACGTTTTGTTTTTAATAATTTCCTTCACATTTTCCATCCAAACTAAATAGAATAGCTCATGTCACATGTAATTACGTTTTCTTTGGATGGAAAATATGACCGCAAGGACTAAAAGTAAAACATGTAATTTTTGGAGGACTTTAAACAAAAAAAAAATTCCAAGGATAAAAAACAAAAAGGCTTTATAGCACTTTTGGACTCTCACTTATCGTGATTTGACAGTTTTGGTCTCTCATTATTAGCTTATAACGTCTCTCACATTTACTAACCGCCACAATTTTGATTTTCCGTAAGCTCTCATCAAAATTTTAACGGTTTTTTAATAAAAAAATCAATTAAAAAGAAAAAGAAAAACTAAAAGCCAAAATATTATGAATATTCATCTTCTTCAAGCATGTTCTTCATCATTTTCATAAGAAAACCCAGACATTCACCATCTTTTTCTATGAAGATGATGAAAAACATGCTTCTTGAAGAAGATAAATATTCATAATATTCTACGTTTTAATTTTTCCTTTTATTTTTAATTGATTTTTGTAGTAAAAAATCGTTAAATTTTAGATGTAATTGATAGAAAACAAAACTATAACCGTTAGTAAATATGAGAGACGGTGTATACTAATAAATTTCATGAGGGACTTCAACTATCAAGTGATTGATGAAAAACCAAAGTTATCAAACAAAAGTAATGTATTTAAGCCTATTTTCTTTTTCATATTTCCTACCATTTGATGGCCACGAGAGAACGAAAAATTGGAACAGTTGATTGGTAAGTTCAATGCGTGCTGTGCTGCCTCCAATTGCAATTCCAAATCCATTTGGTTGAACTCCAACTCCAACTCGCTCTCTGCAATGTCGTCGTGGCAGTGCCATCATCTTATTTCCCAAACTGCCCCTGCCAGACTCCCATTCACAACCAGAGCCATGGCGGCGCCTCACCCTCACCCTCAGGTTCTGCAACTCGCCGACGTCGCTAACAAAGCCGCCGACGCCGCCGGACAAGTCATCCGTAAATATTTCCGGAATAAATTTGAAATTCTTCAAAAACATGATCTCAGTCAGTAACTGCTAGCTTCATTCTCCAATTTCCCTCACTTTCAACCCTTTTCTTTTAATTAATTAATGTCGCAGGTCCAGTAACCATTGCAGATCAATCAGCTGAGGAAGCTATGGTTTCAATCATACTTGACAATTTCCCTTCTCATGCTATGTAACTCTTTTTTCCTACTTCTTTATTATTGCATTATTCTCTCAGTTGTGAGACTGTGAGTGCTTTGCAGAATTGCAGACAAATGCGGGTTGATGTGGCCGCATTTGTTGTGGCGATGACAATGCAGGGATCCAAAAACCCTTTATGTTGCGGCCGCAATTTAAAACACTTATATCTATTGCCTTAGTACATTGGCTTATTAGGCTGAAAGAATTATTGCACATACATTTTCTGCATTTGCTGATTTGGAAATGGATGTGATAGCTAAACTAGGATCCAACTATAACACTTGTATTGATATGTTCCCCCTGGAACCTAAGGAATAAGGAATCTGCTATGAATCAGTTGAGCTCATGAATGGTCAACTGTTTGTTTGTAGTCTTTATATTGAAACATTTGTAATGACATTGTGTTATTTAATTGACGAATGCGAGATAAAAGAAAATTGTAATCCTCGAGTGTTTATGGCTTGGGCGATCAGCAGCTCAAATCATGGAATAATCCACAGATTCTCTAGTTAAAATGACTGAAACATGAGCCTAGATTCTCTACTAAATTGCAGTTATGGAGAGGAAAAAGGGTGGAGGTGTAAAGAAGACAGTGCTGATTATGTTTGGGTATTGGATCCCATTGATGGGACAAAGAGCTTTATCACTGGTAATTTTCTTTTATGGTTTTACTTATTATTGCTGTTGTGGTTGTTGGGGAGTTCTGATATTTCACTTTGACTGTGCTTTTTTGTATGTTTCAGGGAAGCCCCTATTTGGTACTCTTATAGCTCTTTTACAAAATGGGACACCAGTAAGGATCTCTTCCCGTTTTAATGCTTATAACTTATATAGAATTAGACTAGGTTACGTTTTATTTTCCTTGGATGCATCTTCAATTATTGCATTTCGCTTACTAAAGAATGAAGAAAAACTGGTTATTCAATCATTTCCTGTATACATTTTGAAGGAAAATGCTAACTTCAATTGATGGCTTTTTTTCTCAACTGAAGCACTGGTACATGTATAAGATACTTGGTATTTTATCTTATTGGTTACATTGTAGACAAACTGAATGTTGTCAAGATGAACTACAGATTGTAATTATTCTTGTCACAATTCTTAGTTAATTGTGTAGTAAACTTTATGTTGTTAAGTTTGGTTTCGTTTCATCAGATACTTGGCATAATTGATCAGCCTGTGTTAAGAGAAAGGTGGATTGGGATAACTGGAAAGAGAACTACACTGAACGGACAAGAGGTGTCCACACGCACTTGTGCTGACCTTTCTCAAGCATACTTGTATGCTTTTCTTCTTTTATTCTTTTGCAAACTTTATTTTGAGTATGTTTTTGACAGGGACAGAAAAAAGGTGGTTCTGGCAACAGAAGTAGTGGAAATTAATTTTCACATCTGCAATTTCTGACATGGTTACCATAGGTTTACATGTCTAACTAGTAGCAATTCTAATTTCATTTTCCCTGTATTTAGGTACACCACAAGCCCACATCTGTTCAGTGGAGATGCAGAAGAGGCATTCATTCGTGTTAGAGACAAGGTCTGTTCCATTTTCACAGGATTATCGTACATGAATCTGCTTGTGTTATTAATACAATCTATTATTGTATTGCTGGTTCAACCTTTTTTGCATATTATTAGACCATCTTTTGACTGTTTCAACTTCAATCTTGTGGACTACTCAAGTATCACACAGAATGGGAATTCAAGGAACCAGAATATCTTAAGCTTTGCACATTTTTCTCTCTACTAGCAACAATGTTGCACTGCTGTTTCCTTTCTACTTATATGTGTCTCGATGTATTACAATAGTATCTGAACTTTTCTAGCTATGGTGACTGCATCTGACAATTATGCTAAAATAGACATTTCTGTTTCCTAAAAGACATATCTAGATTGATTATTGTCATTCAGTTATTTCTTTTGTGCACTGGTCAGGTTAAAATTCCATTGTATGGCTGTGACTGCTATGCATATGCTCTTTTGTCTTCTGGCTTTGTGGATCTTGTTGTTGAGTCTGGTCTGAAGGTACGGTTTACTGTCTATTATCGTTTAACTGTTGAATCTTGCCACCCCTGTATATAGAGCTGAGCCCCAAGATGATTAAAACCAGAGTTGTTTTTTATATACTCAATTATTTATCTTCCTTGGGTAAACTTTGTATTTCAGCCATACGATTTCCTGGCATTGATACCTGTTATTGAAGGCGCCGGAGGTGTTATAACTGATTGGAAAGGACACCAACTTCATTGGGAAGCTTCTCCACTTTCAATCGCAACAAGTACGTGCTTATTGAATATAGCTCCTCTGAACCCGTTTCTAGTTTCAATTTCATTAATCTTCTCTGTCTTCTTGCCACCATATGAAACCAGAAAGTCATGAAAGTTATTCAAATATAGAATATGCTCCATTGAAGTCTTTGTCTTCTTTTCTGCATGTAGATTTTAATGTTGTGGCAGCTGGCGACAAACAGATTCATCAACAGGCTCTAGATTTATTACAGTGGAAGTGATGGTGTAGATGTTAACCCGAGTACTATTTGTTTGTAATCTTCTCTGGAAGCCGTTCAGATGTTTCCATGGACGTTTATCACAATAGTATTGTTCGGCATTTATTTATTAATCTGAACACTGACTCTCATCTTTGACAAGCTTATACAGAAATTAGCCTTTTTATGAGTTAGGTATTTCTTTTGTAAATTGAAACAACGCGTTTCATCTAGGTTGACTGTGAATTTGATACTGGGATGTTGGGGACATGGAGGATTCATAAAGCAGGGGGGACATGTGATACTGGGCAAGTAATAAACCACCAAAGTAGTTTGACACCACATTTCTGCTCATGGTCTTCAAGACGTTGGATATATGAATATGTTGTTTTACATTTTTAAGAGGGTTTGTTTTGGTACCGCCTGAAAACTTCTCCTGTACCACAAGCCAATTATTTTTGAAAGTCAATTTTCGGAAGTCATTTTTGTGGTGGAGGAAGAGTTTTCATGTGAACTAAAAGGAAACTCCATAATTCAAAGCTCTTCAATTTTATGAGAGCCCCAGTAGGTGCTACTGCTAATTTACCTTAACCTAGGTAGGGTACTAATAATATTAAGAATAATAAAATAAACACAAATCCTGCTTTCTCTTTTTTCAGCATCCATTCTTTTCCTTTTCTAGTCCTGTGGTCAATAAACACAAATCCTCTCTAAAATGGGTGGTTGTGCTTTTCCTTTCTTTATTGGTTTACATTTTTATTTTGGTGCGGACTTGGAGGGTACTTAGCAATATACTAAAATGAAGAATGAAGAGAATGGAGGGTACAGGTTTACATATCTACATTCACATGAAAATATGAATGATTGAGAGGAAGTATAGACAATGATGTGGTCATAGCATATACACTAACACACCAGAGGTAATGGATGCATATATTTGAGAGATTCAAAACCAACCCATTTTTATTGAACCCAAAACCAGCTCTTATCCTTAACGAATGCTTCTCATCCCATGCTATATATAGTGATTCACCAGTTTCTCATATATAATCAACCCAATAGAATCTCACAATTTCTCTATCAGCATTTCTAACTAGTGTACTTTGTCATCAAAATGGAACAAGAAATAGAGAAGATGATATTCAACATGGGTTCACTTGGAACCAGTTTTTCGCAAAAGTAAGAGATCATTATTCATTCACAAGACATGGGCAAAAACATGTAACTTTGTTATTATTATTGTTATTTTGGTTTCTTACATTCTAAGTTTGTGTGAACAGGAGAGGATTGTCAAGGTATTATTCGGGTAAATCAAGGTCATTTGCTTGTATAGCAGACGTGCATTCGGTGGAGGATTTGAAGAAACCAGAACATCCTGATGCAAAGAAAAGGAAGAAGCATTCACACAGGAAGGAAGTGCTCAACCCCTATCCATGTCGAAGGGCACCCAGTTGCACCCAATTAACTCCCCCTTATGTCAATGCCTAGAATTTCAATTCGGTAGTCAATCCCCATTAAGCAGGGTTTTAAATTGCAGTCCGCAACCGCAATTGCGGCTCCAAGGTGAATGATTTGCATCATGATTGCAATTGCGACCATTTCAACTAACATCATTCGCAATTATGCAACGCAGCTGCAAGTTGCAACTGCACAAGCAATTTAAAACCCGCTATCACTTTCTTTTATCCTTATGTTGTCTATGTGTAGTGTAATGCTTATGTTGATTATTATGCGGTTTCCATACATTGTACGGTATCTGTTGAGAAATTTGAAATGAAAATCTATGATTCAAGGCTAATCCTTTCCGACATTGTCTTTCTTCACAGTTATTGGAGAAATTAACATAAACACAACTTTACATATCTGATGCTATGTCATGAACACGTATTTTGGTGAAGGTGGAATAGAGAAAACAAAACGACATTACGAACAAACTAAGACCTACATGTCCTATCAGAAACTAGCAGAGGCAGAAGACCATCAAGGGGAACTGCCTAAAGCTTGATGCTATCTTGATTGTAACAATAAAAAAATTGAGGTGCCCACTAGGGTGGGCAACTTTAAAAGTGGTCCACCGGTGGACCAATGGGTAATATTGACTTTTCCTCCTTCCTTTACCTTTCCCTTCTCCTAATCAGTATTTCATTCTCAGAAGGCTGCCTACCCTATACACATCCAAAGCAATCTCATGAAACAAGACTGTACCGTGAAACCTCAATGCCCAGAAGATCAATTTATACTTCTCAATACCAGTAAACGTGTTCAAAGGGTCTTTGAATGTTACATCATCCCTGAAACAATCAAATTCAACATCAAAAACCTAATTTCCCACCTCAGATAAAAAAATCTTAATTCCAATAAAAAAACACACACATGCACAAACAAACATCCAAAAGATTAAAATCTAAAATACCCAGATGAGAAATTCACTTGTAAATGTCATAATTGAGGTATTTGACGAAAATCAGAGGCATGTCCTCACGGAGGGTCCTCACAGCAAGACCAAGATTGACATAGAACTCAATTATGACATACCCCAACCCAATGGAGAAGATGAGGTTGAAAATGAAGGGTTTTGGGAAATGGGTTTGCTGATGACCCAACAAGCCGCGTGTGAGAATCTGGTTGGGGATCATTACCTATTGAAAACGATTAAGAACATGGCTCTTCAGGATGCTGAAATGTTCCGTTTGTTTCCTGAGGATATCTGAATTCTTCTACCGTCGTAAGAGATTCTGCGTCTTCCACGTTCGTACAATGCCTCAACCGCCGTGTATCCACCGCAAGCACCGACCTCGACCTGCTCGATTCCATGTCGTTCGGATCCGTAATTCTCATCGGGGAGCTGTAACGAACCCAGATCTACCCAAACGGTCCAGATCTGTAACGAACATGAACCCAGATTTGCGGTGGTGGTGGAGAACCAACCCTTTCTCCATCATCATAGTTCTTCTCCCTTCAAAGTTTCAGCTTCTTCTTCTTCAATCGCCGGAGCTGTGAGGTCAATGGGTGGCAGCAGTGACCTGGCCGGCGCTGATCAGGTGGATGGCGGTAGGTTGGGGAAAAACACTGGATTGGGGAAGATGAAGAGGGATTGTAATTTACTATTTTATTCTTTTTATCATCATTTAATCCTAACCATCCAATAAAAAAATATTCTTAGATCCAACGGCATATGATGATGGTCCACCGGTGGACCAACTTTAAAGTTGCCCACTCTAGTGGGCACCAAAAAGTGAAGGGATAAAGATGTGATTGAAGGTTTGTGTAAAGCCCTTTACATTATTAACAATATTTTTTATCTCCACATTATTAACAATATATACTAATTAAACTCTTTTAATAATTTGTTGTAAAATATGCATTATTTTAGTAAGAGTTAAGTATGTTTTTAGTCCCAATAATATAGGGTGAATATAAATTGGTCCCTCAATTTTATTTTCAAATCTTTGAGTCCGTAAAAAAATTTCTTTATTTGAAATAAGTCGTTATGACGTCACATGCTTACATTACTTAATTTTTGTCTAATCGCACACCTACATGATAATCATAGTCAGATTAAAGCTATTCACGTAGAAATTTTACATCATTTTATGCCCGCAAAAATATCATCAGTTTTAATCCATTTTCTTCCTCCTCCTTTTCCTTAAATTCTAATTAACACGACCTCTGATGTCATCCATGGCTCCAGGGGCGGACTTACATTGGCTTGAGGGGGTTCAACTGAACCCCCTGAAAAAAAAATTGCATTTACACCCCTATATAATATTTTTTTGAACTCCCTGAAAATTTTAAACTATACTAGTAGACCAAGCTTTGCACCTATTTGCAACAAAGACTCACACTCACTTACTCCTCTCACTTTCTTTCACACACACGCGCACCCAACCACTCACCATCTTTCTCTCGCTACCCTTAGTCTCACCCAACTGAGAAGTGAGAACTGCAATCAGGATCATCGTCTACACAATAGTTCAATCTCAAATTATGCTTCTTTCTTTGTTCAATTTTTCTGTTTCGAGTTAGTTACTTAGTTCTTGAAAACAATCGACTTATTCATTTATCTGATCTTTACTAAATTGGAAACGTTCAATGAGAATATTATATGTTTCTGGTGTTTTCAGTTTAGATTTCTCATCTCTGTTGGTCAATTTAAACTAAGATATTTTACAAAATGCTGATTGGGATATGTGAAGTAATATGTGCTCAAATCACCATCATCACATGTAATCTCCACTGGATTTGTCAAACTTGGTAATTTCATTTGTAGGCAACCAATAACATAAACAGAACGAAGGAGCATGAATTCAGTATAACACAATAGAATTTCAATTGCAGTCCCTAGAAGTCTAATAAATAATTATTGAAGTCAAAAGTGATACTAAAATGAATCATACATACATATGCATGTGCATATATAGATAAATATCTGCATACATAATTTCAAGTGACGGGTACATTTTCCTCTGTTTTTACTTATTTGCCTGCTATTTTTGTTAGCAAGTAAAATGATAAGAGAAAGTCGCTTTTATATTTTTCTGCAAGTTTTATGTAAGATTTAACTTTATTCAGTTTTGCCTCGATTGAGGGGAGAAAATGATCGCTAGTGTTAGTGTAAGTTTTCAACGGTTTCAGAATATGAAATCACGTAGAGAAAAACTACGACTTATATAATTTATGATATATGAAGATATTAAAGTTGTTTTAAATTATATTTTTACCAATGTGTTCATTTGAAAACCCCCTGACCCCGGAGTCCTGGATTCGCCACTGCATGGCTCCATCACCTTTACGACCTCTTCAACCTCCACCTTCTCCCTCTTCTCTCCCTTCAAATTAAAAAGACATAAATTCACCACTTGATTCACTCTGTTAGAATATAATAGAATATTAGGTTGTAATATTCTTTTTTTATTTACCTATATAATTACACATATAATTAGATTTAGATTTTATTGTTTAATCAACTCTCCCTTGTATATACATACATTGTCAAGTATCAATGATGGAATACAATTCCTTCGTTTCCTGTTGTTAGCATTCCCATGTATTAAAAAAAAGTATTTTAAATAGTAGGACTTAGTTCAAATAAAATATTTTAAAAAAATCGCAAGCTATAAAATTCATTTTTGAGAGACTAATATAAACTCACTCATATATTTTAATCATTTTAATAAACACTTCGATAAGGAAGAATCAAAGAGGTCAATATCTTAAAGTAGAGTAGTAGACATTTGGCATTCAGAATGGCGAAGCAAAACTGGAAAGCACACCTGCTAAGCTAAGCCCGAATCGGAATACACCACCAAACTTACCGGAAACACCCACGCTTCTCTGATGTGTAACGCACGTCCATCAAGCAAACAAAGCCCCTACAACCCCATTTAATTACAATCTTGCCATTCCTCATCTTCACCACTTTCCATTTCCACTCAAAGTTCTTTGTCCACTTTTGCATACCATAAATAAACACACACGCAGTTTCACTGTGTTCGGCGAAGCACCGAAAAATAAACTTTAAATATTCATTAAAAAAATAAAATAAAGCTATTTATTTATTTTTACTGTAAATTTTATTTTTTCCACTCTCAACCTTCTTCCCCGTGTGTGTATGTTTGTTACTTCCATGGCTAAACCGAAGCCTCCGAGACGAACCCTAGATTCATTCACAGTCAAACACATCAACAAAACCGTTAGACGTAAATTCCCCCTCACTTCTTTTCCCGGGAAAATTCAGTTTTCTCGGGAAAATTATTGATGGATTTTCTTTTTCTGCTCCCTCGGTTTGATTTTTGATTTTCCGTTTTTTTTTGTTTCAGCGGGCGATTGCGTGCTTATGCGACCTTCTGAGCCGGGGAAATCGTCGTATGTGGCTAGGATCGAGCGGATCGAAGCTGATTCCCGAGGCGCCAACGTCAAGGTTCACGTCCGCTGGTACTACCGTCCGGAGGAATCAATCGGCGGCCGCCGTCAGTTTCACGGCTCCAAGGAGGTTTTCCTCTCCGATCACCTTGATTTTCAGAGCGCCGACACTATTGAAGCCAAGTGTACGGTCCACAGTTTCAAGAGCTATACTAAGCTCGATGCCGTTGGGAATGAAGATTTCTTCTGCCGTTTTGAGTATAATTCCTCCACCGGCGCCTTCAATCCTGATCGTGTTGCCGTGTGAGTTTCACGATCCGTTCTTGTTTCTCTGCTGTGCTGAATTTGAATATCTAGTTGAATTTTGTGTTGGAATGGAATTTCGCTTGATTAATCTTCATTTTGTTCAGAACCTAATTACCAGCTATTAATTTGTAGTATGTTACTAGGTTTGGTTCTAAGTGAAATGCACTAGAATGAGAATCAAGCTACAAGTCTTAGCTTAGCATTAGAGTAAATGTGTCTTGGATGATGTGTAAATCATGAAACCAAAACATGCTATTAGACTGTGTTATGTTTAATGATTGCGCTCGTTCGGTTTCTATTGCCAGGTCACACATGCTACTAGAATTGAGAAGCTTTGTGATCCATATCTAGATGCTGCCATGTAATGTTTGTTGTTTATAATTTTGATTACAGGTATTGTAAATGTGAGATGCCGTACAATCCTGATGATCTAATGGTCCAGTGTGAGGGGTGCAGTGATTGGTAAGTTGAATATTATTTCTTATATATCTGTTTTCTGCTCTCTTGTTTTGTTTTATGTTCCAGGATCTGCTTGATATCTGGACTCTAACGTGTCCCGCTCTGTTGATATTTTGCTTCATCCTGATTGGATTTCATTTTAAATTTCAGTTTTTTATTCATGTTTTACTCCTTTTCTTCTGGTTTCATGTGAAGAATACACAAGTATTTTAAGTCAGCATTAACCATACAATTACAAGCATTATATTTCTTGTGTAAGACTCTCCAGTTTACTTAGACTATTCCTTCCATTGACATTTTTGGTGCCTGGGTCCTGGTGTTGCTTAATGAATGCTACAATAATCCATAGCAGCTAGAATGTGTAACTATTTTCGCATTAGTGCGTTGTTGTTCTGGTTTATTTGATTCTTATATACACTACTTTAGGTTAATGCCCCGTCCATCTTTTCATTATTCTGCTTACTATTGTTTGTGCTGCATGCATTTAAATGTTGTGTAACTATGCTTGTTTGGTTTGTGTCCTCTAGAATGTAATTGAAGAGAACTAAGTTTCTTTTGATTATGTCAAGTTGTCATTTTTCATGACCGTATAAGTACTTCAGGTGGAACGTAATGAAAGCAATTCTTTTAGGTGGTCATGTTATTCAGTTTTGTAGGTATTAAAATATGCATTAATATGGAGATTGGAGCCCTGACATATATATCGTGCCAATGCAAGCACTGATGAAGTCAGATCCAAGGATGAATTATGTTCAATCTGCAGATTGGAGAATTTATTTCTCATGTAAAATTGATGCAATTGGCATTTTAAGATGAAATCTAAAAGATAAAGAATGAAAGGCCCACTTGAATAAAGAGAATGACATGAATGCTCTTAATTTGGCATGACATGTATTTTCTCACTGGTCAGGTGTCTCATTTATTTCTTTCCTTATTATGATTATCTAATGCAGATAGTTACCAAAATTACTTTGTTTCAGAAATTTTATCTTTTTTTTTTTGAAAATTCGAACAAAATAAAATAAAATAAATCATACATTTGGATTCACTATTCTACTTTAGGGTTGCTCTCACGCATTTGCATTTATAGTTGCAATGGCACTTGAATTCATGGCTTATCTCTGAGGTCCGAAAAATATTTTTTTAAGTTAATTTTTTAAATATGCTTGAACAGAAATATAAAGAATGAAATTGAAGACCTAATGTGATAGAAGAAGATTTCTTTTGGGATCTAATCCCTCATTCTGATTCCGGGAGGGGAATCTTCTGTGTAATTATTCTGGTGGCAATTCAAGTAGTAGCACATACACAGACTAAGTAAGGAATAGCTTTAATACACTGTGGAATGATGAAATTGACTTACATAGTTTCATGGCTATCCCAAATTATTAATATATTTCTTAACTATGTGTTCCTGAAACAACTGAATCAAAATCCTCAAAGCTTAATCCTTAAAAAATGAGAACATCAATTTTATTCTTAGCAATTTCTGCTTCCCCATCATTGTTGTTAATCATCTTGCAAATATGGCTATTCTTGCTATAAAACTACTGAAGGCCTGCTTTGTGAATGTCAGATATTTTTTACTTATGTTTATTTGAAACACCATCTATTTGTAAGGTTATTAAAAAGCCATTTTATTGGGAAATCTATCTTGAGGCTATTCATTTGTTGGCTTAATCTTGATAAATGGAAGATTTGTGGTTTCAGTACCTTTATTAAAGAGGATTTGAGGGGATGCAGTCTTCAGCTTTTTATTATATTATTCAGGTTCCATCCTGCGTGTATAGACATGACTGTGGAGGAAGCTGAAAGACTTGACCACTTTTATTGTGAAGGTTGTTCTGCTGAAGGTCAAAAAAGTTTGCAAAATTCTCATTCTGCTACGAGATCAGATACAAAGGTATTTCTATTTAGGTTGTTTGTTTGTCTGAGTTTGTGCACAGCACTTCTTGCCATTTGAGTTGAATTTCCCTAGCGTTGGAGACAGTTCATATCTTCATCTATTATTTATTGATTTGTTAATTCTTATTCAATTGTTATATGATTATATCTTCATTACTCTTTAGATTTTCAGCTAGTTCATTTTATACAGGGGTTTACTTCTTCAGTATGAGAATCTGTGTTCGTATAAAATGACACCATGCACATCCATGTTCCGAAAGTTCATGAATATGAATGGTCCTTTTGAATGAAAATTTATTTCAATGAATAACAAAAGCCTAATTATGACAAACATGCTTGAAGGAAACTCAAATGTTTCAATGGTTAACTTATGGTTCTTCCAGGTTAATGCAAATTTTAGAACAATGTTCAATTTTTTTTGTAATTTACTATCATGTCCATTGAAGTATGTAAAACTTAGTTGATACCTTTACATTTATGCCTTGCCTGGTATTGCAGGTGGATACAAAACGCCGTCGAAGGCAATAGTGTGATAGTAGTATATAAGGCATAAAATGAGGTAGATCTATAATGAAGGTACTCGAGACCTTGATTTCTAATCCCAGGTAGCGGCAGAACAAACAGAGACAAATCAATGTTATCTAATATAAACTAGTCTTTCTCTACTTTCATGGAAGAGACTGATCTAAATATGTTTGTCATGTCCTTTTGGTTTGAGTATCCATCCTGCTTCCTTTGAAAGTGGAGGGTGTTTTTCATTTTCTGTAATTATATAATGTAGATTCTGTATCTCCTCTTCTAGTCCCTGTTCTTACTTGGACTATTGTAAATTATCCTGACTTATTTACTAGCTAGCAGTAGACACTTTTATTCTTTCTTTGTACTGATATATGCAATCCTGGCATCTAGACTTTCTATAGCGCTCCACGCGAATAATAACCCAGGCGAGCCAACAGTTTTCATTCCAGTATCATTTGATACCAATAGTTGGCTTGTTTTTAGTAGTATTTGCAAATCATATTTTTATTTTGTTTTAATAATTTATAAAGTAAGCATATAGTATTCAAATTGGTGTCTACCTGCTCAAAATATAAAATTTTGGTGTTATCATGAACACAAGTATGCAACAGTTATCTGTTCTAGAATTGGGTTGTGGATAGGGAAGCAAACCTAACCAATGTGCAACCTATATGGTCAAATTGGAAACTATGAAGTGTGGGACAAGACAATCATCCAAAAATAGATGATTACCTTCGCTCCTAATTAGATGATATGTTTCAAGAGTTATCTTCTGCAGAGAATAGCTTTGGTTTCTTTGTTGCTATTTTTTTAACATGTTTCATATTGTACCAATAAAAATGATCTAATTGAGGATGATGATCCTGTACTCTTTCAAATGAGTAGGTTGTAGTACCCTTCAAGTATATCTTTAATAATTGATGTATTAGTATATAATGTCAATTCATTCTTATCTACTTATCTGACAAATGGATGATTGTAATCACATTCTATATGATCTACTTGTGTTAAGTATAAATGGATTGAGAACTACAACCACCAGTCCACCACTTTCATTTAAATTTTGATCAGTAACCTTATAGTCCGTCTAATATACAGTTATAACTGGCATAGTCCTCAAACAAAACTATGTAGAACCATTTGAATGGACACAAACAGAACTATGTAGAACCTTTCCATTTGAATAGACATGATCGTGATACCCACCCCACGGCAAGTCGGCAAATAAACTTGTGTATGAAACGACAAAAGATGACATTAAGCAGCTAAGATCAACGTCCCACTCTGACCAATTGTCGACATAAACTGATCTACGCTCTTCATCCCAGGGACGTAACTGAACACCCCCCACCACACACTCACCGACCTTCAATGAGATAATAATTATAAAATGCATTATTTCATCTGTCATCGATTATAAAACCGACATTTTTGGGACCCGCAACACGTGTCCAAGTTCTCATTGGTTACATTAAGTCATTAAGATCCCTCATTACTTTACTTTACTTTACTACAACACCGTGTCTCCCTCATCTTTTTCCACCCCTTACTTTACTTTTCCACCGTCGCATCCTATGCAACGCGCCACACTCCATCGTTAACATTGCTTACTTTATGAGTTGTCATTGCAGCGAGTGAAGGAAAGAGCGTGGCAGAACTCAATTATTCGAGATTTGTTAACTTGATCCACACGTCGGATACTTAGCTTTTTTTTATGTTCGTACTCGCGGGGAATGCGCGTCCTGTGAAGTATAAATGCCATCTCACTCTTCCACTTCCAACTCATCCAATCCATCTCATCTATCTCAAAAACTTGCATACTTACTACACACAAGTGTTCTGATCAGTTTCATTAGTTTGTTCATTTTCGTTATAAGTAAGTGATCCACCATCATGGCAGAGGAGAACCAGAACAAGTATGAGAGTGGTACCACTGAGGTGGAGACCCAGGACAGGGGTGTCTTTGATTTTCTTGGTAAGAAGAAGGAGGAAGAGAAGCCTCAAGAGGAGGTGATAGTCACCGAGTTTGAGAAGGTCAAAGTGTCTGAGGAACCTGAGAAGAAGAAAGAAGAGGTTGATCATGAAGGAGAGAAGAAGCACAGCACCCTCTTGGAGAAGCTTCACCGATCTGACAGCAGCTCTAGCTCTGTATGTTTCTTTTCTCATTTTCAATTTTACTTTTTAATTCATGCAAGAATAATATATGATAACATGTTTGAATCAACTTCGTAACAATTTTGAAACTCAGAAGCAGTTACTAGATAAACTTTAATTTTCAATTGATTTAGACTATTTAGTATTTTACAAACAAACACTAAGGTGTTAAATTAATTTCTTTTAGTTGAATGGTGATGATTTATATTTATATATATGTTTGTTTGCAGTCAAGCGATGAGGAAGAAGGAAAAGAGGGAGAGGAGAAGAAGAAAAAGAAGAAGAAGGAAAAGAAAGAGGTGAAGAGTACAGATGAGAACACGAGTGTTCCGGTTGAGGTTGATCCTGCACACGCTGAGGAAAAGAAGGGGTTCCTTGACAAAATCAAGGAGAAGCTACCAGGGCATGGTAAGAAGACTACAGAGGAAGCCACCACTTCTCCACCACCACCACCACCATCTGTTTCAGAGACGACAAGTACTCCTCATGAAGGAGCTGAGAAGAAAGGTATCTTAGAGAAGATCAAAGAGAAGATTCCAGGATATCATCCAAAGACTGAGGAGGAAGGCACCAAGGATAAGGAGAATGCTGCTCATTGAGTGATGAATGATTTGCTATTGCTGATGGTGCTTGTGGGGTGACTGCACCTGCTTGTGGTTTTCTTTGTGTTTATTGATGCATACTTTGTGTGTACTTAAGAAATTTAATTTGTCTGGCTTTCAGTTTTTCATTTCTTTTGGATAAATTTGTTTTGAAGCAAAATGAAAAAATTATAATAAAAAGACGTGTTAAATAGATTTCTTCCCCAGGTTTGCATGTCAATAAAAATAAATTAAAAATTTGTTACTTTATTAGAAGTTTAGAACATTGCTCTTGTACCTTTGAATATAATTAGGTTGAGTAGCCTTCAGTTCATTATTTATACTGTAAATGATCGAGTTACATATGTAAAATATTAACCACTAAAGAAATCATGATAAATCAAAACAAAATATTTCCATTTTGAGTGAGTACCAAAATAAACCGGCTTATGAGACTCAGGGCCGGCCCAAGGGTGAAGCCACCCAAGCAAGGGCTTTAGACCTCCAAAAAAAAGTTATTTTTTACTAAGTAAAATAGGCCTCAAATTTTTTTATTACTAAGTAAAAAGACCCCAAAAAACCAAACATTAATAATTAATACTAATTTAAAAATGCCTCACTTAAAAAATTTGCTTTAGGCCTCATGTATTGTTAGGCCGGCCTTGATGAGACTTATCCATTTTCTAAAAAGGTGTTTATTCACCCTTCCACCAAGGGAGTTCATGAAGAAATTAGAGTTAAGGAAGAAATGAAAGAGAAATAAAGGATAATAGATAATGTGATAGAAAAAGGAGAAATAGAAAAAAAAAATGAATGAAAATGAAACGCAAAAATAGAAAGACATGCGTGAATGATTCAAAATTCGAAATCACGTTTTTTTTTTCTTCAAAAAAAGACATGTGTGCTTGAAGTTGCTAAAT
Organism: Lotus japonicus; assembly: GCF_012489685.1. Lineage (NCBI taxonomy): Eukaryota > Viridiplantae > Streptophyta > Magnoliopsida > Fabales > Fabaceae > Lotus > Lotus japonicus. Next base: position 109,753,061 of record NC_080041.1, on the reverse strand, counting down.
GGACTATCGGTTGACATCCTAAATGGCCAATGTGGACTGGTGCACACTGGGCCGGCGTGATCAGCTACTATACCCACCTTTTTCTTGGACATAGAGGACCAAATTAATTGTTTTGGGACAATGGACAAAAACACGTGCTTTGGGTTATGACAGTTTTGGTTAGATAAGAAGCTTTAAGTTTACCAAAAAAAAAAAAAGAAGCTTTGAGAAAAGCTCTAAAAACTGGTTTTTGACAACCTACTTTTTCTTCGTAAAGAATACACTGATTTTTGAATAGTCTTTTAAATGGTGTTTTTTTTTCTGGTTCAAGCTATCCTCACACCTAATAGTCATGAAACTAATTTGCCGTTCCACGATGGTCAGCGCACCAAGTGATAAAGGTTAGTCAATGAGTTTTTTTTTTCTCCACAAAAATAAGGATGACAATGGACCGGGTCGGGTTTTACCTTTCCCGAACCCAAACTCAACCCATCAGATTTCGGGTTTGCCCAAACCCATTGTAGCCTTAGACCCACATACTAACCTTACTCGATGCATAGATAGTTTTTACAAAATAAAGCGCAACTTATGTTATTTTGTTGCAGACAAAGCGTTTAATTGCATTTTGCAAAAAAACATGGCACCTTACTATGATCGAATTGTTAATAGATTGAGAAATAGAACCCACTAAGTTTTGTATATAAAAAAAATAGAATAAACCAATACTCAATTAATATACCATAATAATAGGAGTATATATTTAGGGTTACAAACTCTTATATGCAGGACTTTACATGATTAGTTAATCATTAATATAATATATATGTACCCACACGTGTATATATATATATATATATATATATATATATATATATGTATATGTATATAATAGTAATTTTATAATTCTATATATATTGAGTGGGTTCGGGTGCGAGTACCATCAATACCAAATCTGAACCCAAACCTAATTATATTGGATTTTACCCGTCAAATCAGAACGAGTTTGGGCGGGTACCTACGGGTGCGGGTTCCATTGCTATCCCTACACAAAAAGTTGTGAATCGAACATTCAACCACTTACTTAAGAAACAAGTGTTGAATCATGACATGAACTCACTTAGTTTAGATGTTTGACCAAACTTCTCCTTTTAAGAAAAAAATGCTTTAAAAAAAAAGGGTAAATCATTATTTAATACCGTGTTTGAAATAGCTTAACTATCTCATATCTTGGTTGACATGAATAATTAAGAATAAACACTTCTATATTTTTTTTCTATATAATTCTTTTTCATCACACAGTAGTCCCATTTAATAGCCTGAGTGTATAATATATTAAGAGGGCTAAGTTTGATGTTTTTGAATTGGAGGGATATTTTGGTGGGGAAGTCGTCAATTATTAATGAGTCCTTATCTTCATCGATAGAGGAAAAGTTGATCGAGGCAAAATTTTACTTTTTTGATATGAGACCAAGGGTTTCGGTGGAAGTTCTCTTACTGAAGTCATCATTTTAGGGTCTTAGAGATCTTTCTCATGGTGACTAAATATTTGTTTGCAGATGGCGACATGGCCGAGGAGGAGCTCGATTTTGTCGAAAGCCGAGCTTTGGCGGTGGAAAGGGAGAAGCACAGAGATCTTCAACTTCCTGTACCGTCTTGGTTCGTAGGTAATTTCTCTATTCTCTAGGCTTGGTTTGGAGACCTGGGTTTCCATTGCCATGTTTCATATGAAGTACCCATTTATTTTTTGCTTGAGTGGTTGCTGGTTGTGGGCTCTTCTTCTCTTGTTTCGGGGCGCTGCATTACATTGTGGCTAGAGTTGTATAGGGGTTTGACGTTTCGCTTTCAGAGGTTGCTTCTCCTATTGGTGGCTACATCTCTAAGAAGGGTGAATGGCCTGAGGTCTATTTTTCTTCTCTTCCTCATGAGAGAAGGTATCCTATAAAGGTCAAGAGAAGTCGCAACCCCAACTAGGTGCCCCCGGTCACATGTATGGATTTTGTTGCGGTCGATGGTGGCAGTTGTGCCTTTGGTGCGATCACGCCCTCGGTTCCTTCTACTTCGTTGGTTCCAGGAAGTGCTCTTGGTGGTGGTTACGGGACGCGGGTCAAGAAGGCATGGCTTGTTGGTAAATCTGTGGGCTTGACGTGTTACAGTCAGGACGAGATGACTATCTGTGACCTGGAAAATAAAATGAAGGAGTGGTGGCAGCCTTGAGTGTTAGAGTCTCTTGATTTTTGGTATTGGTTTTGGTATAGGTCTTTAGTTTTGTATCTTTTGCTTCCTTTTGGCTTTTTCTCTCTGGATCATGGTGGTTTTTGTTGCTTCTATTATAGGATGGTTAGGAGATTGTTTTATCCGGTGGATGGTTGGAGATTTTCATTATCAAATATATCAAATTTTATGCACTTGAATTTTATGATAATATTAATTAATAATCATTTATGTGAAAAACTATAAATGCACTTAATGATACTTATCAAGTTTAATCATTATTAAGTAATAAACTACTTACATGTAATTAAAATATGAAAGATTGAAACAAATTTTTGCATATATTAGTAAAAGTTAAGATTTTGAGTACATTCCATGTTATTGTTACTTTTAATATATTAAATCTTAAATGAAAAATTATATCTAGTCAAAATATTAAATATACAAGTTGATTAGTATATATCTATATATTATTGACATTAGGACAATAAAATATATTGTAACTAGTTGAATAGAATTAAAATATTAAATATTATAATTATTTCAAGATGGCACTACTATTGGGTCATAACTGGAGAAAATTAATTGAAAATAAGTAAATTATATTGGTGCTTGTCGTGGTACCTTAAGTTAGACTAAGGTGTGGTACCCAAAATGGAGGGGTTCAACAATAAAGACTCATGTACCAGTTAAAATTTTGATTGTGTTCTATCGTACGTAGTAATGCAGCGTTCCATTCTTAGGGACATGAGATTTGAAATTTGTGTTTTCTAAGCTTTGTGCATCCATCAACCATTGTCATTTTACGCGCATCTCCATCACTATTATTCGTTCCACCACTCGTAATTTTTTCATCAAAAAATGAATTTCATGAGATGAAGTTAATTGACAAGTAAAGTAAAATATAAAGATGTAGTATTTACCTTGAATAACATGATAATAATCTATAGAATTACTTAATGGGGTACCATACCCAAAACAATTTGAGGGTACCACATAATTTACCAATTATATTTATAAAGTTACATGATTTTATAACAACTATGAAATGATTTTCTATATATTTTCGTTCTACTAAGTATTAGAATTACTTTAAAAACTATTAAATTGCTTAAAGATAATGTTAATTGTTTATCTTTATATCTAAAAAATATTTTAAAATAATTTATTGATACTACTATATTATTAATAAAAAAATAATCAATAAACATTTCAGCTAATATCTTAAATAAATTATGATTATTATTATAAAAAGTAAATTATTTTTATTGTTTTTTTTTGTTATTTATTAATAAAACTTTCATACAATTTAAATATTGAGTATTACAATTATTTTCTATATCTATTTATGTGTACTTAAATATCACTTAAAAATGATATTAATTCATTATTATTATAGTCTAAAACTTTAAATGCAAATAATGTAGTTTACTATATTATTAAATAGGTAAAATAATTATGAAATAAAGTTACGTGTATTATGACATCAATCCAACTCATCTTTGCATTTGTTCTTATCTTTAAAGTATTCTGACATCAATCCAATTCATCTTTGCATTTGTTCTTATCTTTAAAACCACAAATGTGTATATAAATATGTACGCTCTCTCACAACCAATGCCTCACATCTAAAACAAACATAATCGAGTCTTTCTGAAATCCTAAATGCTTCGTTTTTTATCAGTCAAAACCCTTGTGTCTCGCCAAAATTCTAAAAATTGTTGCCTTAACCAGAACCGCTTGAACGCTAAGCCCCTACTCAACTCCTTTATTTACTCTTCCAAATATCAAATTTGAAGACTATATATGCTTAGTCTTTTTTTTTGCACCATATTCTTGATCGCTCCTTCTGAATGCGGTATGAGCCACCTGCATAGATGAGGTGATCTAGGCAGCACCATTCAAGCATTTGATGTTGCTTTGCGAGCAACCCCATCTGAAAAGTATGAATAATAGTTTTTTTGTGCATTTCATGAGTGTGTGTGTGTGTATGTTTTTTTGTTTCTTTATTTCAATGAACTTTTTTCCCTGCAGGAATAATGTTGTGAGGAGGGTCATTTTCTCACCTAAGTTGGGGGCAACAGATCCACTTAGTGGTGGTACAAAGCATAGAAGATGATATTTTCAGTGCCTCCACCAAATACAGATGAGACTATCCTTTAATATTACTTCTACCATCTACCTTTGTAATATTGTCTTTGATGAATAAAAATTGAATTAATTGTCCGTCTTTAACAATTGGGTGATTATTTGACTGCAGATGTGCCAACAAGGGCTTTCTTTGAATTGATCTGTGTGACGGTTTTTATTGCAAAGTATTTTAATATGAATATTTCATTGCCTATGTCTGACCATGATGATTTTAAAGTTTTGTGTTAGATTTTATGCCACCTAATGATCTTATTGAGGTTCTATTTCTTTGTATAAGCCTTTTGGTTTAGAAATATCCCGATCTAGGAGTTAATTTTGTTAACTTTTCATTGAAAATGTATGTTTAGGAAATCATGTTTGTCTTTTGCTCTTATGTTTATATGAAGAAGGATTTGAGAGGTCTTAAGGTGGAAGTTGGTCTTGGAGAACATATTAAGAAGTTATAAAGTTGTTGGAGTTTCAATGAAACCAATAAAAGAGATAATGTGAGTTATAATTTTTCAAAAATTAATTGTTACCTTCATTTTAGTTCTTAAGGGGAGGTTAAATGTGTACCATGTTTGATATTATGACTTTTTTTTCCCTTTATCTAATTTATTGTTGGAATAAACTTATCATTTATAAATAGCAAATGTTTTTATATTAATTGTGTATAACTTTAGTATGTAAGAAAGCATCCCTTGTTCATGCCCATAATTTGTTATGCTCTATAAAACTATTGTTTCTACAATTTGGTTTTGGCTTAAGTTTACTCTTGATGGTCAGAGAACAAAAAACTCAATCACTCAATACTTAAATTATAAATACAAATATGAAGTTGAGAGACATCATATTGTATTTCTCATTTAAGTATTGAGAGACCAATTTTTTATTTTCTGATCATCTAGGGTAAACTTACGAAAATATCAAATTACAAAAACAATAGTTATATATATAAAGTATAACAAAATATGGGCATGCATATCAGATACTTGCTTACATAATAAAGTTATATGAAATATATATAGAAGCATTTGCTATTTACAAGTGATAACCTTTTCCCAACAAAATATTATGATAAAGAGAGAAAAAAAGTCATAATATAAAACATAATACACATTTTACCTCTACTTGATAAACTAAAACGGAGGTAATAGTTAATTTTTCAAAAAAGTATAACTTGCTCATATTATCTCTTTAATTCCTTTTATTGAAAATAGAAACTCCAACAACTTCATAACTTCTATTATGTTTTTCAAGGGCAACTTCCATCTTAATACTTTTATAAGTCATCTTCACATAAACATAAGAGAAATGATAAACATGATTTTCCAAACATATATGTTCAATGAAAAGTTAAGAAAAGATAAACTTAAAGTTCAAAATATTTTTAAACTAAAAGGCTTGCATAAACAAATAGTAGCTCAACATAATGATTCAGACACATATAATCTAACACAAAACCTTAACACAATCATGGTCAGACAAACATATAGGCATTGAAATATTCATATTAAAATGCTTTACAATAAAATGAGTCACGCGAATCAGTTTAAAGAAGAAAGCTCTCGTTGACACACATGCATAGTAAAAGAATCACCACTTGTTAAAGACAAGAAATTGGTTGAATTATTATTCTTTTTAATTAAAGACAATATTAATGGCGTATACATGTGGATAATAGAACTAATATTACGGAAAGTCACATATGTGTTGGTTGGAGGTAGGGGTGTCAAAGCGGACTCAACACGTGGCCCGCAAAAAATAGGCAGGGCGGTCTACCAAATATGAGCTCGCACCCCACACAACTCGCGTGTTTGGCGGGCTAACCCGCCGCAGGGGTGGGCCAACCCGCACGATCCGCAATTTCTTAAAAAAGAAGAAAAAAAAATCTACTATATTTTCACTAACTTTTGTTATAACTTCTAATTTTTTATATTTTTTTATGATGTTGGTTTTTTATAGGCGAATGTTAGTTGTTAATAATGTTAGTAAATTAGTCCTCCTCAGGGTTCAAACCCTGAACCCTTCACCTTCCCACACCGTTATGTCCTCTAGCTCTTATTACTTGAGCTAATCTTCGGGGACTTTTATGTTAGTGATCACTTGATGTTACTTTAAATTGATAAAGATTGATGATTGGTTTTGATAATTTGACAACAAATACGACACTATGATGAGAAGTTGATTGTATAGTGTATTAGTCTATACTGTAAGTTTTTTTTTTTGGAATTTGGTGAACTTGTATTGGAATTCGCTACTAGAATTACAGGATCAATCCAATTTTTCTAGAAGTATGGAAATATTATGTTTTTTGTTGAGCAATTCGTAGTGTACCCTGCATTTTGCTGTGATGCCTGAACAAGCTTTGTAGCGTTTTATGAGCATAAATCAAGTAATATAGGGTGTGAATAAGCAGATGATGTGAGTAGCTTGTCTCATTATGTTAAGTGCCCCATCAGTTCCCTCCTTACGAATCCACTACCTACATCAGCGCTTACCTCTAAAGTAGCCCTAGTACTAGAAATCACAAGACTCTTCTTCTTCCTTCCTCTCTTCTCAACTTTCCTAGGCCTACCTCTAGGACGACCCCAGAGTTGTAAAGCATATGGCAACGATGTATCACAAGGGGGACACATCAAGCCTTTCCATCCTCACGGATACATACCCACCATCCCATATGGAAGCAACCTCTGAACGCAGGGCAGCAGGAACCTCTTCAAGATCGGAAACAACAATAGACCTACAATCAGGGGCGTATCCAGGATTTTCTTGTTGGGGGGCAAAATATAAGACTAAAAAAATCTTCATTGAATATTGTATAAACTTTAAATTATAAAAGATTATTTAAATACAACCCTACGTTGTTTTATATTTTAGCAATTTCTCTCTCGATCTATACAACTAATAAATTTCTGAGAAGATCATCTTCAATTTTGTTGCCAAGCCGAAGTCCTATCAATTTTCATTGCATTAAAAGATTGCTCTGTAGATGCTGTTGAAAGAGAGTGTCAAAACAAGACGTAACAATCTAACAATAAGTGGAAATATTGTTGTTTTTTCAGTTTCAACTAACTTCTGGTAAAACTCGGATAAAATGAAAATATTTCCTAAATTAGGATCTCGGTAAACATCTGAATGATAATGTCTTAGTTGGAATGGCAAATTCTCTTTTCTAGCTCGGAAAAATCATCTGCATAAAACTTCTTAACAAACTTACAAATTTTCTCATTGCCAAATGATTCAAAATTTTCCTTAGGATCTAAAGCTGAACTAAGTATGAGAAGTTCCACAACCTCTACATTAAATCTTATATTTAATTTATATAGTTGCAAATCAATTGCAGAATAAAATACATATATCATGTAATGATGTTCCATATATCTCCATCTTGTTTCTTATGAAGATCATTACTCATAGAATAAGGGGCTTTCATGTCAGGAACTTCAACTTGATGAGTATCACAAAATGTTATAACATCTTCTATATAAAAATACCTATAGTCGATCAACATTTCAAATTTCTTGGGGGGCGATGGCCTCTGCCTGCCCCCACCTAAATACGTCCCTGCCTACAATCAACAATAATAATTTCTGGGAATAGAGCATAAAGCATATATACATCTAGAGCACGATGAAAAAGCTCCGAGGGACAGACAATCATCCCTGGCGAAAGACGCCACATGCCAAACCTTTGCTTCAAGGAGAACGACACCCCTCAAAGAGGAAAAGAGAGATCTCCCACCGTTTAAGGACGGAAGAGCCCCATCGTTCACTGACGAGACCTTAGTTCTGGGTGTCTCCTCTTTCTGATCAACGCATACCTCCTGCAAAAATCTCGCTAGAGTCACCAATAAGTACAAACCACCCACCTGTGCACCATTCCAGAAGGCTAATGGCGTGAGAAGCAAGCTCCAAAGGAGGATACCATACAAACCTGAAATGAAAAACCCTCTTTATATTCCTTTGCATATTAACATACATTCCCAACAGGCTCCCAATTTGGGAAAAGAGCCCACAAATATGGAAATAATTGGTAAGCTATAGGACGACGAAGAGGGTGAAAATCGATCTCATTCGAGGATAATAATTAGTAAATTTTATAATGTCAAATATCATTAAATGAATTTAATTTAATCATTAATACTATTCAAATCAATTTTTCTAATGTAGTTAATAACTTGATATTGTCACTTATTTTCCGATGAGGAAAAAAATCTATATTGTCACTTATTTTAGTTAGCATTTTTTTTTCGAAAGCAAAAATTATTAGTGTTAATGAGGAGAAAGTCAGAGATGTACAACCTGCCTCAAAAGGGTGCAAAAGACAAAAAAAAAAAACACCCAAACTACCCCAAAAAAGGTCATGCGCATGTTAAAATTTAAATAAATTAAAATCTAAAGAATCATAATAAGATATCATGAAACGAATTTAAAATTTTAACTTAACACATAATTAAGTTTATCATTATGATGTCGTCATGTTAGTTTTACTAATATTGACGATTCTTTCAAAAACAAAAACTAATATTGTTGATAATTTTTTTTATTAATACATACTTTTTTTAAATACCATTTAATTGAATAATACATGTTTTAACAGCCTCGGTAAATCATGTTATCGTTTGATAAGAACCAGTACGAGCTTTATAAAGTTCCTTGTAGATTAAAAAAGGATAGGCAAGGTAAGTTTTTTAAAATGAATGCCAAAAATAAGACCTACCACTCCCCTCATGACACAGCACGGTAGAACCCGCAAGATAACTATTCTTAACCACACGGACCCAGAACTTATCATGTCGTTGCACTAAACTCCACAGATACTTATCCAACAAAGCCACATTATTAAAACGAGCACTACGAATATCAAGCCCACCATGCTTTTTCGGCTTTGTATAGTCTCCCAAGCAACCAATGGAATGCCATTGACATTTTCCCAAACAAAGTGACGCACAACTGTACAGATCTGATCACAAATAGACTGAGGAAGCCAATTCAACTGCATCACATACATCGAAATAGCAGACAACACAGGTTTTGCAAGGGTAAGACGCGCCGGTTTATTCAAAAGATAAGCTTTTCAAAAAGCCAGCCTAGAAATAACGCGATCCAAAGTAAACACAAAATCCTCCTTTCAGACATGACCTTGATGAATAGGGAAACTCATGTACTTGCCAATGTTATCGGTGAAGGGGATACTGGTGATCGAGACCATCCTATCCCTCAAGTTAATATTAATTATTAAATGTATCATCAAATAGTTTGATTATTTAAATCTTAAATAATAAATATATTAAATCTTATAGAAATTAAGAAATCAGTTTCAAATTTTTAAATTTTTTGTAGTAATGGACTCCATCATTAATAATATCATATATATATATAGTAGCAAAAATTAAGTAATAAAAATTCTAATATATAATTATAAATAAAAGTTTGGTTTGTTTCTAAATAGAGAAAAAGTTTGATGCACCGACGGTGTAAAGTTTTTTTACACCGTCAACCAATCAGATTTCAAGAATATGCCACGTCAATTAATGAAATTAAATGAAAAGAGAGATTTTCTCACATCCTTGAAATCTGATTGGTTGACGGTGTAAAAAAACTTTACACCGTCGGTGCATCAAAATTAAACTCTTCTAAATATATTAATTATTAAATTCTAAAAACGATCATGAGGATATTGTTATTTAAATCATATAAAAATTTATTTATTGAAAATTATATTGTTTAATTACTAGTGCATTATAATTTTTTTTGAATGGCGTGCATTAGAAATTGTATCAATAAAGTATTAGTCTAGCCATAATCTCCCAAAAAGGTTTTATATTCGTCAATGATAAAAGAAAAAAATACATGAAAAATGCATTTCTAAATTGATTAACATATTCTATTTTTTATTGGTTTATTTCCATTTAACCATTATCTTAAATATGCCATGATTGAATGTGATTAAATTAGTCAATCAGATACTGGTATGAATAGCCTAAATGGTACTTGATAGATTAAAATTTCTCAAGTCCAAGGTTTAAATCCTACTGATATCTAGATACTCAAAAAAATTTAGTCAATCAGATTTATTTTGCTGTCTAAAAATGAGCAAATGAATGAAATATTGACCCCATTTGTCATTTCTTATTTTGTTCAATAATTAATTATTTTTAAAAACATAACCACTTGAGTATATTTTATTATTTTTACGTATTTGTGTCTGCCTTAGAAGAAAATTATTTTAAAAATATAGAAAAATAACTATTTTCTTAAGATATTTTTAGTAGCTTCTGAAATTTTCAATTATTTCTAGTCCATTTTTAATTTTTATAAACCAAGATAAATGAATTTTAGAGTTTCAATAAATCTATTAAAATAATTTTTTCAAACAACTTCAAAGTCACTCATTTTTTAACAGCTAACAAGCGAGCGTATTACTGTTTCATTTTCATATTTTCAAGATGCTTATCTCGAAGATTTATTCCGCAGGTTTGTTGTCAATAAATTACTTAAATAAAAATATTAAAATTAGTTATTTTACTAGTGCATTTTACACTTGTACCTTTGAAAATGAGACGGTGGAGTACCCTTCATTTCATCATTTATACTATAATGATTGAGTTGCAAATTTTAAAAGGAATTATGACAAATCAAAGTAAAAGATATGGAACTCGTCTATTTTGAGTGGGTACTAAAAAAAATTATGGGTTTACCCATTTTTTCGAATAAGTGTTTATTTACACTTCCAATTAAGTCTTGAAGCCTGTAGCTGCTGTTTTTTTTGCTGTGCTTTCCTTTTTTTTTGGTTACAAGAGGAAAGCTAAAAAGACAGAAGACTACGGATTAGCGTCTAAATATAATGACGCAATAATACTAGATGGCGGAGTAGACCAAACTCTACGCTGAGTCCCTTCTCTTGAGGCTTCACGAGCTAAGGAATCAGCCGCATTATTCCTCTCCCTTGGGACATAACAAAATTCAACTTTCCATTCCCGCGACACTAATGCCCGGATTCGTGTGATGGTGTCTCGCGCCCAGAAGGTTGAGACGTCAGCTGCAGTGCCAAACACTTCCACAACCTGTTTACAATCTGAGAAACATAATACTGATCTGAAACCCAACTCCCAGGCATGGTTCAAACCAATTTCAACCGCCAAAATTTCAGCCAAGAAGGCATTACCATGACCATAGCTCGTGGATGTTCCAGAAATCCAATTACCAAGATGGTCGCGTAACACAGCGCTGGCTCCCATGCGTTTTCTGCCAGCATTCCAACTGCCATCCACAACCACTGATAGCTGATCAACACCACTCCCCAACAGACCTGAAGTTCCTGAGATTGGCGTGAATTCATCCGTGCGAGAGCCTGCTGCAATTCCTGGCCATTTTGTCCAGTTTGTGGCATCAATCATAGCTTGGCGAAGCACGTAGTTCAGCTGCCAATGTCCCTCTCCAATTGCTGTGCTTTCCTTTAAGTTATGCTTCTTTCCTGTTTGCTATTTCTTTTCTTCTTTGTGCCGTCTTCCTTTTGGTTCGCTGTTGTTTCTTTCTGTTATTTTCTGGTTTATCTTTGGAACTCTGTGCTCATAAGGGAGAGTTTGTTCCCTTGACCCATCTTTTATTTATATCATGTTTCTCTTTTCTAAAATAAACATATAATGTGATTAAAAAAATATATAGAAAAAGAAAGTTGATGAAAATGAAATTGAATGTGAATGAATCAGACCAGCTTGTTTTTCTTTTGGTCAAATTTTGTCAAGGAACAAAGGCAGGTTTGAGCGCAAGGTTTTCTCTCCTTTGGAAGTGGTGCAGCGCTTACAAAGCTTGCTGCAACCTCCGCGCGCGGCCTTGCATGACCAGAATTCCTCTCGCACAGTTCAGATCACGACGTGGAGGAGGCCTACCCAAGGTGTGTTCATGGTTAATTTTGATGCTACATTTGAGGAAGGAAGAGCTTCAGGCTATGGTATGGTGGCCGGCAACTATGAAGCTGAAATCTTGGCATCGGCGACGGCGTATCCAGTGGCATCTCTATCACCTCTCTTGGCGGATGCAGGTTGTTTCCGATGGACGCTTCGGTTGGCTATTGAGTTGGGTTTTCAGAGAGTTGAGTTCCAAACTGATTGCTTGCAGCTTTTTAACTGGTGGAAGTCTCGCAGGGAGGGTGTTTCTTTTCTAGCTACTACTGTTAGCGAATGTCGCTTTTTAATTTCTGGTTTTGATGTTTTTACTTTATCTTTTGTAAGACGTTCTGGTAACGCAGCAGCTGACTGTTTGGCTAGGAACGCTTCTACTTACGTTGATATGGTGTGGGTAGAAGAAGTTCCGGATTGTGCTTTTCATGTGGTGGTTTAGGATGTTTTGACTTCTATGCCTCGTGTAGCTTGATTTTAATATATGATCACTTTCAAAAAAAAAATTGTCAAGTTATACCGGCGTGCTTGAAGTTGCCAAATGAATTTATATCGGTTGACATCCAATTTTAGCTAATGGGCCAATGTGGACCGGTGCGTACTAAGCCGACGTGATCAGCTACCCACATTTTCTTGGACATAAAGGTCCAAATCAATTGCTTTGGGACAATGGACAAAAATATGTGCTTTGGATCATGACAATTTTGGTTAGATAAAAAGCTTTGAAAAAAACTCTGAAAATGGGTTTTTGACAACCTACTTTTCCTTCATAAAGAATACACTGATTTTCCAATAGTCTTTTAAATGGTTTTTTTTTCTTAATCAAGCTATTCTCACAGCCAATAGTCATGAAACTAATTCATGGCTCACAATAGTCAGCACAACAAGTGGTAAAGGCTGGGCAATAAGATTTTTTCCCTCTACAAAAAGTTGCGAATCGAACTTCCAACCACTTACTTTAAGAAATAAGTGTTGTATCACTATATGAACTCAGTTAGTTTAGAGATAGTGTTTGATCAAACTTCTCCTTTTAATAAACTCTTTTATATTCTTCTTTATATATTGTTTTTTTCATCACACAGTAAAAGAGTTAATCCCATCGAATAGCCTGAGTCAATTAAGAGGGCTAAGTTTGATGTTTTCGTATTGGAGAGATGTTCTGGTGGGGAAGCCGTCAGCTCCTCATGAGTCCTTATCTTCGTTGATAAAGGAGAGGTTGATCGAGGAATAAAAACTACTTTTGATATTTGAGACCAAGGGTTCCGGTGGAAGTTCTCTTCCCGGAGTCATCTTTTTGGGGTCTCAGAGATCTTTCTCAAGTGACTGAAGATTTGTTTGCAGATGGCAACATGGCAGAGGAGGGGCTCAATTAGAGGTCTTCGGCTTCTTGTACCATATTCTGTTGTAGGTGATTTCTCTATTCTCTAGGCTTAGTTTGGGGACCTTACAGTGCCATGTTTTATATGAGGTGCCCTTTTCTTTTTTGCTTGAGCGGTTTCTGGTTGTGGGCTCATCTTTTCTTGCTTCGGGGCATTGCGTTGTAGCTAGAGCTGTGGAGGGGTTCAACGTTTTGCCTTCAGATGTTATTTCTCTCGGTTGTGGTTGCATCTTTGATATGGGGGAGGGGAATGGTTTGAGGCTTCTTTTGCTTCTCTTCCTCATGGGAGGGGGTGTCGTAGAAAGGTCAAGAGAGGTCGCAAACTCAACCAGGTACCCCCGACCACATGTATGGATTTTGTTGCGGTCGATAGTGGCGATTGTGCCTATGGTGCGATCACACCCTCAGTTTCTCCTGGTCTGTTGGTTCCTGGAAGTGCTACGGGTGGTGGTTACTGGATGCGGCCAATAAGGCATGGCTTGTTAGAAAGTTTCTGGGCTTGAGGTGTGACAGTTGGGACGAGACGATTATTTGCGACCTAGAAAAGGAAATGAAGGAGTGCCGACAACCTTAAACACTGGGGTCTCTCTTGGTTTTTGGTATTTATTTTGGTGAAGGTCTTTGTTTTTGTATCTTCTGCTTCCTTTTGGCTTTTCCTCTCTGTTTCAGGGTGATTTTTGATGTTTCTATTATAGGATGGTTAGGAGATTCTGTTATCTTGTGGATGCTTGTGGATCTTTATTTTTGTGATCCTTTTGTTGATCTGTTTTAGTAAGGTCTTTGTGTTCTGTCCCTAGACTTAGTCCCTTATCTATTTATTAATATATAAGGATTTCGGAAAAAATAAAGCTAACATCAAAATTCATCTAAAAACAACAAAATATTAAAAACTATGAGTTGCTAACCTGTTTTATTCATCCTTCGCAAATGAATTTGGTTGAAACTTATAATCATCATATTTTATAGGTTATTTTCTTCCCCAAAAAAGCTCATATGAATTAGTAATTATAGCATATGTAGTTTCACGGTGAAGTGTTTTCACTTCTCCTAAAGCAAAAGTTAATCGCAAAAGTTTTTTACATAATCATTTCTTCCCACAAAATATGATCTATGTATATTAGTAAAAAATCATTTAACAATGTATTGATGATAACTTTGATAATCATTTCGAATAAAAAATTTAAATAAAATAATAATAATAACAACAACAATGATAAATATTTCTTATTTTACAATTATATAATAAAAATACATAAATAAGTATTTTATACTATATACTAGATATTAAATTTGTTTTTATATAAAACTACTTAATTATATGTTATTAAAATTTTAATATTATTTTATTTGTCAATATTAATTAATGAAAAATATTTGAGAAACTATTAATGAAAACAGTTGTATATTATTATTTCAGTCAAAAACTTCAAAGAAAAAATAATAATTTGTATTTTTAATTTGATCTTCAAATATAATTGGAAAATAAATTTTCATTAACAAATATATCCGATTTTATGCACTTAAATTTTATGATAATATTAATTAATAATCATTTAAGGGAAACCAACAAGTTTTTTTTAGGGTCATCCCCAATACGTCATATATTAATCAAAAGCGAAAGCTGGGTCTACAAAGAGAGCCGGGTCAACAGCCAGGGTAAAACCATCCCACTAAATTCTCGAGGGATAACTAACCGCTAGTGAAGCTAAAGTGTGAGCTACAATTTTGCATTCCGTTTATCATGATTAAGTAATAAACTTCTTACGTGTAATTAAAATATGAAATATTGAAACAATTTTCTGCATATATTAGTAAAAATTAAGATTTTGAATACAATCCATGATATTGTTACTTTTAGTATATTAAATCTGAATTAGTGTCTATTTTCGATGCTGGCTTTTGTTTGAATGCTCTTTTTCCCCATAGGGTTTTTCTTTTAGTTTTTCCTATGGGGGTTTTAATGAGGCTCTACATAAGCTATTTTTTTTCACCAAAATAGTGCAAGGGTTGGCAAGGCTTATTGCTATTTGTCGGGGTTTGGTGAATGCATTTTCTTAGCATACTTTCTGTCATTCAATCTACATGAGAGGATTGTTCTCATGATTTATCTTTATTATTAATACAATCTATTTGTTCTCAAAGCAAATCTGAAATGAAAAATTATATATAGTCAAAATATTAAATACCCAAATTGATTACTATATTTTATATATTATTTGACGTTAACACAAGAAAATATATTAAAACTACTTGAATAGAATTAAAATATCAAATATTATATAATCATTTCAAGATGGTACTATTGAGTCATAATAGGAGAAAAACAATTGAAAATAAGTAAACTATATTGCTAAAGTTACATGATTAAATAACAACTATGATATGATTTTTTATATATTTTAGTTCTTCTGATTATGAAAACTATTTTACCTCAAAATATTTATTAAAATTATTTTAAAAACTATTAAATTAACATATTTATATCTAAAATTTATTTTTAAAGTAATTTACTGATACTATATATTATTAATGAAAATCTAATCAATTAACATGTCAGCTATATATCATAAATAAATTATGATTATTATTATAAATACTAAATTATATTTATTGTTATTTTTTATTTTATTTATTTATTAATAAAACTGTCATACAATTTAAATATGGAGAATTACAATTATTTTCTATATATTTTTTGTATACTAAAAAATCACTTAAAATGATTAATTAATGATGATATTAATTCATTATTATTATAGTAAAAAAAACGTTAAATGTATTTAATGTACTTTACTATATTATTAACTTAGTAAAATAATTATTAAATAAAGCTACGTGTATTTTGACATCAATCCATTTCATCTTTGCATTTGTTCTTATCTTTAAAGTATTGTGACATCAATCCAATTCATCTTTGCATTATTTGTTCTTATCTCTAAAACAACAAATGTGTATATAAATATATACGTTCTCTCTATACCAATGGCTCACATTTAAGACAACCTAATTGTATCTTGCCGAAATCCTAAAAACTTCGTTTTTTGTCAGCCAAAACCCTTATTTTGTCTCGCCGATATTCTAAACATTTTTTCCTTAACCATAACCATCGCTTGCACGCTAAGCCCCTACTTTGCTTCATTCTTTACTCTTCCACATATCCAGTTTGAAAATTATATATGCTTATTGTTTAATACTTTGGATCACTCCTGAATGCGATTGGGTCCACATGCCTAGATGAGGTGGTCAAGGCAGCATCATTCAAGCATTTGATGTTGCTTTGCAAGATACCCCTTCTGAAAAGTAGGAATAATAACTTTTAGTTTTTTATGTTGCATTTCATGTGTATGTGTGTGCGCACGTATGTGTTTTTCATTTCTTTGTTTTAACGAACTTTTTCCACAACCAGAATAATGATGTGGGGAGAGTATTTTTCTCACTTGAGTTGCGGGGCAACGGATCTACTTGGCAGTGCTGCCAAGCATATAAGATGATATTTTCAATGCATCCACCCAACACAGATGAGACTTTCCTTTAATATCAATTTTACCATCTACCTTTTTACATTATTAATATTGTCTTTGATGAATAAGAATTGAACTAATTGTCTGTCTTTCACAAGTGGTGATTTTTTATTGCAGATGTGTTAGCGAGGGCTTTCTTTGAACTGATCTGTGTGACTGATTAATTGCAAAGTTTTTTAATATGAATACTTCTATGCCTATGTCTAACCATGACTGTGTTAAAGTTTTTATGTTAGATTTTATGCCACTAAATCATCTATGTTGAGCTTATATTTGTTTATGCAAGCCTTTTGGTTTAGAAATATCCCGATCTTGGAGTTTACTTTGTTAATTTTTTATTGAACATGTATGTTTGGGAAATCATGTTTGTCTTTTGCTCTTAAGTTCATGCAAAGAAGGATTTGAAAGGTATTAAGGTGGAAGTTAGTCTTGGAGAACATAAAAGAAATTATAAAGTTCTTGGAGTTTCAATGAACCAGTTAGAGAGATAATGTGCAGAGTTATAATTGTTTAGAAATCAATTATTACCTTCATTTTAATTTATCAAGGGGAGGTAAAATGTGTTTCATGTTTGATATTGTGACTTTTTTCCTTTATCGAAATTGTTGGGATAAACTTATCATTTATAAATAGCAAATGCTTTTATATAAATAGTGTATAACTTTAGTATGTAAGAAAGTATCTGTTGTGCATGCCCATATTTTGTTATACTCTATAAAGCTATTGTTTATGCAATTTGTTTTTTGCTTAAGTTTACTCTTAATGACGAAGAGAACAAAAAAAATCAACCACCCAAATATTTCAATGATAAATACAATATGAAGTTGAAGTATGAAATTTTTACTACTCCTCAAGCTAGAAGTGACAGAAAGTCTATTTATTTGAATGTGGAGGTCTTTTTTTTTAATGTAGTTATATTTATTTTGCATGATAACTTTTCTTATGACTTCAACTTTTATTTACATGATAGGTTTATTAACTTGTAACTAGACAAAGATACGCAAAGAGATTAAACGAGAACAATGAAATTTCCTTTTATGGGCAACATGGCAGTGTCCTCAACAAAAAGAGAGTTATATAAGTACTTAGTTGATTATTGTAAACCACTTATATAATTTTCCTTTTCTTAAGAACACTGATAAAGTGCCCTAAAAAAGAAGTTACTTGGTTCTCCTTTAGTCTTTTGGTGTATTTTTGTCCAGCTACAATTAGACAAACCTACAATGAAGAAAAAAGTTGAAGTCTAGATGAAAAAATTTCAAGCAAAATAAATATAGCTAAGTAAAGGGAAATACTTCTATAGTCAAATAGATAGGTTTAGTGTCACTTCTACCTGATGGGTCATTAAGACTTTCATACTTCGATCTCATATTGTATTTCTCATCTAAGTATTGAGAGACCAATTTTTTTTTCTTGTCATCAAAGGTAAACTTAAGAAAATATCAAATTAAAAAAACCATAGTTATATATCTATGAAGCATGACAAAATATGGGCTTTCATAGCAAATACTTCCTTACATAATAAAGTTATCCAAAATATATAGAAACATAAAGTTATCCAAAATATATAGAAGCATTTTCTATTTACAAGTGGTAACATTTTCCCAACAAAACACTATGGTAAAGAGAAAAAAAAGTCAGAATATAAAGCATAATACACATTTTACCTCTACTTGATAAACTAAAACAAAGGTAATAATTAATTTTTGAAAAAACTATAACTTGCTAACATTATTTCTTTAATTGCTTCCATTGAAAGTTAAAACCCCCACACCTTTATAACTTCTATTATATTTTTTAAGAGCAACTTTCATTTTTATACTTTTCAAAGTCTTCTTTACATAAAAGAAAAAGATAAACATGATTTTTTTCAAACATACATGTTCAATGAAAAGTTAAGAAAAGATAAACTTAAAGTTCACAGTATTTTTAAATCAAAATGCTTGCATAAACAAATAGTAGCTCAACATAATGATTCAGACACATATAATCAAACACAAAACCTTAACAGAATCATGGTCAAATAGACATAGGCATTGAAATATTCATATTAAAATGATGGCTTAATATCAATTTTGGTCTCTCACTTATCACGATTTGACAGTTCTGGTCCCTCAAGGAATTTATTAACCTACAATGTCTCTAACGTTTACTAATTGTTGCAGTTTGGTTTTTAGTCAACTTTCATCCAATATTTAACGATTTTTAATTAAAAATCAATTAAAAATAAGGCTTGAAGAGTTTTTTTTTATTAACAATTTTATGGTTTCTGTTTTTTTTAAATGATTTTTTGATAAAAAACCGTTAGAGGGCGTTTGTTACAAGTTATCAAAAATCATTATCGGGTATGAGGTTTCCCAGGAATATTAGAACATGAATTATATGCCTGGGCATTATAAAAAAAAAGTGTTTGGTTAATAAATCCAATTCCTGGGCATGTTTTTAAATTTTATTTAATTAAAATATTTATAAAAAAATTGAAATAAAAAGAAAAGTTAGCGGAACATAACTTCCATTTCCCTGGGAATGTAAGATACCATCCTTGGACGTGGGAATAAAATTTGAATAAAACAAGGTAAATTGAATGTGTGGGAATAATTTTTCTAAAACTTATAATAAACATGAGAATGTTACTTTCCCAACCTTACTTACCTGAGAATGTTTAAAGTTCCATTCTACCAAACGTCCCCTTAAATATTTGATGAAAGTTGAAGGAAAACCAAAACTGCAAGTCTGCAACAATTAATTATAAACGTGAGGGACATTATAGGCTAATAAATTCATTGAGAGATCAAAACTGTCAATTTGTGATAAGTGAGGGACAAAAATACTATTAAGCCTAAAATGATTTACAATTAAATCAGTCACGCGAATCACTTCAAAGGAGAAAGCTCTCATTGACATATGCAGTAAACGAACCACCACTTGTTAAAGACAAGAAATTGGTAGAATTATTATTTTTGTCAAAGACAATATTAATAACGTATAATGGTAGATAATAGAATTAATATTGAGGGAAAGTCTCATATGTGTTGGTTGGAGACACTTATAATATCCTCTCCAATATATACGTAATAACTTGAAAGAGCTAGCATATTATTGGTGCTAGTGATTAACCCAAACTCAAGGGTCATTCAACCTTGATATATAACATAGTCAGAAGATAAAAGTAATCAAATAGCTAGTGTTGTTGGGCTTCCTTATGCTTTACCTGTAAATATTCCTAGTAAGTTTATTGATACTAGTGAGTTTATTTTGTTTGTTGCTATATTGTTTTATGGAGGCATACATAGAGGAAAAGGCATATAACTCGCAATTGCTCAGCTGGCTACAGAAACAATGGTGGGGTCACCATATTTAAGTTACCTCCATCACAATTAATCTGGTCCCTGCATGTAACTAAATATTTCTGGAACACAACTTATGTAGCCTCGTGAAATATGCAAGCTGCAGAGCAAACAGAATGTACGCAAGTTCTTTTAAAGTTTCTGGCAATATACATGAAACCCTTTTCAACTTTAAACAACTTCTATTATAAACTTTGTTTTTACACACTTCATGAGCAATAACTTTCCCTCCCTAATTAATTTCCCATATAGTATATACGTGATGAACAGCCAAAGTCAATTTTGTTATCCAAAGCTAGTCAGGTATCTATATTTGTTTTTTTTTTCACATCGGAAAACTAACGACAAAAAAGACAACTAAGGAATAGCTAAACGATACCTCAAAATGATCAGGATCTCTAAGTCTGGTGTGGTGCCTCAAGCAGACAAAACGCCATGGATGGAGAATTCGCCCCCTTCCGAGCTAACCAATCTGCAAGTTGGTTACAATCTCTACTTATAACACGCAGTAAAACTATCCACCTCCTTCCCATCAGCTCACGGATTTCCACCAAAATGGGAAAAAAGATCATGTTGTCATGGTCGATTTTTTTTTCTAAATAATGCAAAAAAGTTTTTTAATTAGCAAAAAGGGGCACAAAAAAAATTATTTAGCAAGATGGGGTACTTTTAGTGGTTCAGCGAGTTTTGTTGCGTTTTCCATGTATTATTTATGAAAAAGGTCTGACTGATTATTGGGAAATGATGGGGTGCAGGGTGATTGGAAACATCATTGCTTTATGGTGGTTGACCGTGTGGGATTCGCAAGTTTTATTGCGTTTTCCATGTTCTGAAAAGCAGAGTTGGAATGATGGGTCAATGATGGTGGCAGGTTGGCAGGGTGGCAGGGTCACGTGGTTTTGACTGGTAAATGATGGGTGTCGCAAGTTTATCTGCGAATCCAATAAACTGATTTTGCATGGGCGACACGAGGCATGCATGCATGATTGACATGGGTCTCACAACATTTGTTGCGAATTGACTTGGCTATTAGTGGCGGTCTGAAACCCCTATAAATAGACCGCCACTATCCAACTTCAACTTCCACTATCATCCCAACCTCTTCACAACCTCAACTCTCATCACAACCTCTTCCTTTTGTTCAATTTCATTCATCCTCAACCTCTCTCAAGCTAAATGGCCGACCAAGAAGTGGTCAAATTGGGTCCGAGGAATGATAGTGTGTTGTATTTGCAAAAAGATGGCAAGCACGTGTCTATTGGTGCGTGGAACCAAATAAATAGAATTCTGAAAGTGAGAAAATATCGGGATTTTCGAGATTTTATTCCCGCTGAAATTGTAGGCCACCTTCGTCAAGCCGGATTTTACGAAGCCGCCTTAGCTGGGTCTCTGAAACTTGACAAAGTTTTAATATCAGCTATGGTGGAGCGATGGAGGCATGAGACACACCCGTTCCATATGCCGTTCGGAGAGTGTACTATCACTCTGCAAGATGTTGCTGTTCATCTTGGCTTACCCATTGATGGGAATCCTGTCACCGGAGTTACTTGGTGTGATTGGTCTTAGCTTGTAGAGGACTTGCTCAGAGTGGTGCCACCCGCCAGTGCTATCAAAGGAGGTGGCTTGAAGTTGGTTTGGCTAGGTGAGCAATTTAATTTTCATAATCTAGGCGGTGCCGACCCGATACAACTTATGTATGCTGCAAGAGCATACATCTTGCGACTAATTGGTACTTTCTTACTATGTGACCACACCGGTTCACATGTCCCTCTTAGATATCTCATTCTCTTACGAGACTTTGAGGAGACCGCAAAGTATAGTTGGGGTTCAGCCGTACTAGCACTTCTCTATCATGAGTTGTGCTATGCAACCGGTGCTTCACGTACAGAGATTGGCGGCTGTGCTTATTTGATACAAGTGTGGGCATGGCTAAGGATTCCAGGAATCGGCCCGGATCCACCGAGGCTGCACCGTGGCCTCCCACTCGCGGCAAGGTATGCACATAATTTAAATAATAAATTTTGTTGCTAATTTCATTTCCTTAAATTCAAACTTTACGGTTCATTCATTTTTTTATATATTAAACAGATGGAGGGACCCGGACCCGAAAAAACCAATAAAGTGGGCAAAGAAGCAAATCGAGTGGTGGCGCACCAAATTAGACGAATGTAATGTTTCGCTTCAGATGCATGGACCTTCTCCGACCTTCGAATATGGCACCTTGGTCGCCATGGACAACCCTACCATCGTAATACACAAAAGTAAATAACTTGATCCATTGCAAAGGTTTTTTTCGTTACAGAAACGTTATGAAATGCAGGAGATTGAAGTTTTGAAAATATTCAAGTGTATTTTTCGTAGAAGAAAGTTATGAGACTCAGGAGTTTCAAGTTATGAACTTATAGTGTTTTGAATTCGCAAAAAAAATTGAGAATCTAGTCAATCTCGCTTATTTTGTCATTTTGTATATCCTGGATTCGCAAAAAAAATTGAGAATTCAATATTAGCCATTCCTTTCCCTCCATGTCAGTACTGCCACCTGAAAAGAACCTGAAAAGCACCTGAATTCGCAGGTAAACTTGCGACACCAATCTTCAGCCTGCCACCCTGCCAACCTGCCACCATCATTGACCCATCATTGCCATCAACTTTTCAGAACATGGAAAACGCAAGAAAACTTGCGAATCCCACCATCATAAAGCAATGATTTTCCAATCACCCTGCACCTCCCAATCAGTCAGACCTTTTTCAGAAATAATACATGGAAAACGCAACAAAACTCGCGGAACCACTAAAAGTACCCCATCTTGCTAAATAATTTTTTTGTGCCCCTTTTTGCTAATTAAAAAACTTTTTTGCATTATTTAGAAAAAAAAATCTGTCATGGTCCTCCAGGGCCTGCACCAGCACTTGGCAATCCACAGTACATACCAGTGTTCTCCAACCACGATCCCACACAATTTGGAGCCCCAGTTTCAGAGCTCGCGACTCAAACAACAGTGGGAGTGGTTGCTCAGTTGGTTGAGTTAAGGGTAGAAATAGTGTTAGAGATGGAGGTTCAGGGTTCAAACCCTGAAGAGAAGCATTTGTTATTACTAACAACTAACCACAAACATTTGCCTAGAAAAAAAAACAACAACAGTTACCACCTCCATGGTAGCTGGTAAGATGACATTAATTTGTGTATGTAAATTTTGATTATAAATATCATAGTTTAGCCAATTTACATAGTTACTGAATCACGGACGCAAATAAAGCAAATGTATATCTACCGAATTTGTCTTATTAACCTCGAGCCCGATATTCTTATCCCTTGACCCTTATATACGAAGTTGAAATTTGACTATGATTTGTGCCACTCATTGAATAAGCACTGCACCATTCTTTTAAGATGTTATGTCAATAAGGGGCATATTAGGTGAGAGCTAAAAAATGAGATTTAATCTGAACCCTTTATTTAATCTAAGGGCTATAAATTATTCCTCTCATCTCTCACTATAAACTACTATTCTCACATGATATGCCCTCTATGTCAATAATCCTTATCTCCATCATCAAGCGATCATTACTACACATTAGAATGTGACTTGAGTATAAATTTACCTCGAAAGCAACTATTTGCCTTCACCTGGATTAGAAGAACTCAAGGCTTGTTGAAGATTTTTCAAACTAACAAATCATCGAGGAACCACATCTCAAAAGTAACCCGGATATGAGAATTGCTTTATAATTTAATGAGTTGTCTAAATGATGTTAAAAAAATTTGGGTTAGATTACCCTAGTCCTAGGTTGACAAATAATATTTAAGCTAAGTGGACTAGAAATTCTACTTATCGTAAATATAATTGGTCCACGTAAAACTATAATATGATTTAACCTAAACTTTTCCATAGTTTACTTAAACAAGACCATAATAATTTTTTCCTACTTACCAAAAAAACCCATAACTTAATTATAAATATATATTATTAGTCACCTTATTGGATATTGTTGAGATTCTTACTCATGGGAGGTTCAGATTCCCTGTGTGTGCTAGTTTTTTGTGGACATTCATTGATCTTCTTATATTGCGTGTAATTGGGAGATTCGACTTCGCTATATTCCTCGTGAGGGCCAATGGCCAGCAATTGGAGTTTACTAGCATTAAGGATCCTTCTAACACAATTGTTCCGCTGATGTCTAGAAATGCTTTAGCTTTGTAGTTTTATCTATATTTTCTATTAAAAAAATGTGAAACTAATCAATATTAAATTAAAAGAAAATAAAAGGAACAAATTAGTTATGGTTGACGAGATCAAACACAAAATTAGATTGAGTCCACAAACTTTTTGTACTAGTACTACTATTTCAATAGTTTAATTTGACTCTCCTCCATAAAACTTCTATTCTTAAATCCTAGAAAATATTCATTCTCCTCCATTTCCCACCCACTTGAGTTGCAAGTAAGTGGTGCATCACATGCTTTAGAAATTATTTGTGATACGCACTTCATAAAAACTATGTCATTTAAAATATCATCATGTGAGGAGATATATAATACTGTATGATATATGATTTAAATACACAATGATGAAAAGTGCAATGTTCCTCTCCTTCTCTTATCTTCTAGTGACCTTTTTGATGCCGACAACTAGCATATCTTATGCAATATTTTGTTCAAGATTTGCATACCAATATAATCATCTATATATCTATATCCAGTCTGGTCTGCAAAAAGTGTTGTTTCGTCGTCTAGTTTGGCCGACTTCTTTAATCAGTTTTCATTCTTGCACTTTCCAATTAGGTTAATGTACGTACATCACATTTGCTCAATTATATCATAAAAGTCTGCAACAAGCACGTTTATATCAATTCTTTGAAAGAAAAATAAATGTCATCATAAAGAATATTGAAATTGACAAAAAAATAATGCAAGTTTTTTTAAAAAAGAATATTGCAAGCTAATGCCGGGACTAGCATATATAATAATATATCTATAATTATTCACTTTTATGACAATCCCTTTAATGTTGTCAAACCCGTAGAGTGACCATGAACTGGATTGATAATGAGAATTTGACAATGTTTGGCATGTCATTTCAGCTAGTTTATAGCTTATTTGACTAGTTTAAAGTTTATTTGACTAGCTTAAAAGCTCTATAAAAGTGTTTGGTGAAGGAGTTTATTTCAATAGCTTAAAACTTTAAGCTATCTGAGGTAGCTTATAGCTTATTGAACTTATTGACATTTTTATTCTTATTATTTTATTAAAATTCCACCATATAGGTATTAATATTAAAATAAAATAAGTAAAAATTAATATTATATTTTTAAGATGATTTTTTTGTTCCTTCGGAAAAGTTATTTTTAAGATGATAAATAAATTGAGTCAAATTAAAATATTTAAAGTTATAATAATTTTAATATTAATATCCTATAGGTATTAATGTGAAAATAAAGTAATGTTAAATATAAAAATAATTATACAAGTATGTCCTTTTATGTCATTTTACAATTTCAGCTTGTTCAACAGCTAGTTTTACCAAACACTTTTGTTACAATTACGTAGTTTTTCAGCTTTCAGCTATAGCTTATCAACTTTCAGCTATAAGCTAGTTTTTCAGCTATCAGCTAAACGTGTTAAACATAGTCGCCTTTATCTCATGCATAAACAATATTAAAACACAATAAAGTGCAAGAATAACCTAATCATGCAATGACAAAGTTATAATGATAAATTAAATCATACATAAAGTGACTAAGCATGAATTTATAGAAAATTTATGTGGTACCCATATTAAGTAATTTAATAGATTATTATCATGTTATTTAAAGTAAATACTACATATTTAGATTTTACTTTACTTATCAATTAACTTCATATCATGAAATTTATTTTTTAATGAAAAATGAATGAGTGGTGGAAACAAATGACGGTGATGGAGATGCTCGTAAAATGATTATGGTTGACGAATGAATAAAGCTCAGAAAACACAACTCGCAAATCTCATGTCCCTAAGAATGGAACGCTGCATTACAATGATATAACAAAATTAAATTTTTAACCAATATATTAGTCTTCATTATCGAACCAACTTATTTTGGGTACCACACCTTAATCTGGCTTAAGGTGCCACATCAAGCACATCAAAATTTAACACAAGTTTATAAGTTAAAAAGTATATCTAAAATTCAAACAAGGGTACGTAAATAAGTCATAATTATGGTCTTCAAACAATAATCAAAATCTAGCTATATTATAGGCCTCTTGGCTCTAGTTACCAATTCATAATTTTATTGTTTTGAAAGTCAATTCATAATCTTCAACCAATAAGAATTTCTATAACGCAAAGATTTGAGATCAAGGGATTTGTAAACAGCTTTAATATTATTGTAGCAACTAAATATTTTTTTTTACGTATATTGCAGTTTGAATATAAATTTATATCAGTATTCTGATTTACTAAGCATTTTTTTTTCTTCATTTTTGAATTGAGTTGGAAGTATTTAGACGTTGATCCCAATAATAATATAAACACACCCTAAAAGCATCTCCAATGCATAGTTGCTAGTTGGGATGCTTAAAAACTATTTCGGTGGGTCCAGACTGACACATAGGATTTAAGCAACCTAAGCAGAATTCGCTCCAACCATGATTGCTTAGTTTACTTTTAGTTGGGTCTCATTATACCTCTTATATTTATATTATTTCAAGGTAATGACACTATACAAGTACATGAATGAAAGAGAAAATATAATTTTTTAGTCAAAAAGTAAGGATAGAGAAAATAAGCAACCGTTGCTTAAATAAGCAACCGTTGCTTAAATTTAAGCAACCCAACTGTCACGTCATATTGTTTCAGTAGTGCTCCAAAATAAGCAACGTTGCTTAAGTTGCCAACTGGATTTAAGCAACCCCATTGGAGATGCTCTAACACCCTAACTCTTGTGCACAAAAAACAAAGCAATATTAGAGGAAAGGGACACTAGAGTTTGCAAAGAATAAAAGCAAAACAACAAAGAACTGTTGAATGCGGTTACTTGCAAGTTTATTCGAATTCGTTTGAGTTTATAAAAAAAGTAAGCTTACAGTTGATTTACCTCAATTTAACCAGAATTTATATTTTATAGTATTGTACCCTACAAGACCCATAAAATTTATAATTACATGTAAGGTACCGTACAAAACTCACCCTGCAGTTGTACGATATACACCACCGAATTTGGTCACTTAGCTACGTTTGTAAATTTTGCACGATAAACAAGTCCAAAGTTTATAACAACCATCAATCATGTTTCTGTCATCTATCAATCACAAGCTATAGGTGTTATGGGGAGGGGTGAGTGTGTGAGGTTGGGAAGGATATGGTGGCTGAGTGGTGGTAGTGGAGGTTGAG
Source organism: Lotus japonicus (assembly GCF_012489685.1). Classification (NCBI taxonomy): domain Eukaryota; kingdom Viridiplantae; phylum Streptophyta; class Magnoliopsida; order Fabales; family Fabaceae; genus Lotus; species Lotus japonicus. Next base: position 109,725,216 of record NC_080041.1, on the reverse strand, counting down.
TGGTGGTTGATGAGAAGAAGAGGGGGAGGAGGAGGAAGGGCAAAAATGATTAAAGGGAACTTTAGAGGACTAAAACTGATTTGAAAAATTGTGGATAACTGACATATGACTAGAATTGTCACGTAGGCGAATAATGATTCGGCAAAATAATTTTTTTTAGATTAAAAACTATAAAAATAAGTTAGGACAACTTCAGATTCAAATGCATAGCTCAGAAAGTAAATATATTCAACCCGAGTAATGATATATACACACACCTCATTTTTAAAACACTTCATTTCCACCTCTTTTTGTTTCTATCTCTCTCCTCTTACCATCTATCACATCCCATACTTTCTCTCCCTTACTTTTTCTTTTCTTCCTATCTCTCTCATCATTCCACCTCACACACCTCAAAAGAGAGGTGTGTGAGTAACATTACTCTATTCAATCCCAAAAGATAAGATGTGATAAAAGAAGATAAAGAAAAAACAAAATAAATGTGAGGTAAAAATACTTACTTAAATCTGAGTTGATTTAAAAGAATAAAATATCCTTTTACACTCATCACACTCATATTAAGTTAGAGATATGTTAAAAAAAGTTAGAGATATAATAGTGAATAATCAGATAAAAAAGAAAAATATTAAGGAAAATGAGAGAAAATGAGATAATAAAGATGTGAGTGAAGAATTAAAAATGAGATAATTTGACATTGATAACTGTGTAAAGAAAGATCATATGAGTATCTGACAGGAGTTGGAGAGTGGGGCAGTATTTGACAAAAGTACTTTTCTTTATATTCACGAGTTTCCTTTTCTAGGTGAATAATGTTTTATTTACACCTCTCTTTGAGGTAGAGAGATGTGGAATTAGAAGAAAGATAAGAAGAAAAGAAAAAGTATGAGAGATAAAGTATGAGATGTGATAGAATATAGATGATAAGAGGAGAGAGATAGAAATAGAAAGATGTGAAAATAAAATGTTTAAAAAATGAGGTGTATATATATCATTATTGTTTCTAGGTATGTATATGCATGGTGCATCACAAATAATTGATGGCTTGAAATAATCATTATCCAATTAAATTCTATAAATAATTTATTTATTGGATCGATCTCATATCCTAACTGTGAAAGGAAACCTCAGAAATTAGAACAAAAACAAAAGCTTTGAAACTAATAAAAAAAATTAAATTAACCAAAATTGGACTATAATTAACTTTCTCCATTCCTATTTAACTGTCAACTTTGAAGAATTTTTTTGTTTATATTTAATTATGTTTTTACAACAAATGATATTGTCGGTACAATAAATGAGAATAGATAACACATACTTTAAAGGGTAAAATAGAAAAATAATTCTCACTTTTTCTAAAAATCAAAAAAAATGGTCTGGTTATTGATTCTCTCGTAGCGTGACAGTTCGATTAAGTGTCCCTGTTCACATCTAAAGCATATTAGGTGAAGGCCTTCTTAAACACTTGATTGATGAATTAAATGACATTAATGTTCAATGAGCCATAATGGTTAGCATAAACCCTCATATTCCTCTTGCTTTTCGTGTCATATGACAAATCATATAACTCATTTATTTATATTTTTCTTATAGTGCTATTTATTTTGAAGTGAAATTTGAATGTAAATAACTATTTTCCATATGGATTGTGTGGTCTAAAAATCACAAAGTGCATTTTTTAACCCTACTAAAGATAATTGGGAGGAAAACTCATAGAGATTTATATTAAATGAGCTAAAAACAGTATTCCAAATGTAATAAAAATAAATGAGCTAAAAACGTATTCTTTCTCTTTTATTTATTTTTTCTGTTAAAGAAAGTTTTACCGCTCAAAGTGATCATATCTAACATGTTGTGTTGAACACCCTCCAAAACGCATTAGAAGAGAATTTATGTCGTAGCTTATGGTTTAATGTGACTTTTTGGTCTAACGTGAATTCTAAATGTGGAACCAAACACACACTTAGTGTAGGATACTCATAATTTAAACCATAAAAAAAGGAAATAGGATCCCTGACCCTGAGATGAATGATGGAGTCCTTATAAATAGCCCAAGAGGGAAGCTTTGATCAGAAAGAGGTTACAATAATTTAGCTCCTCTCTTTCCCTCCCTCCCTCACTCCCTCCTTTATTAGGGCATGATTTGTGTTCACAAGAGTGATTATCTGAAGTGAGCTTCTGAATCAATAAAGGAAGCAAATAAAGCAGGCCATGCCTCAAATTTCAGAAACACTCAGAATGAGAGTGAAAGCTTGTGCCATAGAATAATAGCCAAAGAGCCAACTTGCACAGTCCCTATTTAATCAAAGAAAGAGAAATGCAAAAAAGAGATAGCTATGTGTAGTATGGCATTAGTATTTTCTTTCATCCAGATTTCTCTCAAAGTCAGAAAACACTAAATACCCCTGAGCCTAGTAGCTGATCCTTCTGGACCCTAATGCCAAATCGCCCATCATTCTTTTGTCCCTTTTCCCAAGGCTTCAAAATCCAACATTCACATCCAAGAAGAGTCACATTATATTAACAGAAAAGTAAAGGAGAGAAGCCACAAGGAAAGCTCCAAGAAGAAGAGCTCTAAGGAAAAAGAAAGAGATATGAAGATCCAGTGTGATGTCTGTGACAAAGTGGAGGCCTCTGTGTTCTGTCCTGCAGATGAAGCTGCACTTTGCCATAGCTGTGATCGCGCCATCCATCATGCAAACAAGCTTGCAAGCAAACATGAGAGATTCACTCTGCATCACCCCTCCTCCATAGACTTGCCTCTTTGTGATATATGCCAAGTACCCATCATCATTCCTTCTCTCTTTATTAACTATGATTAATAAAAATCTAGTCTTTTCACAGTAGATTTCACTATTTCCACAGAATCCAAGTCAAACTAACAAAAATCTAGTCTTTTTAGTACATGTTTGTTTCCACAATTCACATAAAATCCAAATCACAATTAGTCAAAAGTTATTGTATGTTTGGTTCTAGGGTGGTATACTTTGCAACCACTTCTGGTTAGAAGTTACGAGTCTTAAATTCTGAGTAAATACGTCTTGGATTTTGTGCAAATCATGGAAACAAAAATCAACTAAGATATGTAACTTCTAACAAGAAGGAAAGCATTTCATCATAGAAACAAACATCCAACTAAGTGATTAGATAAGCTTCTATTTCCTCATAATCTATTCTGGCACCTAGAAGCTTTCAAAATAGATCATGCCTTCATAATCAATTGTATATGAACCGCCAAAATAACTATATTTTTGTTTCAGGAGAGAAGGGCGTGTCTATTTTGCCAAGAAGACAGAGCAATTCTTTGCAGAGAATGCGACCTTTCTATCCACAGAGCCAATCAACACACCCAGAAACATAACAGGTTTCTTCTCACGGGCTTGAAGCTCTCCAACACATGTTTGGACTCAGATTCATCGTCCACGGACAGAATCACTGTCTCTTCTGAAGCCAGAAACTCTCGATCCAGCAAAGCAAGCAGGCCTAGATCAGGTTCAAATGAAAATGCCTGCTCTTCTTTGAGGTTTGAAGATAACATGGCTAGTGACACTGGTTCAGCTTCAACAAGCAGCATTTCTGAATACTTGATTGAAACAATCCCTGGTTACTGCTTCGAAGATTTTCTTGATGCATCGTTTGCACCTAATGGTTTCTGTAAGGTTTGCTGTAAACCCTGTGATTATGTTTTCTATATCTAAGAGAATGAGACCAGAGTCTTATTTTTTTTCCTGGGATTTAACAATGTTTAACTGTGTTTGTTGTTGCAGAACTATGATTATCATTCAGGCTTCCAAGCTCAAACTCAAGTTCAATCCCCTCAACTTAGCCATTCGAGTCTTCTTCTCCAAAATGGCTACTGTACAGTTCCTGTACCTAGTCCTCCTTTCATGAAAAAATCTAGAAGCTCTAGATAATCACCTAATTGTAAAAAACTGTTGGAAAGTATCCTCTTTATTTTGTTTTCTGCATTTCTTTACAAATTAATTAGTGTTACTTTTTGGTTCTCTACTTCTCTGCTATCATTTATTATTTGTCTTCCAATCTACTTGTTCGAGCTCTTATTTTAGCAATTTTTCTTTCAATAATTTAAATTACACAGCTGGATGTAGTCAGATATATCTATAAACCGGAAGTCAGATATAGTCAGATATATCTTTCAATCTACATTCTTAAACTGGAAGTCAGATAACAACCTTTTAGAATTCAGTGGGAAGACTTTTCTTGGTATATCTATAAAAGCTATCAATGTACTTTCTTTCCATCATTAGTTATATAAAAATAAATAATAAAAAAGATATATATATAATATGATGTAATCTAAAGGGAAACTGGGAAAAAATATGAGGTGGATGTTCCGTGTGTTACTAATTAGATGTCTAAACCATGAAATTCTTTTCATAATTGATGGTCAATATTGAACATGAATAAACAGCCGACAGTGTGTATTGTTCGAACATGGGGTTGATTGATTATGATGGATAGTAGAACTTTTCAAGTTGTTGGGCAATTTTAGGTAGGTCGCAATAGATGTGTGCGGGCCCTATGGGCACTTTTTTTGCCGAAAGAGTTGCATTACAAAGCAAAAAAAGAACAAACACAGCCCTAGGGGGATCCTTGTGATGCTGAAATGTCAAATGCTATGCTGAAAGTAGGCCATCTATTATTGTACATTTGAAGACTTTATCTTGGACGAACCATCTAAGTTTACCCAACCTGGTGAGGAAGAAACTGATAGCATCGGGCCTCTGAAGCCAATCAGCCCACGACCAAAGAGGGCCAAAGCTAGGCCCAAGTGGACAAATGATTTCATCTTGGGAGATTTTTAATGTTCATGATTAGAGTAATTGCTAGCTTTTATTATTAAGTAATTGTTGCTATTTATTTCATTTCCCTAAAGGCCACTGGCCCATGCCATGAGGCCCAATTAGGAGCTAGGTCTTTCACCCAGCTACAGTATTTAAGCTTTATTGACTGTACTCAGCAGCTATCTGAAAATTGAATGAACATTCATTTCCTTTATTGTTCTCACTAATTGCTCCTAACATTCTCTAACCCCAGATCTGACACTTGGTGGGAAATTGAGCCCATCAATTGGTGCTTTCACTGTTCCTTCTCATGCCTTCCGATGAGATTTCCCTTTCCACCGACATGCTCCACTCGTTGGTGGAGGAGCTAGCGTCACTGTCCCGCAAGCAGGAGCAAATGCAGCTGAACATGGACTCTTCTCAGACATCCCTCGCCGCTGCTCTCTCCGGGCTGGTTGAGAAGGTAAACTCGATTTCCCTTCAACCCAGCTCAACTCCCACACCCTTTCATGCTGCATCCTCTTCTTCACGTCCTCCTGGTCAACCTGTTCCTCCTGGGTTTCACCATTCCCGCAACCCCCCTCACCAATACCCTCACCACCATCAACACCCACACCACCCAACTACCCCCAAACCACCAAAATTGACCTTGCAAAGCTTCGAAGGTCCTGAACCTCTCGATTGGTTGTTCACAGCAGAGCAATTTTTCCAATTTTACCAAACTCCTGCAGAACAAAAGCTTGATTATGTGTCTTTTTACATGAAGGGTGAGGCACTGAGTTGGTTTAAATGGATGTATAACAACAACCAACTCACCTCCTGGGAAGCATTCACAAGGGCCCTCACTATCAGATTCGGTCCTTCCTCTTATGAAAACCACAACCAAGAGCTTTTCAAGTTGAAGCAACTCACCACGGTTGCAGAGTTCCAGGGACGATTCGAAAAACTCTCGAATCAAGTTGTGGGTCTCTCTCCTGAGGTCATGCTCGATTGTTTCCTCTCAGGCTTGAAACCTGAAATCAACAAAGAGCTCAAGATCTGGAAACCCAATACCGTGTCTCAAGCTATTTGGCTGGCCAAAATGATCGAGGACAAACTCCGGGATACCCGTATTACACCTTTCAGACCCTCCAAACCCGGCGGAACACCTTACTCAGGCCCTTCACCGGCGCCCCCTAAACCCACCGCTGCCACGACTGCTCAGTCACCGTCAACGCCGCCTCCGACACACGCTCAAGGCCTTCCCGTTCGCAAATTAACCTCCGCTCAGATGCAGGAACGCCGCACCCAGGGTTTATGCTACAATTGCGACGAGAAGTACGTTTTCGGACACAAGTGCCAATCCAAGCAATTCTTGTTACTCTTAATTGAGGATTCCGATGCCCCTTCACCAGAAACACCAGAACTCCCCACCATCCCACCCGTCGTAGCTGAGGAACCGGCAATAGAACACATCCATTTCCAGCTCTCTACACAAGCGTTTAAGGGCACGCCTTCCCCCAAAACCTTCAAATTTCCGGGTTCCATCTACGGAAATTCCGTCATCATTCTCATCGACACCGGAAGCACTCACAATGTGCTACCCCCTCGCATGGCTCACTTCTTACGGGTTACTGTTCAGCCCGTCCCCAGCTTTCCTGTCATGGTCGGAAATGGAGCTCGAATTTACTGCTCTGGTTTTTGCCCTTCGGTTCCAGTCCAACTAGCCAACCACACATTTTCGGTGCCTTTCTATATCATGGATATTCAGGGAGCTGAAGTCGTTCTAGGTCTCGATTGGTTGCAGACACTTGGTTCAGTGGTCTCCGATTACTCTGTTCCCTTCATGTCCTTCGTGCACCAAGGCGTGCCGTGCACACTCATCGCCGAGCAACAACACCCACCCACACAGGCCACGTTTAACTCCCTCAAGCGCTGCCTTCACATGCACTCTATTGCTGATGCTCTTATGGTCACTTGGGTGACTGCGGCGGGCACATTAGCGGGACCTGCCACTTCTCTTCAGCTGGAAACTGTGGCTGACTCCTTTCCTACATTGGACCCCCAGGTTCAGGACGTGCTGCAGAAATTTGCCCACGTTTTCTCTACACCTAAGGGTCTTCCTCCATCGCGACCCCACGACCACCATATTCCCCTACTTCCGCAGGCTGCCCCGGTCAACGTCAAACCATATCGCTACCCGCATTCCCAGAAGGAAGCCATGGCAACGATACTCGCGGACATGCTCCAGGATGGTATTGTGGCCCCAAGCACCAGCCCCTTCTCTTCGCCGGTCTTGCTAATCCGCAAGAAAGACGGGACTTGGCGCTTTTGCGTCGACTACCGTGGTCTCAACTCGATCACCATCAAAGACCGCTTTCCAATACCCACCATCGATGAGCTTATCGACGAATTGGGTGGTTCAACTGTCTTTACTAAGAGACCTGCGCTCAGGTTTCCATCAGATTCGAGTAGCAGCCTCGGATACACACAAAACCGCCTTCCGCACCGTTGACGGGCATTACGAATTTCTCGTGATGTCATTCGGGTTGTCTAACGCCCCGTCCACCTTTCAATCTGCAATGAACGACCTCCTTCGGCCCCATCTCCGCCGCTTTGTGCTGGTGTTCTTCGACGACATCCTGATTTACAGCAAAGACTTGCAGGCTCATTTGGAACACTTGCACCAGGTTCTGTCCTTGCTGCTAGAACACGAGTTTTACGCCAAACTCTCAAAGTGTGAGTTTTGCGTCCCTGCGGTGCAATACCTGGGCCATGTCATTGATTCTTCTGGAGTGCAACCCGATCCCTCTAAGACTCAAGCCATCATTGACTGGCCTGAGCCTCGTTCGCAGAGTCAGCTTCGCGGTTTCCTGGGACTTACGGGTTTTTATCGCCGGTTTGTCAGGCAATACGCAACCATTGCTACACCTCTCACTGAGCTCCTGAAAAGCACAAGTAAGAAATTTGAGTTAGATGCGGAGGCTAAAAACGCTTTTGCAAAACTCAAACACAGCGTCACCACCGCCCCAGTGTTACACTTACCTGACTTCACTAAGGTCTTCGATGTGGAGACCGACGCTTCAGGCGTAGCCATTGGCGCTGTGCTATCTCAGGAAGGACACCCAGTTGCCTACTTCAGCAAGAAGCTTGCCCTCCGTTGGCAAGCGCAGTCAGCCTACGTCAGGGAGCTATTGGCCGTCACTGAAGCCGTTAAAAAATGGCGCCAATATTTAATTGGACGCTATTTCCGCATCTTCACGGATCAACAGAGCTTGAAGCACCTTATGAGCCAATCCTACCAGACCCCAGAACAACAAAAATGGGCTACCAAGTTGCTCGGGTTCGAGTATGACATCTTCTATCGTCCAGGAAGGACAAACCGCGTCGCAGACGCGTTATCCAGGTGCTCTGAAGGAGGTTCCAGCCTCCTTTTGTCCATCTCCACTCCGGTTTCCTCCCTACTCGCTCAGCTAAAGCAATATGCTACCTCTTCGGCAGGAGCGACTTTCCTGCAACAAAACCCCCAACACGCTTAGTTGAACACCCAGCAAGGGCTCATCATATACAAGGGACGCATCTTCATACCTGACTTACCAGGCATGCGATCTCTCATCCTAGCTGAGCACCACGCTGCACCACTGGCTGGCCATTCCGGGTATAGACCCACGCTCTCCCGCATTGCCGCGACATTTGCCTGGAAAGGCATGTCCACAGAAACCAAGAATTACATCAGAAATTGTTCCTCCTGTCAATATAACAAGTATTTACCAGTTAAGAAGGCAGGGCTGCTGCAGCCATTACCATGTCCCTCACAAGTTTGGGAAGACCTGACCATGGACTTTATCACCGGGCTTCCCAACTCCCATGGCCATACTGTGATTTGGGTTATCCTGGATCGGCTCACCAAATATGGGCACTTCCTTGGATTGCCTACTCACTTCACGGCAGAATCCTTGGCCCACAGATTTGCTGTCGAGATATGCCGACTCCACGGGGTACCTAAATCCATTGTCTCTGATAGGGACAAGGTTTTTGTTAGCCATTTCTGGAAAGAAATCTTTAGGGTGCAGGGCACCAAGCTCAAGTTCAGCACCGCATACCATCCTGAGACGGACGGGCAAACTGAGGTGGTCAATCGAGGTCTGGAGACATACCTGCGCTGTTTCACCGGTGACAACCCTAAAACCTGGTTCAAATTCCTCCATCTGGCGGAGTATTGGTATAATTCTTCATGGCATTCTACGATCCAAATGACCCCGTTCCAGGCCTTGTACGGCAGACCCCCCCCCCCCTTCGCTGCTTGACCATGTCACTGGGAGCACCAGAGTCCAAGGGGTTGAGGAAACCCTCCTCCAACGCACCCAAATGCTTCACTCCTTGAAAGCCAACATGGCTCGAGCCCAGCAGTTGATGAAGGAGCAACATGATAAGAAGCGCAGGGACGTTGTGTTCGAGCCCAATGATTGGGTTCTCCTGAAGCTCCAACCTTACCGCCAAGGATCTGTAGCACTCCGCCGCTCTCAGAAGCTCTCTAAGCGCTACTACGGTCCCTTCCGAGTGATCCGCCGGATCGGCGAAGTAGCGTACGAGCTGCGCCTCCCAGCCACAAGCAAAATCCACCCCACCTTCCACGTCTCCCAACTCCGACCGTTCAAAGGGGACCCGCTGCTCCTGTTCAAGCCTCTACCCGACGATCTTCCCCTGGCTGAAGAGGAAGATCCCCAAGAACCACCTTCCGGCGACCCCATCGTCCTTGTTGCTCCATCCAAGACGACCGCGACACCAATTCCTGCCACCAGCCTTCCCGCACCGGTTACCGCTTCCATCGTGCCTCCTACCGGAGCTCCTTCCCACGACACACCTGATTCCTCCAGCGCTTCCTTGACCTCTCCTGGCTTGGGTGAAGAAACCAACTCGGAAGAGGTGGTACTTCCTTCAAGGAAGTCAGTGGATAGCACTTCAAACACAAGTGGGGTAATAGTTCCACCCACACCTGCTACCTCGGGCCCACCCTTAGCTGACCAACCACGTGCAGCTACTTGGGAAGCGGACGCATCGACTCTAGTGGAGAAAAATTTGGAGTCCGCGAGGCTCTCCCCAACGGCTCCAAACCTCTCCAACCCTATCTCTCCTAGCAGGCCTCGACCCGACTCCCTGTCCTCCTCACCTGGGCCAACCTCGCTGCCTTGGCCCACTAAAGCGCTTCAACAAACTTCCAGCCTTGAGGACAAGGCTGTTTTCAAAGACTGGGGTATTGATAGCATCGGGCCTCTGAAGCCAATCAGCCCACGACCAAAGAGGGCCAAAGCTAGGCCCAAGTGGGCAAATGATTTCATCTTGGGAGATTTTTAATGTTCATGATTAGAGTAATTGCTAGCTTTTATTATTAAGTAATTGTTGCTATTTATTTCATTTCCCTAAAGGCCACTGGCCCATGCCATGAGGCCCAATTAGGAGCTAGGTCTTTCACCCAGCTACAGTATTTAAGCTTTATTGACTGTACTCAGCAGCTATCTGAAAATTGAATGAACATTCATTTCCTTTATTGTTCTCACTAATTGCTCCTAACATTCTCTAACCCCAGATCTGACACTTGGTGGGAAATTGAGCCCATCAGAAACCAATAGTACAAATGCTCTTGTATTGCTTTTGTGAGAGGAGACAATATTAGGGTAATCTTCAATAGCCGAAGCATATGCTGATGTTTTGAACAAAGTGAAAAACCACAAAAGCCAAAATCACAAGGACAGAAGCAATTTTTCTGGACTTTTATAACTGTCCATAATTTTCTACCATATATTCAACCATGCACATAATTTCAAGTTTAACTGATCAATTACTTCAACATAAAGCAAGGTTTAACCGAACATGTTAGTTTAACCATTGGTATCAGGTTTAACGGTCTGGGAAAGCCAAACCCCAATTTCCTAAACAGTGTTAAAAGAGAAATTTAGCTCCATTACAGTACATTATCATAAAAGTATAAACACAGACGTAAAGAGGGCAATTTATCTATTAGTACATAATTTTGGATTTTATGAAGTGCTTCTTTGGAGATCATTCAATTAAAGGAAGAAGCTGATCACAAGAAAAATGGTAAGAAACTATGCTATGCGGAAACCATGGGAGGAGGTGGGAAATCATTACCATTCCTTGTGTTCCTTATCGTAACATTTAGTATTTTTCACAAGAAAAGTATACTCTATTACGTAGAACAAACATACATCATATGTACTTGGGAGTGCTGTTTACACCCTTCCCCTTTTTACATTCTTTCTCCGCACCCCTTTGTCTCGCACTATTATACAGTTCCCCAGGGGCGGTATAAAAGAAAGAAGATATTGATATACCTTTTAAATGGTTTTACATACAGGCAAACTAATGAAAGAATTGGACCCGTAATGGCATGGAATGTATTAACTCAATGGGATAGAGCCCTGCAGAAATTTAAAAAGACCAAAACAAGTTAATAATTGTACAGCATTTGAATAGGGAAAACACATATTGTAAGAAAACTGCAAGACCTCTGTCAATAGGGTCAAGATGTAAAAGCAAAAAGCCTATCTGTAATATTTGTGCGGCATATTGGGCACTCAGAACAAGCAAGTGAGCACGATTTACACACTGCCAGAGCAAACAAGACGGTGTAAGTATACGGACAAAAATTTGAAAATTCAAAGGAATTGCCAATTTTGACTTTTGAGAAGACTTACAACAAAAATGTCGGCATGGAAGAAGAATAGCTGCAGTTGGTGATTCAAAGCATACTTTACAAACATGGGAATTGGCATCGCCATTCCCAATGTACTTGAGTTCTTTTTCCTTCATCTCTTGCATGCGTGCCTGAAATCACAAATGCAGCTCAGAAACGGTAAGTTATAAGTTTCGGAATAAATATCAAAGAAAGTAAAAGCTTTTTCCTAATCATCCAAGTACAAAATTGAAAACAATTACTGCAGAAATTGAGAGTGGCACTATGTTATACTCAGGTAGTCAGGCGATCTAACAAATAGAATATTCAGAAAATAAGGTACAATATTTTCATTGTACATTGGAATACTTTAGAGCATCCAGTGACTTCAATATACATATAGAACAGTTACTTTTAAGTTTTAACAGTTCTATATACATATAGATTAGTATACATGAGCCATCGTGTTAATATCCTATTGCCCAGAGGATGACGGCTTAGTTAGTGCTTGGCTTGGGGAAAGGCTGAGGCCTAGACGCGATAAGGCGATAGGATGGCTCTCTATTCTCTCTTTTCAAAAGTAACTAAACTCTGTAAATTTTTCTATGACATAAAAATAACTGTAGAACAGTGTTACCTTGAGGCGAACAACCAAGGGTTCTTCCTTAGGAATTCCATCATCTGGCTTTGATACATCCAAAAGCTGCTCCTTGGGAACATTATTACTTTCAATGCCATTAGTTTTTCGATCATTTATATTTTCTGCACCATCATATTTTTTGTCAATATTTGATTCTGGGACAGCACCTCCTTTTTTTAACTTCGCAACAAGGACCCACATATTTGCTAAATCATTCTCCAATGCTTCTTCTCTTTTCTTGGCCTCTTCAGCCTTTTTCCTGTACTCCTCTTCCACATATTCTTTCTCAGATAATGCAGCCTCAAGAGCTGCCTCTCGTTGTTTCCTAGCCTGAAGCTCCATCTTCAAATCCTCAGCGTCAAGACTCCATGACCCAAAGTCATCCAGACCAGCTCCCGAAATTTCATTAGCACGACAAGAAACCCTCCCCTTCCTCCCGGATCTTGTGTCATTGTACTTACGGTTGACACCATTAGCCGTTAGCACTGCAGCACTACGAGAGTTGGCCAGGTCTCGGGCCGCCATCAATTCTTTTTCCAACTTTGCATTCTGCAATGAAAGCTTTGTCACTTCCCCAGCCAAATTCTTTAGCTCCACAGCAGCAGCAGAGGCTAATTCTTTAGCATAAGAAGCTTCTTCAGAAAGTTTCTGATTCTGCACACGCAACCCACTATTCTCTTCTGACAAGTAAACTTGTTCCAGCTTCAGATTTTCATTTTCAATTTCCTGAAAACAGGGAAGATAAATCTCAGTTTTAGGTTCAACAAAATGCAATACTATAACTTGATACAAAAACCTTAAAAATGATTTTAAGAAGTAATCCTAACAGTAACAGTTGATTTCATTGTAATAATCTATTGAAAGAGGGCAGGGGCAGTATTTTGACAAGCAGGGAATATAAAATCATAGTAATGAAGGAAAGAGAAAACAACAAAAACCAAGGGATAGATATTAAAAACCAAGGGCATACCTGGGATTGTATTTTCTTTTTCAACTCGTCAATGTGTTCATCGGATGCACACTGTGAAGTAGACAATAAAGATGTGCCACTAGTAACTGCTGCCAGTTGCTGCTCTAGCAGCTTCACCTTTTCTTGCAACTCTCTGTTTTCAGAACACTGTTAACAAAAGAAAAACCAAGGAGGGAAGCTGTCAGCATACGGATTCAAGACAACTTGCCTAGTTCTAGAGAGAGGGAGAGATAGACGGAAAAAAGGGCAGGGGGAACAAATTGCAAGAAAAGATGCATACCTTATCATTTAGCTGTTCCTCAAGGACACGATTGTCAGCAGATTTTATCTACAGATATTTTAAAAGGACATTGTATTATAACGATGATCAACGTTGACCTTGGAGAATGCTGAACATGTACAATGCAATGACTAAATACTAGCGGGGTACAGTAATCAAGATTTTGGAAATAAATCGATTGCTCAAGAAACTCTAACATAGCTTAAATACTACTCACCTCCAGCTCAAAGGCTTTTTCATTACACTGAGTCATCAATCTTGAGACAGTCTGACAACAAACCCACAAAGCAATAAAAGTATAAATTAGTATTCTTGAAGCATTTACATAAATATGCAGCCTTCACATATATTATATTAACTTCAAAACCAGCATGACTACCTGCTGCATTTCAACTAGTGATGAATTTGCCAATGAAGATTCACCAGTCTCATTTATTCGTTGTTCTAACATTTCCAATTGCTTCCTTTTTTCTTGGATCTCACGTTCTAAGTTCTCAATCTGTAATGAAGTATTTTCGAAGAATACAAATCAGCAATGCATGTATTTCCATTAGAATTGAAGGCGGCACGTTTTTATTATAATTTAGTCAACTAAAAAATTGCACACTGTGTTCCAGGAAAACATGGCATGTTCAGACCCCATAAACATTTGCACAGAACTGTTTGGCACAAGTAGACACATCAAACAAACACCATTGAAACTGAAGAAACGTATATTGAGGACATCAGAGCTGACATAAAAGGTTAGGGAGAAAGTTACTGATTGAAAACTTCTTATTGTTTTTCTGCCAACACATTTCAGTAAAGCATTGTTTGTAAACAACGCAGAGTACCTGGGTTTTTGAGCCTTCAGGATCATTTACAGACTGCTCTGTCAGACGCTTCAGAGTGCTGGTACTGAAAGCAATATCTCCAGCTAGCATCTTGACTTGCTCAACAAGAAGATCCATCTGATCAGACATTGTCATCCCACCCTACATATCAATAAGCAGTCCAAGTGACAATTATGACAGTGTGAAGTCATCAACCACTTAAAGAAAGAAACAACAGATTCAAAACATCAGAGAAACTTCAGTACAATGGAACCACAACTCCAAAAATGAAGGAGATAAAAACAAAAGGATCAGCACCAGCATCTCTACTCAAGCGTTTTTCATAGAGGCTCAGCCGAGCTGTATTATTGATTGCGAACCTACTTAGGTAAATGTCCTAGGATGCTTTAACTTAGAAACTACATGCCCAACAACCTATTTCATTGCTCAGGGCATTGACATCAGTACAAGGCAACAACTAACTTGGCCCTTGATAAAAATTTACTCTGGTGGCTAATTGTAAAACCAGACTCCGGGCTGATCCGGGTACTGGTGCAAAGGTCCTCTCACCACATCAAGTCATCAATTCTCTGAGAACATCACTGTAACTATAAATTGTTTTTAAAAAGTAACAATTCAGACAAGTTATATGAAAATAACATTAAAAAAATAACATTTTTGGCGAGGGGGGATGAATCACCGCTGCCAGTTTTGTTCTGCTGATCAGTTCCCCAGCTTGGGTTGCTTCAGTAATTGTACTGCTAGTAGGGGAAAACTCGTCATTCCATCTACCTGATGATCTTTTATGTCTAGCATCATGAAATACATGTGATGACCCTGCAGAAGCATCTTTTTGGCTCCCATTTTCAATCAACAGACCTTCACGCAAGGAATCAATTTTCTGAAAGAATAAAAAAGAATACACATATTTACATACGGTATAAGACTTTAGAATACACATATTTACATACGGTATAAGACTTTCTAGAAAAAAAAAACGTAATACAATGAAAGGTACCTTTGGACAAAAGATATCTTTGTGATAAATTATAATATACTTTACAAACAGATAGGTAAGCTATTCTCACAGGAATGGTTTATATCTCTGACAAAAGATGCCAGGCTTAAGTCCTAAATTGGGGATGGAAGAAACAAAATCACTACGTAGTACGTAGAAAAACTTAGATGGACCCCCAACGTTAACAGCATAAAATTTATCAGTTATGGAAATTTAGATTATGAAGAGAAACTTAAGATGCTAAAATACTACTGCAAATAAGGGTTCAACGTGACTAGCACTTCATAATGAAAAAGTAGAAAGAAAAGGATGGAAGTAAAACACACTCTACACTAATTGAAGTAGGAGCTCACATCTTCCTCACCAACCGAGAGACTTCGCTGGTGGCTAGGAATGTCAGTCAGATATCCAGGAATTGCATTCTTCGAGGAAACCAGAATGAGTTTGGTTAGCCTCTGGATCCTACTCAAAAGAGCAGCCTTGGCATCCTCCTCCTCTTCCAATCTTGATTGCAATTTTACTTGACCTTCTTCCAACTACTCATATCACAGTACAAAAGAGAAAGAAATATGGTTAAACAATCAAAGAAAGCCAGAGTAACAATCACAACAGGAAATGAATATCAGATGAAGCTAAAAACCTTCTGCTTTAAGGTCAAAATCTCCTCATGATTGACACCAACAAGAATCCCCTTTTTTAGTTGATCAAGTTCAAGTTTGAGGACAGAAATTTCTCTTTGGTATTTCTTGATCAGAGACTTTTCATCAATAATCTGTTAACAAATAATTCCAAAGTGAATTAGAAATCTCAAGTGCATGCTTTATAGGCATCCAATTGAGTTGCTAATTAATAGTCTTGGCCAACCTTATTACGTGATGCATATATTTCTACTCTTTTTGCCCTGCTAGCAAACTTCAAGGTATTATGAGTTTCCTCCATATTACTGGATGCTGGAGTTACTGTGCATATAAGCTGAAATTATCATATTGGAACCAATGTTAATGTGGTACTCATGTGCAGTCAATCTAACACATTACATTCCAATATCTACATGCATGAGGACAAAGTGAAAGAAAAGAACCTAGAATAGTTATATCCTTACATAAGTAGCATATTGAAATAGATTAAAAACTCTGGAATTGTACCGAATAAAAGGAACAATAAGACAATTTTTAACAGTCGAATCATTGAAAATGCTATATAATCCCAAACAAACTCACTGAAACATGGCCATGCCCACTAAGAGAAGATTGCAGGAGGCGGGTTAGCTTTGAATCTCGATATGGAACATGAGATGCCTTTCCCTCGCTCAGTTTTCCTATAACCTTCACATTGAAATCAATTAATCAAAACATTAAGCCATGAACTGAAGCCCCCCACCCCCAAAGTAAAACAAAAATAATAATAGGGTATGCAAATTATTCCATTCCCAACAAAACAAACAAATTCCCATAAAACATTTCCCAAGCCAAAAATATTGAAATTACAAATAAGGGGTCTCAGGTGCAAAAGAATGTCATGAGAAAGCTTCTCCACAGCCAAAAACGTAGACATTGTATGACACCTACAGTTCCAAGTGTCAGAAGACTTTTGTTGATGTAAGATCCTTCTTTTCTTCTTAATCCAGTTGTTTCGGTTTTTGAGCTTTCAGATCCAGCCAAATCAATCAAGTTCTGAAAGAAGAAACAAGGAAATAATAAAATCTTCATCCAATATGTATAAACATGGAAAAAAAATAATTGATGTAATAAATAGTTTTTACATACAAGCTGAGAGAAGATCACTCCATCATAATCATCACCATGGGCACTGCTTTCTATCATCTGCAAATGTATTAGATAGTAATAGAGCTTAGATTTGAATTTAAAAATAAAACATTATAGAATAGAATATAAATATATATTGTTGGCCTGATTAGGTCCATTTCATGACCGAAAACCAAAATACATTAAGTTATTAACTGAGAAAAAATTAAACACTTGGTCATTCAACCACGAATCAGCTCCAACAAGTATGCAGAAAAAGCAAATGCAGCAATATGCACAAGCACATACATGAATACAAGCTGCAACTTAGCCATTTAAGAACTTACAGCCCCTGACTGTCATTTAAGCATGATTTATTTACACAATTGAAGCTGTGGAAAGGATCTGTTTCTAACAACTGTAACACTACTATATCAAGCATACTTACCAGTGTAAATATTGTGTGACTCCGGCTGCTAAATAGATTAAAATTGTTCGATCCAACATGACGATGTTCTGCCACACAAAAATAACTTATTGAATAATGTTTCTGAAACAACTATTAGTCATGAGTAATATATTATTGACACAAAAGCAACTAGGAGGACTATCATTGTCCACATAAGTACCTTCTCCAGCAGCAATAAAAGAAAGTGCATGTCCAGGAGATAAAACAACTTCTTCCTTCATACCCTCCACATAAGTTCCCTAAAAATCAGTGTACAGTCAATTTCAATTACATTCCCAATTAGGCATAAGAAAGTCAGCTATTGCCTTAACTTCCAAGATTTGACTTTTTATTTGTTGGAATTTTAACACCGTTTTAACATGCAAGTGAATCTTTTTATAAACAAACACACAAGAGGAGTGTAATATACAAAAACTTCAATCTTCTAAAAATGGACGACATAACAAGTACACTAATATAATCTAAGCGTAAAAAGAGGGTATAGGAAAAATAAAGAGAATCAAACATCAGAATTCAAAGGGAACCCATTCATAATCAATTATCACACCAAATCAGTTTTTAGCTTAATATTCATCCATACATACACTCTGCATGCTAAGATGACTATAAATATCAGTGTTCATGAATTCAAGGACAAATGAAAACATAGTAAGATACTCATCACTTACATATAGATATAAAAGAAACAGGGCCAATAAATGTAAAATAAGATTTCAAGATAAGAATATAGTAAGAAACCTGTGCATCTTCTCTAACTCGCAAGTTTTGACCAGTTGGGTCAAGCAAATCATTTATCACCTGATGCCAATCAGAAACAGCCAAAAATATTGCTGTTAAAACAAATACTTTGTAATCACAAATACACTTATGTTATAAAATAACCAAACGCACGCGCACACAGACACAATATGAAAGCAAGACAATCAATGCTACAAATTAGTATAGATATGATGGAAAATTTAAGGCAAGACAAAAGAAGAGTTCCGGTATAATTATGAACTAGAGTACTAGACCATGTTCAGCACAAAGATGAAGGAATAAAATGTTCTGTTGTTTACCTCGTTATATATTTCTAGATATGACACCCGGAGCAGGAATTCTCTTCCTGGAGTCTGCAGCAAAAGTACAATTAGATTATCAAAGCAAGTTGATGTAATCAAATATAAGTTGGGATACTTCCATAATCATGCCAAGAAGAAACTATTAATTATAGATATCAATCAGGTCAGGACGTAGAGGTCAAGTATCCTAATAAATCACTAAATGGGGCGCAAAGATGATCACAGGCACTGTAGAAGGCACACGAGTTGCACGCTCATGCAAGCAGAGAGAGAGAGAGAGAGAGAGAGAGAGAGAGAGCAACTACGAATGAAAGGTACAGAGACAATTCATATACTTCAATGTTCAAACTTCAAAGCATGATATTATAATGTACAAAAATGGGACCTATGTAATCAATTTGAATAGTCAACAATCACTAAGTTTGCAAGAAAGCTTACATCTTGGATCATGCTGAAAACATCCTTTATAGCCAATGGTATGATACCAGGAGAATTTTGATCTCCCTGCACATATTATTATTGAAAACAAAATTAAAAATATAACTCGAGAGATTACATCTGCATACAACAGTATATCAAGTAGATAATGCAGTTGACATGCAAAAACCAGAAAGATTTTGAAGCGGAAGGCAATAATGACAGTGATCAGTGGTAAGAAGTAAGAAGTAAGAACTACAAGTTAAGTCAGCATTTTCATGCCAAGGCATGCCACTACAACTCCAAATTTAGAACTTCTGCCGTGGAGGTACTCAAAGGATGATTACACAAATGGTCGCAACCTACAATAAGCATAACCATATCACCATCCTTTGCAAGCCTCTTGCATGCATACAACCAGCAGTACCACTCACACGAGAAGATTTGTAATCATCATTAATTATGCAAATTAGCACATTAGAAAATGGCAACATACTTTCACAGTAACCAAGTTAGATCAAACTTTACAACACCACACATACTAAAGCAGTACGAGTCACCAAAGAAGATTTCTTATCATCATTAATTTTGCAAATTAACACATAAGAGCATGGTAACAAACTTTCATAAAGACCAAGTTTGTTTAACATAATACTTCATATGATTCAATAAGGCAGAGTTAAACATGAGATGCCAGCAACCTTGTTTAAAATACATCTACTGTAAAGTATGCATCCTAAACAAGTTAAGGTAAAACTTGGCTGCTAGATTGATATTCCAACTAAGGCTCCAAGATGGATTGCTGGAATAATACTATCACCTATATTATTGACAACAATAGTATAGAAAGTTAATCCTTACGACAAATAGCCGTCAGGTGGCATATATGCTCCCATGTTCAAAAACTAAAACAAGCACAATATTACTAGCTTACTAACACAGAGTTTATTTGACAAACAACCAGCACAGCTAAACAAAAAAGTATGGTCTGAATGAAAAACTATGAAGTTGCAATATGATGATTGGAAGGTGATACATGTCCTATTGGCTTTCAGCACAAAACATCAAACAAAAACATAAAGTGATAAAAGGAATAGCAGTAAGTTAAAGAATGACACTTACATGCATAGTATGCGTCTTACCACTACTCGTCACACCATAGGCAAACACCGTTCCTGCAATGTTTAGAATAAAACTTATCTTCCATCCAAACAAAATATTTATTTCTAAAAAAAGGAAGTTATATCTTCAAAATTCTACTGATTCCACTAGCCACTTAACTCTAAACCAATATATGATTAACCAGCTCAACCTAGTTATTCTAGTGGAGAAAAGAGATAAAACTAAAATAGCATTCATCAATTCATTAAATGACTTGGTAGTAGCAAATCAGACTCTGCCCACACATCCCATTATCCAAAGATCAACAACAGTTCATACCATTGATGCCCTCCATAGCAGCCTTCACCACAGGTTTAGCTGCGACTTCATACACCTCTTCTGAAATGGTATGTGGTCCAAAAACTTTATCTGCCATGAATAAAATCAGAATTCTAAGATTAACAACATCCATAAGTTCTAGTTTCTACACTAAGAGCAAAGCCATAGACAACTCAATTTCCCAGTATAAGCTTGATTGACTGATCCGAAAACTAGTTCATGAAAATCAATGAAATTGAATAACAGAACATAACACAATAAAGTACCAAATGCATAAGCAGTAGCTGGATTATACTCATTTCTGACAATTTTATCACCATCAGCATACCACGCAATCTCGTCCCCTCTCTGATACTCCCTCTCACTGCAACAGAAACCATTCAGTAACACGAAAGCCAAAATTGAACGATTGAATGGAACAGCGAATGAATCTGAGAGCATAACCCCAGATCTAAGCATTACCTCAATGGCCGAAACCGAATCGTCACCGAAATGCTATCCCCGGACCTGGAAGCATCCAGAGGCTCCGAAATCAGCTCCTCCGCCGCGAACGCGACTGGAGAATGTTCAGCGTAACCGCGCGAACCGTGATACGTTGACTCGCTGCGACCGCGACTCGGAGTGGTGGATCGGCCTCCGGGGTTGAAAAACGACGATGTCGAGGAAGTGCTGGAGCGAGGCATTAACCTTCCTCCGGTGATGAAGGAGGAAGAGGAAGAAGTGGAAGAGTAAGGAGTCGAGGGTTTTCGGTGTGAAAATGGCGAGCTGCTCCTTGCTCGCGAGGAAGACGCCATTGATTGAGTTGAGTCCACTCACCGAGTTGGTGACTGAATGACTGAGTAGTAGAAACTGGAAACTGGAAAAAGTGTAAGAGAAGGTGTCAGAAGTTTCACATGGCTATGAAAACAAAAGATTGGTTTTCTTCTGTTCTCATCACTTTACTTTTTTATATTTGTGATCCTTGTTGTTTGGTTCTGAAGCTACTATTATTATTTGATTTGAAATTATGAATAAAACACGCTCACTGAAATGGAAACTCACTGTTTCGTCTTGTTGAAGACAAGGAAGAAGATCGGTGGCGGAGGAGGAAAGAGAGGTGGGAGCGACGGAGAAGATGGTCCTAGTTTGAATT
Organism: Lotus japonicus; assembly: GCF_012489685.1. NCBI lineage: Eukaryota > Viridiplantae > Streptophyta > Magnoliopsida > Fabales > Fabaceae > Lotus > Lotus japonicus. The sequence continues at coordinate 109,703,757 of NC_080041.1, read as the reverse complement.
GAATTCAATTTCTTGTCCTATATTTGTTTTTTCTAATTTTAAATTGGAGAATTTTATTTTATATTGTTGGAGTAGATTTTTTTAGAGAGGGATAACGTGGCAGGTGAAAAGAGGGGTAGAAGTGAAGTTATTACTATTATTACAGCGCGCGATAATATAATGGAACAGTGCAATGCAATGATGAAAAGTTGTTCAAAAATGAAATGTGAAAATGAGCGGGAATAACTGCGGCCGCCGATTAGGAAATTTTCAATTCATTTTAATTTCCGATCAAAATAAGACTAAAAAAATGCAGTTCAAAATTTGACAACTACATTAAGAATTAATGATAGTTATTAGTAATGTCCAAAAAAATGATAGTTATTACTAGTAACTTATTAGTTATTATAGAGGCGACAAATCCACAGCCAAGAAACTAATCATAACTAATAGGTGTATGTGTCCATTAAATAGTTTTGAGTTTGGGTGTAATGGAAAGATAGATATAATATCATACTTGACACATAAATTCGTTATGTATTTGTTAGATTTGTAATTAAAATGTAGTATTTCTCAAGTTAAGTAATGATATTTGTAGGATTTTTCTACTTGTTTTTAAAAAGAGTAAATTATAACTTTGAAATTTATTAGTATATACATCCAAAATGTCTAATTTACTTTTTTTTTTTGATACATCGGAAAACAATGTCTAAATTACTAGCTCACTTCTTCTAATAATTTTTTTGTCCAGCAACATTTCTTCTAATAAATAAGTGGGGATAAGTTAGCAATCTCTTATATGGGTTGCTAACTACACCAACTTGTTTTATTGAGGGGTAAGTTAACAAGATTTTTTTTAATATGTTATAACTAAAATTTACTAATATACTCTTAAAAGTGCAGGTTGTTAACTTGCTAAAAGTAAATACGAGTAATTTAATAAACTAATATATAATATTTGATTGTAGATGATATTTGAATAAAAAGCTTATTAGTCAATTATGAGAGAAAAAGAGTAAGCAAGAGAGCATAAAAAAGGTAAAAAATTGTTCACAATACTCTAGTGACTAAATTGGTATCAGTCATTTGATATTTTTATATCAGTTTGTTTTGACTTTGGTTTAAACATAAATATAATTTTACGTATTTTAAAATATTAATGAAGAAGTCAAATTTACCTTTTTTAAACAAATTTATCATGTTAAATTCAATGTGAATCGGAGAAATTGGGATCTTGTAAATTCAATTTAAATTCATATTGGGTTCAATCCAAAGACATGCATTACTTGAAGCAAACCAATGTTTATTGCAAGGGTCCAAAAAATGTTCCGTTGCCTTTTTAAGATTCTTTTGTCACTCAATTCTACACGTACGTTCGTTAACAAAATGGCAAAATATTAAAACACAAGTGAAAGGGATAGCTTTCTCAATCACTTTGTAGAAATAAACAAAGAAATAACAAAATTGTAGAATCGTGATGGCACGATGAGTAACGAACAAAAAGGAGGAGCCTCATTAGATTTAGAAAAGGCCGATCGTCCATATATTGGGATTTTGATAGCAAGAGAACGATAACGAGAAAGGGAATCAAAGTATTATATAAAATTTCATAAGAAAATGTTTTGAAAAGTCATACTCTTTTTGTTTTTTCTTTTCTTTATGTTGTGTGCCAAAACAAAATAATCATACAAATTCTTCCTACCCGTCTTCTTTCGTAAAATTTAAATAATGATGTCGAACTATTTGATAAATTTAATAATTATAATAATAATAATATAGATTTTACTGTAATATATCTTGAGGATCTTTACTTATTAATCTATTTCATTATTTTATTAGTGGAAGATTAAAGGGAGTGAAAATTGTAAAGTTCAAACATTAGATATAAAGTAAATTTTGGGGATTCAAACTGTCTCTTGCCTCTCTTGTGGTGCAGAAATGAAACCACTTAAAAACCATTGTTAATTTGTTATGTATATAATATGAAGATAAGTTGTTTTTTTAGTTTTACCAATCACAATCATTAATTATAACAACTATGCGAACTACTAAAAGCTAGCAATGCTAACTACCCCACTTTTGTGGTAGGTTTTTAATTATCATTGTAAAGTGTATTGGCGTTTAAAAACAGTTACAAATATGAAGTGGTCAATAATATTAATTTGTACTATGTTCTATATGTAGTGGTATGGTTATGTATGTGAACTCTTTTAGTATGTGAAAATTAATTAAAGGCATAACAATCTCAATAAAGATTAGTCCCATACAAAATGGTCTCAAGATATTTTGCAAAAGAACATAGAGAAGTAGTGTTTCCTAATACCTACAAGTCGTGTTTTTCTTGGTGCTCTTGGTCCCAGCGTTTTTTCTCTGTTTTTGTTTCCTCTGGTTTGTTCCCAATCTGTTTTTTTGTCTCTTGGGTTATACTCTTTCCGTTCCTAAATATAAGACCTAGTTTCAAAATTTTGAAGTTCTTAAATATAAGACCTAGTTACAATAATCCAACAAAAGATTTGTACTCTTCCATTTTTACCCTCTAAATTAATTATATGTTTTCAATTCCCAAGTTTTGATTACCACTTACCATTAATTAGTGAGAGAAAATTACAAAGGGTAAATATGGAGGAATGTATGCATTTTTAAAAAACCAATACACTAATTGAACACATTTAATGTTTTCTTAATAAGCGCAATTTTTTGTATTAGGTCTTATATTTAGGAACGGAGGGAGTATATTGTAGGTGATTTCTCTTGTAAATGGTGGGTTGGAGTACCCCTAATACTCCATATTAATATATTTTGTTTAAAAAAAAAATATTTTGTTACATTAAAAAAAATGGCATACGAGTTAATTAAGTGGATAATAGAGCAGGTTTCAATATAAAGTTGGTGTAATAGTAGGACCAATATGCTACCGATATGTCCCTACCGCATGTTCAATATAGGGCATCACTCTCTCAAGGTTGCACATACAAATGCGCACTGAATCATCATAGTTCAGGGAGACAAAATATAATTGCAACCAAAAGCTAGCAGAGAACATGTAGGCATTGATAGAGATGGAAGGATAAAATTGAATCCTCAGAATAAAAACTTGCCCAATATGTGATCTGATTAGGAGGTTCACTTTTATGCATGCGAACCTGAAAGGTACTCCCTCCGTTCCAAAATGTAAGTTGTTTTAGAATTTTTACTATATTTCAAAATATAAGTTGTTTTGCAAAATCAATGCACTTTTTCTCTCTTTCTTCCTTATATACCCTCATTTAATATTATATATCTTAATTACCACCTTCAATTTTCACCTATCACAACTCTCACTATCCACTTAACCAATAATAACATTTATCTCTCCTTAATATAACACAACTTTAAATATGGGTATTTTAATCAAAAAAAATTATTAATTAATAAGCTTTTAAACAATGTGCACAACCTAAAACAACCTATATTTTGGAACGGAGGGAGTAGCATTGAATAAAAATTAATGTTAACTTTTGCTTCCAGTTTAAAATATTAATTGAAATCCAACTTCTTCTTCCGTTGGTCTGACTTTTGAGTGCGATTAGTAAACTTAAAAATGAGAGCAAATTAAAGCGTAAGATCTAATTGTGGGGTAGTCTCAAAGAAAAATAAGCCAAAAGGATGTGTTTGTTTCAACTAACCAACTGCTATATGCATGCATTTTTAATGAAAGAGCTAAGAGGATAAAAGGGAAACAAAGACACATACTAATAGAAAATTACTCTATCATCACTAACAACCACCCATAATAAAGATAACAAAGGATAGTCAAACATTTAAGCAAATGAAGCTTTGTCAGAAATATTAATTATTTGTTGAAAATTTAAACAAATCCTTTAATATTGTCATTTATTTCCCTAATCAATTTAACTTTGTCAATTGGATTTGATCTTTGATTGTTTACTCTTGTAAATCACTTATTTGCATTATTGGTTCTTTTCTTGTCAATTTATTATTGTTCAAGTTTTGCCCATTTAATTACCTGTCTTTGTTTTCATTTGGTTTTGTGAAGACATTTCATTTTCATCTTGCCAATTTCAATTTCTTGTTTCAAATGCTTCCCTATTTCGGTGTTAGTTGTTTTTCTATCAGTATATGGACGTACTTGCACATTTTCCTTTATTGTTAAGTTACTTTCAATGCATTTATATTCAAGGGTTAATTTCTTGGTGAATTCTGCTGTACTCAAAAATTATTTTAGTTATGATACCTGCATTAAGTGATGTAGTAGATTATTTGCATGTGAAATAGGGTTTTAGCCATTAAGGTTTATTGATGATAGAGAGAGCGATATCTGAAGATCGTGACCCGGCGAATACTGATAAATCATTATTGATACACACATCTTAGGAATTGAACTTTCAGAGTCTAACTATCTACTATCTACTAATTGTGTTAGGATTTGTCACTTTTGTCACTCCACTTTACTAGTTTATTTTCATCATTGTAATTTTTTTCAGTTTATTTACCTACACTTTTAACTTCCTACAAATTTAACTTGCCCCTTTATTTTATTGCTTGCCATTTTAATTTTCAGCTCTTTTCTTGCATATTTTAGTTTCCATTGGTTTATGTTATCTGCAAGGTCTTAAATTATATCAGTTTGGTACGAATTTATTGAAAATTATAAAAACTCAAATTAAACATCCCTTGTTAAGCTTTATTCCCAATTCACTTTCAACTTTCAAGAGGTAACATTTATTAAGATCTATTCTCTAATAAATTGTCATAATTTTTGCATTATATGATTTTGGAGGATAAGAAATCCATGTGAAAAAGTAGTACAAGCAAAGAATAGAAAGCAGGAGAATAAATTGGTGTTAAGTTAGAGTCCATGGTGCAGGGAATACTCGCTTTATGGCACATGCATGAGACCAGCATCTCCATTTTCTAAGGTTCTGCCTGCTTCTTGTGACTGTGTCGAGAAGCTAGCTAGTTATTATCAGCTGTCACCTTCGCTTTTCACGTGCCACTGCTCAGACCTTGCTCAATTACACGGCTTCCAATCGGTGAAGTTTATGGTGACTCTATCATATTTTTATATGCAACAGAATTTTTTGTCACTTTTCCCTTGTTTTCATGATCCTCAGATGAATTTCTTATGATGAGAAAATAGCTTTCCTTCATATGATTATGTATTTCTTTTATAGCAAAAACAATAGCTGTTTTCAGACTCTTTACTTGCAGGTAACTAGGTGTTTTTTTTTGTCAATATGCTAAGGTGATGGATTGAAATCAATAGGCTAAGTGGTGCATCCAAGCCCAAACGAGTTACTTCTAAGAGACCATCTTGGTCATAAGACTTTGTTTAGTCATGGGCCATCCTTCATCTAAGGAGTATTTCAATTAGAATAAAGTATAGCTGATTTTTTTGACAAAAAAAAAACTATAGCTGATTTCTTCATTTCAGAACTAATGACAAATTGAACTTTGCTCACAAATTTTCTGTGCTCTTTTCCTTTTTCTAAGTTCTCTTTGGTCGAGAGAATTTCTCTCTACCATTGATCATGGCGATTGGGACACTAGTATATGCTACAAAAACATTGAAGTCTTCAGAGGTGTAATTAAAATGAGGCGAGGTGAGAGGATGGATTTAGAATCTTAGATACTAAGTTTCCTGCTATTTATTAGAATAAAGATAAAAGAGGGATGATAGTCCTATAAATATTGAGTTGGTGTAACTAGTATTCCATGTTATGGAAAACCAATCTGAATGTAACTACTACACTCAGAGAAAGAAAAAGAAATGAGTGATGCCATCAGCGCTAAAAACTAATGATTTTCTTGACCAAAGGAAAAAATAAACAGATTATCTGAATAGATCACAAGTGCTCATCATAATAGATTAAAAAAAACTCATCCAATGGGGTTTTATCACAGCAATTTATCACATATACTGCAAGTCTGATGAAGATATGAACAGCTCCTACGCGGTGAAACAGTGATAAACAAAAGGGGAATCATATATCAATTGATAATCACAAGGAAAAAGTTATCACCTATATCACAAACCAATTTGCTGTAAGCTAAGAACACGTTATCCATAGACTTCAGCACAAAAACCAAAACATGAACACATACAAAATCCCTGGGGCTAGCAAGCAACCCTACAGAAAAATTCAAAACACTTCAGCAACCTTGCTTGCAAGGACTCGCTCTCTTCTTTCAATGTAACCAAATGGAAACCAGCCTGCTCTACCTTTACATTCACCCTCAGCCCATCCATTGTTTGTAACCTGTCAAAATGACAGTCATGTTAGGAATTTGAAATAAACAAGATTTTAAAGTTCTGTCTCCCCATCAAAAAACTTCATTATCTGTTTCAATATGTACAGGGCTAATTGGTAAGCTCAATTCATCAGCTCTTGACACAAATATGATAAGCAGTTATATGTCACTAGCAAGTAAAAAGAAAAGGAGAGAATTCTTGAAAAACAAGTAAAAGACATAATTTGGCTCGAAAAAAGCTATAATGACAAGATCAGTGAGTTATAAACCTTTCGAATGACAATATAATCCCCAGCTGATAAATTCAGTTCAACTTCAGATTCAGCATGGTAGGGAAATAAAACCTGGATGAGTAGCAGAAAGTAAAGTAAGCAATCACTTATTTTTCAGCATCATATCTGTAACCTTCATACAGGAAACAGTCTAACCTCCCCTAAGAAGTAACCCATACTATCTGTTGAGCCATTATGTGCTTGAGAAGCAAAGACATCATTCACGTCTTCATATGATGGGGGCGGTGGCATGCTGTTATCGACACTAGGTGTAGGAGGGGCTTCAATACGTTGTCGTTCTGATATCATCTATCATTAAATATACACATAAACATATGTTGATATCAACAGAAAATTACGTCGAGGTCAAAAGGCATATTTGATTACTACAGGGAGAATATAATGGAAACACGACCAAGAGAGAGCATCACTTACCTCTCCCTCAAGATGATCAAGTATTTGGAGTACTCTTTGATGATAAGCACGCTCCGCTTCAACCTTCATAATTAGAAATAGAATGCTGAATTTAAGTTTGTAATAGATCCAAGATTTCATCAAAAGTGAAGAATTGCAGCATCATATGGTAAAAGCACAATACCATAGCTATAAGACGTTGGAGGGTTAACCTTTGTTGCTGTGCTTCAACAGCAGCCATTGCCGCAGCTGCTTCCTTTCCCAATATAGACATGTTTGACTTCAAGTCTTGCAGTTTTGCTTCAGCTGCTTCCAGCTTCATAGAATTCTCAGCATTGCCGGGTGATTCTCTTACCTTCGCCTGGCGTTTGGAAACTTCAATAGCCTGTCTAGGTTTAAAAGACAGAGTAATTACAAAGTGCATAGATAAAAAAAAAGATTGATGAGCTATTTACTAACTCCGTCATTTACAGAAATAAAAAGAAAAAGAAAATAGCTGGTGACAACTGAAAAATGAAATTCCAAATACCTGGGCTTCAGCATCCTGTCTCATTCTGTCATAACGTTGAGCAAGATGCCGAGCATCCTCCAGTGGAGCACCCATCACCATTGCTCTTAAGGGCTCTGCAACCTAAGCATCAACCAAAACTTCAATGTTCACTCACAAAAATAAAGATGGGAAGCAAACACTGGATAAGTTAACAATGAGTCAGCATATAAATACAGTGAGAAGAAAGATTAACGCGATTATGAATTAGTAAAAATGATTGAAGGATAGACTTGGACCTGGCCTAGATGTTCCTTCTTCATCAGATCAAATAGATTTAAAATAGTTTATATACCATTCAGGTTCACTACAACAGTTCAGTTAGGAGAAATCCAAATGTTACACCTGTGAAACCATAATATCTATAATTCTGTACATCCCATTCAGGTTAGTTTAAACAGTTTAGCTATGGAGAAATCTGAGCATTACATATATAAAGCCAGATTTGCATGCAATTACAAGTGGTTGTATGAGAGACTCATGCATACCGGGGAAAATCTAAATTACTTTGGCACAAAATCACAAGTATTGGCAGGAAACAAAACATAGCTACAATACCCTATGATAATGTGTGCATATTTGGGTGTACCTGTGTGCCAAGAGCCTTAAGTACGTTCCCACACTCCTTCTCCATTTGTGCACGGGCACGTGCATAATTTAGCGCAGCTCTCGATAATGTACTACCACTGGTACATGTATTTTCAGCACCATATTTCCTGCTATCTTCTGACAACTTTGTTCCTATTAAATAACATGTATAGAAACTCAATAACTATACTAAAAGGAACTGGTATTAATACAGAAAATAGGATCAAACTCAAGGAAAAAAATCTTCTTTGCAAGGGAAAATTACAGCTCAACGAATGAAAACACAGACAATGGAATAGATGAAATGCAGAAATAAGAAAGGACAATCACAGCTAATACATGTACAATTCTCTGTCCTAAGACACCAATTCACTCCCAAATACTTGTCTTCCTTGCCACTATTCCCAACCCTCCTTATTCTAGCTACCTTTCCTTTCACACCATGGCACAATTCTCCTCTCCAATAGCCTGCTGCCACATGTACATTCTCATTCTCTTACACTCTCCCACAACTGTTTCCTCCTGACTCACAGATTCCTATCTCTCCTCTCATAAACAAATAATTTCTGTTAGCCTCACATTGTCTAGCCCTGCCCACCGTCCTTTTTTTTCTTCTCTCTTACTGACTTACAAACATGTCAAAGCCCCATCCTGTGCTAAGTTTTATAAAATAAATGCTAAGGAAGTTTCTTGAATAGTTCAACAACCAACATTACTGACCTATTTCAACTTGCTTGGATCCGGTAACAATATAACCTTCTACTCCACGGACAATATCCCTTTGATAATGCTGAAAAACAATATATGTCATTATCAGCCAAGCAGGTGGGGAGGTGGGGTATAAGTTGAGATAAAACAAACAAAATTAGAGAATTTATACAGAAGAAGCCAAGCAACCTTTCCTGCACGCGTTGATATGTAAAGCTTCTCAAGTTTCTGATGTTGTTGAAGCTCTATCTCATCAGTAACCATATTATCCGAACCTCCATACCCTCCAGCCCCGAATTGTTTCAGCACAGCCTAAACCGCAATAATTGTTATTAACACCTCAATAGAGGAAGCAAGCAAAATTAAGAAACATTTGAGAACAGGTAAAAAAGGAGCAAGAAACGAATTGAATAATGTCTTATAAATAACGTAAGAAACTTCATGACACAGATGAGAGCATAAGTACAGCTAGGGAGAAGAAGATAAGACATCCTCTAAAGCAAAGAATCAGTGGCTTTTCTTATTTATGTTTGTTCCGTTCAAAAAATAATACAAAAAGAAGGGCAACCCCTATCATGCAGACCATAGTAATATGAACAGTATCTCTTCAATTAAGTGCTCCAATGTCTCACAGGGACAACAGATTGCAGGTATTATAAGCTACTTTGAATGTAAACATTTTTGTTTCCTTTCTTTTAGTTTGTTAATCGGCCTGCCATCATGGCTTAGGATGACAGAAAATGCATGATACCTCTCCTTCATGACATCTTCATATCATCATAAAACATCAAAGTTCTACCCTATTTCACATATAAGTATACATCTAGAAATTAAAAACTCATTTTTGCCAATTCATTACAAATCTCAATCTCCGCAATAGCTCCAAAACCAGTGAGTTCAATCTATACAGAAGCTAAAATACCACATACCAGCTCAATAATCAAATTGTTCTAAAAGATTCAGACAAATCAAACATTACAGCTTCACATTATTGTTTCAACAATGCAAGAGCACGAATCAGTTATAATCGTTAGATCCAATACTATGCGGTATCACTATTGCTTCAGAAAATAGCGCTAAGAAAAGGTAATCGCGAGAACAACAAAGAAATCAGAATCAATAGGTTTTGTAATGAAAGAGAACGAACCTGCTGTTGGCGAGCGACCTGTTCACGAAGCTTGGAGGCTTGCTTTCTGATAGCGTCCATTCAAGGCTCGATTGGTGGATTGAATCTCGAACGGTGGTTGAGTTTGTTGGATTCAGAAAGAACCACTCACCAAATCAACAAGAGAGGAACGGAGTTCGTAGCAGAAGTGAAACAAGAGAGAAAGAAAGGGGCACACAGGCTCTTGGAAATTGTGGTGGAAGGAAATTTACTACAGCGGTAGATTTTTCATATTTGGGGTCTGTTGATCTGTTCTTCGTCTAACACTAGTTCTTTTGAATATTCTTATGAGAGTGACTGAATAAGGCACGGTAATAGTTGAATTTGAATTGACTATTGGGTGAACGGTCACTTTCGTCCCTATTGTTTCACGCGTCGGGCATTTTAGTTCCTATTCTATGGAAATGTCGCTCGTGGTCCCTAATGTTGCAAATCGTCAATCACGTTGGTCCTGGCCACTGCTCCCGTTAGTGAACGTTAACGGGAAGGGTGATTTGGCACGTTAAGTGCCCCAGTGGACTTGCCACGTGGATTTAAATGTTGGGGAAAACATAGAAGCTTCAATTTAGTCCCTGACCAAAATCCCTAAATCTGAAAAGCTTCAATCTCTCCATCATCTTCTTCCTCCTCATCATCTTACCCATAAATAATAAAAACTCTTTTTTTTCATCATCATTTCATTCATGAACCAGATCAGGGAAAAAAAATTAAAATCTTCATTATCAATTCATTCCACACCACCTTCATATTCACATCTGAAACCTTAGAACCAAAACCATAAACAAAATAACCCTAAAATCACTTTCTTTCCTAAATCCTCCACCGAAACCTTATTCTTCTTCTTCAATGGTAACCTTTGCATATCCGGCGGTGGCAAATAGGCATGGGTCTGAAGATGGAAGGTAGAGTGGCGTGGGAGTGGTGAGTTTGCAAGTTGAAGAGCTCTTGAACAGGTTTCTGAAGAAGGTCATGGGTTCCTCTCCTTCCTTCCCTCTTTTTGCTTCATGAGTTCCTCAGGTGGACGAAGATAGAAGATCTGAACAAGGTCATGGCTTGTCAAATCTGGATTTTGGGTTTGTGGGTTAGGGTTTTTTTTTCAATTTGGGGTTTTTTTTTAAATTATAACTATCATTGTAATGGAAATAATGTGGATTTGGGCACCGCTAGCTGTAATTATCATTGTTATGGTTGTTTTGAATAATGGTTTTGTCTTTGCATCTCCGTTAAATTGAGGACATGAAATTTGTGTGGTGTGAGATGTGGGACATAGCTTCATGCTTCCTCAGATCCGGAAGGTGATGAGCAGTGGAAATCATGAGAAGTTGTGAAAATTTATTCTTTGGGTTTTTAATTTGTTCCTTTGATGGAGGGGGAGGGGGAGATGAATGAGTTGATGATGAAGCATTTAATTTTTTTTGATGATTTGATTCATGAATGAGATGATGAAGAAAAAGGAGAGTTGTTATCATGTTCAATTATTTTTTCTGGGTATGATGAGGAGGAGGAAGAAGATGATAGAGAGATTGAAGCTTTTATGATTTGAAGATTTTGATCAGGGACTAAAATGAAGTTTTTAAGTTTTCCCAAAAATTTCCCTAATATTTAAATCCACGTGGCAAGTCCATTAGGGCACTTAACATGCCAAATCACCCTTCCTGTTAACGTTCACTAACGGGAGCCAAGCTATGGACTAAAATGATTGACGTTTTGCAACTTTAGGGACCACGAGCGACATTTCCATAGAATAGGGACTAGAATGCCCGACGCCTGTAACTTTAGGGACGAAAGTGACCATTCACCCATTGACTATTGCTAGAACTTAGTAATTTCTTCATCTTGTACCTACTCTAAACGGACGAATTCAAAATGTTGATACACATTTTAAAGAAAAACAGTAATAATATTATGATTAGTAAAATTTGAATTCAGATCCTGTCCTGCAGCTGCACCATCCAGCAAGTATAAAATGAGAAAGAATATACATGTAATTATAACCATTGGATTGTAAAATTAGTGGCTCAAAATGTGCTGGAGGGGCTGGAGAGAATAAATGGCCGGAGATGATCCAAATTCGTAAAATTTCATTACTTTGTTTTTTTTTTTTGAAAAGTAATTTCATTACTTTGTAATAAAAAAAAACCTTGGTAAATGTGCATAAGTGACGCTCAAGTGTTTGGCTATGTTTGACATGTCATTTCAGCTAGCTTATAGCTTATTTGACTAGCTTCAAGCTTATTTGACTATCTTAAAAGCTCTATAAAAATGTTTGGTGAAGGAGCTTATTTCAGTAGCTTAAAGCTTTAAGCTATAAGCTATCTCAGGTAGCTTAAAGCTTATAACTTATTAAATATATTCTCATTTTTATCCTTATTATTTTATCAAAATTTCACCTTTAGCCTTATATGTTTTTTACTAAACCTATTTGCCTACTCATTTTCCGATGTACCAAAAAAAACTTATTTATTTATCAGTTATCGCACTTGTCTCATATGTACATCGTTCCCGCACAGAAATAATTACTACTTCAGAATAAAATAAATATTTTATATTACAAATTACAAATTATTTGTTTTATTCTATTTAATTTAATAAAAATATAGAAAATTAAATAAGTAAAAATTAATATTATATTTTTAAGATGTTAAATAATTTGAGTGAAATTAAAATATTTATAATAATTTTAATATTAATATCATATAGGTATTAATATGAAAATAAAGTAATGTTAAATATAAAAAAAATTATCCAAGTATGTCATTTTATGTCATTTTACAATTTCAGCTTGTTCAACAACTAGTTTTACCAAACACTTTTGTTCAAAGTACGTAGCTTTTCAGCTATCAGCTATCAGCTTTCAGCTAGCTTATCAGCTTTCAGCTAGCTTTTCAGCTATCAACTAATTTTTCAGTTTTCAGCTAGCTTATCAGTTAAACGTGTCAAACATAGCCTTTATTTCATGTTGAAAAAAAAATAAGGGGTTGTTATTATTTATTAACAACTCCTACAACATGTACCAAAACAAGGCCCAAACCATATCTTTCATATAAGATTTTCCTAGAACGCTATTTATCCATTTATTTGTGATCAAGAAAAAAAAACGTTATTTGTTTCATTGTTTTCCATAATTTAAAACTCAGTCCACATTTTTCGTTATTTAAGTACCGGCGCCCTTTTCCAGCCGAAGCTGTCAAACTCAATGTCGATGTAGCGTTTAAAGATCATGTATAAGACAAAATGTATGTATTAAAGAATGATAATGTGAAGTTTAAAATGAGAATCAAATGTGTATCCCCTAGTCCGATTCATCTTTATCAAAGCATCACCTCTAGAGACACCAAGCATCTAACACAGACTATTGGTTGTTTGAGCTCAATCAATCATTGGAATAGTGAAAAAAAACTTATAGTAATATTGATATGCAGCATATATGATACAACATGTAAGGATATTGTCATTTCTCCTAACGAGAGGTGGCACCTCTATGCAATTATTGTGATTAAACTCTTGTTGACCATGTGGTGTGCGCATGACAATAGAGATTAGAGACATGCAGGGCCGGCCCAAGGTCAAGTGATCCATGGAAGGGTTTTTGGCCTAAAAAAAATTACGAAGTAAAAAAATGTCTATTTTTTTTGTAAATAAGGTCTCAAATAAAAAAGAAAAGCCCCCATATTTTTGTAAATAAGACATGTTAAATAAAAAAAATTAGATAAAAAATTCTCACTTTAAAGTTCGCTTTAAGCCTCATTTAGTGTTGGGTCAGCCCTGGAGACATGATCCTATCATCGTGTTCGGCACAAATAGGTAGTTTTTGCGTTTCAATTTCTCCCCGTTTTTTGTCTATGCAAGTGGTGAATATCGTAGCACAAAACAAAGTGGAATGATAGTAAATGACAAAGTTTCGATTAAACAAAGTTTGGTGACTAACTTTTTAAACTTGTAACAGATTAACTAAATCTACTAGATCATTATGGTCTTTCATTGATGTAAGATCTAGTGAACACTTAACACTTTTACTGTAGAAGCCTAGAAAGTATGGAAGAATATTAATTTTTTAAAATGAGAATATGGAATAGTAAACTATACCATTTTCTCTTAACGGAAAAGAAATCAATATTTTTTCTTATGCTTGTTTGGGATGCCAGCTAAGTGTCCGCAGAGCATAAATTAAAACGAACGCGCCAAGCACAGAAAGTTGAAGACAGTAAGTAAGTAATGTGCTTAGAACGTGAAAGATGAGTAGAGGCCACGAATCTTAGCGCCTCACTCTTTTAAAAGTCAATAACCAGCAGAAACTTCACGCGCCAAACACACAACAATATCTCACGTCAGTAATCATAATCACACTGTTCACACATATATTCTTCATAAATCCCAAAAAAATGAAACCACGTCATGAGGCGAGATCAACGGCGGCTAAGCAAAATCCAATCACGGTGGCTGGCTGACTATGGCCTGCGATGGTAACAGTCAACACCGGCGTGTGATTTGAACGTTTTTGTTTTTAGCTGGTTTCTCTGGACCGGCCCAGTTCTTCTTCTTCATCTACTTTGGCTTGGTCAAAAAATAAGAATCATCGATGCCAGAATTACTTTTTTTTTTTTTGGTAACAACAAGGAAAAGTAGAACTACTTTTGAATTTACAAACAACGATCCATTCAATATTAATTAAAAAACAGGATATCTCAACTCAATAATAGTCACGCACGCACGCCCCACCATGTGACCACATGTGACACGCTTCCAATGCTGGGTCATTCACCACCTTCTCCTTTGTCACTGTATTCTATATATTTTATTTACTTAAATTGAAAAAATTAAAAGGAGAACACAGATAGATAGATACTCCTTGCTGCTCAGGCTCATATCATAATAATAATAAGAGAACAACGAGAACGATTATTTGCTTCTTCATTCCATTCACACCTAACGGAACTCACTCCTGTGCTTCTTCTTCTTCAATTCGCAGGTAATTTCAAAATTCATAAATAAAACCTTCATGTGGTTACTTTCACCTTTACTGTAAATTATAACGTACGGTTGAATTTCTGCGCAGAAAATGAAGTTTGTTATGGCTGAAGCTTTGAAACCGAGCTTAAGAGGGGAGTTTATTTTTCAGCAAACAATTGGCGAGGAAATATGGTGCCTCAACGCCAACGCCAACGCCGTTGTTGCCGGCGGTGGTGGAGGTGAGGATTTCGCCGTTGAAGACCTCTTTGACTTCTCTAACGGTGACTCTCTTCACGACGAGGAAGAAGAAAAGGACAATTCATCTCTTTCCTCGCACTCACAGGACAGTACCAACTCCAATTCCACCGGCGTTTCCAATGATTCCATTTTCTCCGCCGAATTAACCGTTCCGGTGACTTTCTCTCTCTAAAATAGCTTTCTCTCTCTTCTTCTTTTCCTCCAATTTTCGTTTCCTAATTCAAATTCGAATTCAATTTTCTACAGGCTGGTGATTTGGATGACCTAGAGTGGGTTTCTCACTTCGTCGACGACTCTCTCTCCCTCCCTGAGCTTTCTCTTCTGTATCCTGTGATTTCCGAGCAGAAAATCACGTTTGCTGAACCAGAACCAGTGAAGAAAACTCAAACTCCGCTTTGTTTTCTCTCTGAAGTCAAAATCACCATGAAGGCGAGGAGCGTGAAGAGTAGAAAACCGAACCCGCGCGTGAGGTCACTTAGCCCCTTGCTCACGCGCTCATCTTCGCCGTCGTCGTGTTCCTCTGTGCTTTCATCGTCAACCGCGCCGCCTCCCGTGGCTCCGCCGGCGAAGAAGCTGAAGAGGAAGGCGGAGGAGGTGGAAGGCGCCGGTGCGCAGTCGCAGCGGCGGTGCAGTCATTGCCAGGTGCAGAAGACGCCGCAGTGGAGGACCGGTCCGCTAGGCGCCAAGACTCTCTGCAACGCGTGCGGGGTTCGCTACAAGTCCGGTCGGCTTTGTTCGGAGTATAGACCGGCGTGCAGCCCCACCTTCTGCGGTGAAATTCACTCCAACAGCCACCGGAAAGTGTTGGAGATAAGGAGGAGGAAGGAGGTGGTTGGACCGGATGCCGGTTTGACTCCGACCCAAATGGTTCCCACATGCTGAAAATTTTCCATCTAGATTAGGGGAAATAGTAGTAGATTAGGTACACCCCCACCAACCGGTTCGAACCCGGTTCGTGTTTTTGTATAATAGTGTATTTTAGTGGTTTAATTAGTGCTAATCAGCTAGCTGAGCTAGGCAGGTAACGGATATTATTAGGAAGGCACTGATTTGATTGTTTGTATCCAGCATTTTGCTTTTTCTAGCTTTGTTGATTTGGTTAATCTAATATAGTTTTTTTAAACTATGAGACTATTTTGGTCATTTAATTAAGATGGCTCGTTAGATATCTTGGTCTCTGTCAAACTATGTAGTGTTAGATTGAATTGTTCAAATTAGTTGAGCGGTGTGTTTTAGATTTCGTGAGATATTGGGAGAGGTGGGTCAGAGGCAGAGACTTGGTTGGAGTGTAATTGAAGCATTAAAAGTTGGGTGGCACACTCATTTGAGGCCACGGAAGTTGTGCTAGTGCTATATGGGTGGATGATTGATTAAACTTTACCCTTGTGTATTTTCCTTTTCAAATGGCTAGCGCGGATAGTGTGATAAGCTGTTTAGAGATTAATATGAGTGTTTATAATGAAGAGATTAGTTATTGTTATTTTGATAGATAAAGTATTAGTTTAAGTCGTAGAAAGTTGTCGTGCTAGTAACTTAAAAAACAATTACAAACTTACATTTAAGTCATGATACATGAATGAGTGAAGGCTCGAAATTAAGAATTTTCATCAATAAATTACGTTATATTTCATTGAACTAACCTATTTTACAGTGAATTTAAAATCAAATTACTCCAAATGAATAGTGTATTGAATATTTTATGCTTTAAAGAAACTAAACGCATTTAACCCTTTTAATTGAGAGTGTTGTTTTCTTTTCAATAGTTCACCCGGTTTGATTTAGGTTTCAAGAAAAATAGGTGCATACTTGGGTGCCTATAAATTTAAATGAGTGTAGGCTACATGAGTGAAGTGCACCAATAATCTTTGTCCACTTAATATGACATGGATAAGTAAGAGCTGACTGGATTCTTTTTTACACTATTTACGTTACCACCCAAGTTGAATTTTAGTTTACTAATTAAGCCCCCGTTTTTAATAATTTTTTTTGGCTTAAATATGCTAGATGTTATTTTATTTCTCATTCACCTCTTCTCACTTCCTCCTTCATCTGCTTCTTCCTCTTCCTCTCACTCACCACCACCCTACCATACCAGAAACCACAAAAGCCACACATCGACCATAAATTCCCTCAGCATAGTAAAAAAAATCAAGACTTTATTCAACCACCAAACATAAAAGTCATCAAAATTTCTTACTCTTACATCCCCAAATCTAACCAGAAAGGAAAAGAAGAAAACCTTGGACCGATCTACAACATTCAAGAAAGATTCATAATACAATATTGACTGCAAAATGAAGACAAATTGAAAATCTTGGCCACAAAAAGATAACAATTTCGGGTTCCCTATTTTTCTTATCTTCCTCCGTTCACGTAACCAAGATCGTTGGCTTTGAGACCCATATCGAAGGGTCTGTGACCCAGATCGAAGAGTTTCGAATCCAGATCTGAAAAAAAGCAAAACCTAAATAGAGATCCATGAACTCAAGAATTCCATGAACCCAGGTCGGAGAAGAAGCATAAACCCAGATTGGATGGTGGTCTCGAGCAATGGAGGCTTAAGCGACGAGTTTGATGGTGGTGCGACCACAGCGACTAAGATCGACGACGAGGCCGCAGTTGTGGTCGCCAGAACGGCACGGTGTAGTGCTCTGGGATTCTCGATAGGCGTGTTGGGACGGTGAAACTGAAGCAGAGGTTTGGCGGCAGTGACAGAGGTGCGATGAAGAGTGGGTTTCTGATTTCTGACTTAAGATGATTCTGTTGGGGTTTATTGTCTTTCTTTCATCTGAATTTCTTGCTTATGTAGAATTAATTGTGGGGATGGAAGTGAGGAAGAAGATGAAAGTGATAGAGGAAAAGGATGAAGAAGGTAGAGTGTGAAAAAAAAAAATCTGGGTTAAAGGTTATGGTGGTCTGGTAAAAATGCAGCTATGAGAGTAGAAGGGATTAAACAGATGTGAAAGAAGATGAAAGAATTACCTGAAAAAATTAACCTCGTCCACATTTTATGCAGCTTGTAGAAGGACTCAATTCATAGTAAACAAAGTTCTAGGGAAAGTTTATAATTACAATAAATATACTGGGTTGATTCAGAGTTTCAAGAAGTCCACAATTTAATTTACCAATAAATCCATGTGTAATTATCTTATTGGTACATGTCACTCCTGTAGTTAACCCACAATTTTTTTGCTTGTACCAGAGGAAATGCCAGAAAAATATGTTTAAAAACTGTTGTAATTTACTTCTTTCTCCATGAAATTCCTCTATTTTACCTTGTACTATTGTTTTTTCAAAATCAAATAGGAGTATATACTCCTATCTAATCATTTATTTTTGAGTCATTCAAAGAGAACCTTATATCGAGGCGTCGACAACAGCGGGTCAATAAGGGTCATCTCTTGTTCACAGCTTCCAAATTAACGTGGCTTCCTCTCTTATGCTATGTTTGGTAGAGAAGAGAGAGATAGAGAAGAGATAGTAGAGAAGAGAGAAGTTGAGTAGAAAGAAATAGGTGAGAAATAAAGTGATTTAGAGGTTGTTTGGTATGATAGAGATAGAAGAGAAAGAGTGTTGTGGAAAGTTATATTTTGTATCAAAAGACATTATTAACCTGATCAATATATATATTAAAAAATGTATACAACAACAAAAAAAGGGACAAAAAGGTCATAAAGAAATAAAGATACTCTCTGCTCCAACTCTCGTCAATTTGAGGAGAGGTATTAAAGGTGTCAGAGCCTCTCTCTCGTCCCTGATTTATGTCTTGCCAAACGCGAGATGGTGACGTGTCTCCCCTCTAACTCTCCTCCCTCCATCTCTCTCTCCTGTAACTCCACGCTACCAAACACACCGCTAGACTCTGTTCTTTATTACAAATTTTATTGCTGGTTTAATATGCTAGTGCTATATGAAGTGTTATTTCATTGCAAGCTAACGCGAGTTTTTTTTTTATAAGTAAAGAATTATATTGATATGAAGTACAAGGAGTACTTCAACCCAATACAATTATAGGGAGAAAAGAGAAAAAAGCGAAGAAAAACAAAGGAAACAAGTGTAACAACATTACATTAGCCTCAGCAAAGCCTCCCAATAGAATAAACCCACCACTCACCACCTCCAAGCATGGGCGGACCCATGCTGAGGCAAGGTGTGGCTTTCCAGTTTTTTTCTCTTTTTTTTTTCAAAAAATTTTATATGCTTTCATTTTATATGCTCTCACCATTGTGTGTTGCTTTCATTCCATTATCTTCCTAAATGTACTTGATATGGTGTCTGTTGTTCATATCTATCATGAAATTAATGTTCACTCAAATTATTGTGCTCATCATGTCATCCAATACAATACATATATAAAGAAGAATATACTCAAACATATAAATTATAATAAACGGAAAAACTTTCACTCAGCACTTTGCAAGATACTCAAAAAAATTCATTAGAATAAATTTTGTTGTAACATGCTATGTGCTGCTGTGGATTTTTCATGCACCTCCTATTTTTCGGCTTCCACTATTAGTTGTCTTCCTATTATATTTTCCCTGTTTTATTGTTCCTGTTTCTTTACACTGTTGTTTTCACTTTGTTTCTTTTGTTATATTTCGTTGTAAGCCTAGTTCTTCTTGAACTGTAAACTCTTCTATTTCCATAATAAACTTTTTCTCATGGTTTTATCTAACTCTTTTTCAAAAAAAAAATCAATATATTTTAATTTATAATTTCTTTTATATTTAGCCACACTGATATATAAGGTCTGGATCCGCCCCTGCCTCCCCTGCCTCCAAGGAGAAAGATTATAGAAATCAAGCCTCATTAAAATCTTACCAGGAAAAACCCCCTTAGGAAAACCTAATGAAGGAAAAAGAGTACAAGATTTCTAAAATCTAGTGGTAATCTCCAAGGAGTTCAAAACAGATTAAATAGGTACTAAGTTGACATAATTTGCAATCCTATGTCCATGTCACGAAATAATACAGCAGCAAAATTTCCCCAGCATCCTTGATTCATTGCAAAACATCACCATCCAGCCAACATTCCTAAGAAATATCCAACATGACACATGTGCGAATCTACAGGTTGCCAGCACAAATAATGAACCCATCTTTCGTCCAATTCACCCAGTAAAAATAAGGGGCCATGATTCAGCTTTAAAATTAATCTTAACTGATATTAAGAATCACCACCCACAGGACAACAAATCTCCAAATAATGTTATCTAAGAATCAAGTAGGCAATGAATTGGTTCATTGAACCATTCATAGATAGCATGAGTAAACTGACCGCTTTTAGCTCTCAACCATTCCCATACTCGTAATCTTATCAAATCAAAATAGGACTCAGCCATAAAAGCCCCTCCCCTGAAAACTACTTCGTTCCTTCCCATCCAAATATGCCAGACCACCGACAGCCAAACAGATAGAATTCTCTCTTTCTTGATCATCGGAAATAACCCAGCAAAGGCCATAAAATGATCAGCTGGACTGCCAGGGCTTACAAAGCAAACCCCAAACCACTCAAAGACTCTGCACCAGATGTTCCAAGCACACTGGCAGAGGAAGAAAAGGTGTAATACTGATTCATCATATGCACCGCACAAAGGACAACCAGGATTAGCAACCGGAATATTTCTTCTCAATAGATTGTCTTTAGTTTGTATGCGATTGATCAATATTTTCCATCCTACAGCAACGACATTTGAGGGCGCTAGAGATTTCCTCAGAAACTTGAATCTATCCTCCTCCAAATCAATGTCAGTAGTAAACGTGAGTGCATGTGGGTGGTGAAGTAATTGTTGGTGGTGGCCGCAGGGGCGGATCCACAGCAAGCTCAGGGGTTCAGATGACCCCTTGTGACCCCCTGAAAAAAAAAATATTCCTACTTACCCCCCTGTAAATTTTTTTTTTTGAACCCCTGAGATTTTAAATTTGCACCCTAGACCCCAACTCCTCTCTCTCTCACACACCCATCACAAAACGCAGCAAAGCAAATATAGAAGAAACATGGTGAACGGCACATGAGCATGAGAATAGGAAGAAGACAGCAGCAAAGCAAATGTAGAAAAAAATGGTTGTGCGGCCCATGAGCATGAGAATAGGAAAGAAGACAACTAAAAAAGTAGGGTTTCTTGGTTAATTGGGTCAAGGCCCATATAGATCCACACAAGTAAATGAATATCACAACCTGTTGTGGAAAAAAAATAACCTTTAGTTAGATGCTGATGTACGCAAGTTACCTCAAGATTTTTTGTAAAAAATAAAAACCACGTTTTTCATTTAGCTGTGCGATTTGGCTGCACTTGGACCTTAGGTCCCTTAAAAGCTCTTTTTAATATAATAGTTGACCAAAAGCATACATGAAATGGTGTTTTTTAATATTATTAAGCTATGAATACAAAGTTGCAAAGTAAAAATTACAATAAGTGAAATTATTCATATAATATAAGTTAATAAGAGAATAAAATAGTATATGCATATTTGTTAAAACTAATTTTGTTATAATTTTTAATTTATTTTAAACTACGTATTTATATTTGTTTCAAAAAAAAAGTATTTATATCCATACAAAAAAACTAAGTATTTTTTTTTAAAAATGTGTCAACCGAGTCAAGTGGTTCAACCAGTGATCCAGTGGTCAGATCAATGACTCATTGACCCAGTGCCCTGACCTAGTCGATCACCGGGCTGAGTTTAATAACACTGCGTCATACAGACTAACTCTCATTCTCTCACGATACACGCACAAGCACTCTCACCTAGGTCTGGCCGTCATCAACTCACGCACGCCCGCACGGGACTGGCGCACCACCACCAGCCACCACTACGTCGCATCACCATTGTCCACCACCAGACCAGTCCAGCCGTGCCTCTGGCTCTGCGGCTCTACCCTAGGTATGACTGATTTCCCTAAATGAATAAATTAATTTCCTTTCTCTTCTCCTTTCTCAAGCTTGATTTCCCTAAATTGATTTTCTCAAATGTCATAATTTCATTCAAATGATGCTTCTAACATGATTGTTACCCAACCTGAGAACACAACTCCATCAAAATCATTATGCAAAATATTTAAGGTTTGTTCACTATCCTTACCTAAAGTCCAAACTGAGTGTGATGTACAATGAGAGTCTACAAATGCTTAATTGACATTTTTATTGGAAAAACTGGAGTGTTTATATCACAAAAAGAAGGCTCATGTAACTGAATAGCTATTTATGATTTACCTTTGGAGGCTCTCTTAAAGTACAGAGCAGGCTGCAGCTATTGTGTTTGTGCACTCCCTTAGAGATGGTCCCTGACTGTGTTTTTGTCTAGCTACTGTTGGTTTTGTACAACCCTTTAATGGTAGTTTTTTTTAGGGGTTTTAGCTTGTCGCGTAGAGGACAACTAAGATTTGTATAATTTCTGATGTATAAACATATTACAATTATTTTTAATTATATTTTTATCGATGTCCTCATTTGAAAAATTTGAACCCCCTGACCCCGGGGTCCTGGATCCGCCACTGGTGGTGGGGCAAGAAATTATTTGCTGGATAGAAATATATACAGCAAAAGCAAAACAACCATTCAATGAATACAACGTGCATCGGATGGATGAGGATGGGAGATTATCTGTCTTGAATCTTTGGACTTTGAAACTATAAACCAAAATAGAAAAGCACAAGATCCTTTCTAATCCGACATGACTCGCACACCACTTTGATTGATCACTTCATGTTATAATGCTTTAAAATTTACAAAAGTGAAAGAAAATAAATAATAACTGCATATAAGAAAAATAATGTAAGGTAATTAGTTAGCAGTACATTATAAGAATATAAGTTTTTCTATTCACAAAACTCAACACCAAACCTCGCCTAAGAAAAATCAATATAAACCACATAAACCAACCACCCGCGAGTAGAAATATTTTATTAATTAAACCTCTAATAATTTTTTTAATGGAAAAGCAGATACTCTTCTCCTTCCAACAAAGATGAGTTTAGATAGATGACAACAAATTCAGTCTTTCAGTCTTAAACAAAAACAACTAAAACTTTATCTAAACAATAACTCATTTTTTAGATTTAAATTTGGATGTTTCAGTACTCATATCCCAAAGCAGTAAGGTTCTAACTAGCTTAAAAGCTGGTGTAAATCTCTTTAAAAGCCCATTTGTCAAGGTTGCAGAACCTAAGGTTTGCAAGGAATAGATACTCCAGATATCAAAATCTCAGAATCTAAGCATCAGAATTAAGCTTAAGTTCCACTTGAACTTGAGGAATCCAGGACAGTGACTTTAAAATTGAAACACTTCAATATTTGGGGTTGATCATGATTCATGAGCTGACCGTTCCATATATGCTTGTTTACCAGAGACCCAACAAGAAAACTTAGAACGCACGAGCTTCCACCATTTTGTTGTTTAACATAGCGTACACGTCACTGAACTTTACACTATCCTATCTTTTGTTCCATCACTTCCATGTTCTTTCCAAGACCAATAGGTAGAAGAGTCTCGGACTTATTTTCATTTTCTTGCAGTTTATCAGAAGAATTCCACCAGCATGGAGGTGAAATTCTACGTAATGGTATTGAAATATGATCACCACCTAATTAATGACATAATAAATTCTGGAGTCTTACCAAACTACTAAAAATAAAGATTTATAACTCAAGTTGGTCAAGAACTGGCACAGAAACCTTGAATCATCTGATAATACCATCCAATCCATCAACCAGGATACATATATGATCTCATGCACCATTAAGTCATTAACTAACACAAGCACATGGAAATAGTAGGAAAGCAAACTAAAACACAAGCAGAAATACAACAACAAAACAACAACAACAACAAAGCCTTATCCCACTAAGAAAACAAAAGCAGAAATAAAAGGAGAAAAATGAACGTGAAGAAGACAAAATGTTTAAAGCAGGGGGGAAGAAGCCACTTCTTTTCCAATAAAAAAAGGTTCATTTTTTTGATATGTCATAAAGGGTGGCTAAGACAGAGCATTTAAAGCAGCAGAAAGAAGCCACTACTTATCTTAATCTGTTCTTCTAAAGAACAGAGTCTTTTTCTTTGGGGGAACCACTTGGCAATTGCAATGAAAACCATTCTTATCAGAAAAGGACCTGACTTTGTCCACACTAGAGTCCAGTTTCTGGTGCTAAGATCTATCAGCCAATTGCTTTAGATAAATCAGGCATCTGAGGGTATGTACGTTGGTTTTTTTTTTCCCCAAAGGAGTCTATGGTTATGCATCCCTTTGGTTCGGACTATACAATTTAATAATCAAGGCAGAATCAGAATCTAGAAAATAAGAATGGAAGATACCATGGTCATCCTCTAACATTACACTGATAATAATGTATCAATTTATTCCATGAATCTTCCGATTAACGAGTAACAACTCAATTTAGCTTTAAATTGGTGCAATTCAATCCAACTATAGAATTCAAACAATTTTGACGTTTCTATGAAGGGGGGTATCTACATATGAAGTCGAGGGTAATTCTGTGAAATTAACCCAAAAAATATTACAGGTCTAATGGAAAACAATGATGCTCCTACCATTTCCAAAATGTCAATAGAAGAAGTAAACCAAGACCTTCACCTTTAATTCATGGAAGACAACTACAATATGATACGGATTACAGCGAGACCCACTGCAGATATGGAGACAAGGGTACCTATGCAGTATTTGATCACATCATACTTTGCAGCTTCTAACTGGGCTCTTAATGCATGGATTTCCTGAAAGCAATATACCAGATCAAAATTTCAATCCAAACTGAAAATTCTCCAATAACAACTGAAGAGCAGTCATAAACTCACCCGATCAAGTTTGTTTGTCAGCGCGGTGGTTTCAGCATTTTGATTAGCAAGCTCATCCCGTATGCGTCTGTGTTTAGATTTTAAAGATAAATAAATGAGACAATAACATTAGGTTAAACAAACTAAAGATTACTATGTCAAGAGGGCCACAAAATAGAACAATGTTTTCACTTACGCTCTTTCAAGATTCAAGTCCAAACGTTGCCCTGCAGTGACTTTGTCAATCTCATGCCTGTTACAGACAACCAATACAGACAATATAATACAATCTTAGGGAGCAGAAATCAAATTTGCTTCAGGTGGAAAAATATGTGTATAGTACTCCAATATGCAGACCTTAATTCAGTTCTCATCTTCTCTATGTCATTATGAAGCTTTTGTGTCTGGCCTTGTAACAAAGAAAAATGATGCTCCTGCGTCACCAATCAGCAATAAGGATGACCTGAATGGATTGGTGGAGCAATAACTTTTAACAATTACAATGTCCCATTTTCGCAAAAATAGCATACATAACTCTACAGCCAAAAGTTCATTATCATGCCCAGGCATCATTTATTTATTTTTTATTTTTTATTTTTTATTTTTTGTGAACGATCATTTATATATTTATTTGGACAGAATATGCCTAGTTTTTAAGATAAGGCCACACATTGACTAATGTGCACAGAAATACAGAAATGACATCAAATAAATCAATACCAAAAAAGAACTCAAGGCATTGCCTCTGAATTGAGAAGCCTGATATTCATGAAACAAGAACCAGAGATTCTAAATTCCATTGGCAGAAGCAGTTCAAAATTTAAAACCACTGTAAGAGATACTTCTGGGGAAGCTAATCTCAGGCCAAACCAATACGATTCCTCGAATTTCCTACTACATCTAAGTTACAACGAAGTCTACACATAACCCTTGTAATGGAATCTACGCTCCTCCCTACATAATTGATCAACTCCCATAGCCTATTTGATCTGTATGAATAAACCCATCCTAACGCATGCAAAAAAACAAATGAAAGAGAGATTTCACATCAACATGATATTACAGAGCACAGCCTAAAGTTTAAACCACAATTGGGGGCACATCACGATGATGATAAACCAACATTTTTTTTAACACCGAATGCACTGCAGAGCAACATTTTACACTCTCCGTAGTTATTTTCAATATTACATTCATTCTTTGGTTGGTAGATTTGAAGATTGTAACCACAACAGAGTTCAAAGAAACATGTCATGTACATAAATAAGAGCCTCATTTTGTTGACACAATTGTACAATATTTTGGATGGAAAGGATTTAATTGAAAAACTTTAACTGCAGGAATGTAATAAAAGTAAAACTAAGCTGAAAGGGATCTTTCAGATTTTAAACTTGCAATAAGTGGTTTAAAGGGCACAAATAAAAAAATTATATTTGTAGATCTTCAGGACAAATCTCGAAGGGGACGGACAATGCAGACTAAACTCGAAGGTAGAAAGGGGGGAGGGGGAGAAAGAAAACGTGTCCTATTGCCACGTACTTGATACACTGATGAAAACTTTTGACAGGGTCCATTACTATATGGTTTATTTAGTCAATATATTTAACAAAAGAAACAAAGCAAAGAGAGGTCCATGAAAAAACATAATGCGGCAATGGTGGGTGCTTAACCTTAGGAGTTTCCTAAGTGCTTCACAATACTTCACACTTTATTGCCTAGGCATTTGCTTTTCAATATCCTATTATAAATAGTCATACAGAAGAGTTCTTGATTAATCTTCCCACACTTTGACAATTTTAGTTGTCTACATAATATGCTGAACCTTAGTGTCCAATCCTTGATCCTAAACCTTCTCTTTGAAAGATACTAAAACAAAAACTCTCAAAATGTACCATCACTCAAGAACTCTGATAATCCAATTACAAAAGCTGTTGAATGTTCAATAACAACAACCAAGTCTTTTCCCATTTGGAGGGGTTGCCTACATGTATAAAACAATGCAAAATGCCTTTTAAATTCAAGAACTAGACTATTTACCTCTACATATCTCTTCATAGTTTTCCCTATAGTTGTCTTTGGCCTCTGTCTACCTCTAACTATTGGACTATCCTCCATTCCCTTTAATAGTGGTTTTATGAGCCTTCCCCACACATGCCTAGACCACTTAAGTTGAGACTCTACTATCCTCTCTACAATGGGAGTCTACAATGGGAGCTAACCTAACCACTTTCTCTTATGGTTGTATTTATAATCTTATCTAGTTTGATGTAACCGGTCATCCATGACATAACATTCTCATATTTGATATCACTTTAGTTGTTCTCATTATCAATATTTTCCATAGGATAAGCCAATTTCTTTAGCAGTTGTATCATTGTATGAATTCCATAATATCTACAGCTAATCAAAGATGGATTTGGTTCCCTGAAGCAGAAGGTGTACTTTAAATGGTGCAGTGTAGAGTTAAAGTGTTGATGACAAATTTGCAGTTGAAAATCGTGACAAAATACAACAAATGTATAAAATCTTTGAAATGGTTAAAATCTCAGCTGCTGTTTTGCTAAAGCGCAAGCCTTGTATTTACCCGAACCAAAATCAATCAAAGACCATGAAAATATAAGATACCTGAGAACTTTGCACTTCAGATTTGAACTTTGACAGATTTGATTCTTGGAGCATCTCTGACTACAAAATTCCAAAAGAAAACACAACTAACTGCATAATTCAATCAAACAATAATTTAATTCAGGGAACATAGACAGGAATGAGAAAAAAAAAAAACACTCACCTTTTGCAATTCTGATTTTGTAACAAAAGAATGAGCTACATTTTCCAAGCTATCATTGAGAACTTCAGTGATGGCAGAAGTTATCGCTTCAGCCTGTTTAGGCGGCACCCCATTTGCCTCTAAACCCCTAACCTGGGGAAATGAAATTGAATACACCCATCTCAGCATCCAAACAACGAAAGCAACACAATTGAAGTGATCAAGTCACAAGAAATTTACCAGGCCAAGTGTATCAACGAGGAACGCGCGCTTTCCGGTGGAAGCCACGGCATGGGAAACGCTGCTGATACGATGCGTGGTGGTGGAAGGAATGGAAGAAACGATGTCGTGGCACTTGGCGAAGCAGAGGTGGCGGTGATTGGGACTCAGACGACAAACGCGATTCAACAGCGCCATTAAACGAAGCTCAAAGTCTGAAACAAACAGCAAAAGCGGGAAAGACAGGATTGAAGGAGAGTGAAGAAAACCCGCAGCCACGGGGTTTTGGAGAGGTTTCGATTCGAAGCTTTCTTCTAATATCTGGTTTTGCTTGCCCCAGACGACAGTGAAGCTATAATTTATATTTTATTTTAATTTTTTTATATCATTTTTACTAAACTTCATTTAATTTAATGTTGTTCATTAAACTTACACAAGGGTTTTTAACTGAATTAAGTGCATTAAGAATAAACATTAGACCCAGTAAAAAAAAATAAAAGTTAGACGAGTGTAAATTACATCCGTATTAAGGAAATAAGAAAGTGCGTCCTTCATAAAGTCTCTTCCGAACCATTTTTTTCTTTTTTTGAAACATAACCATATTGATATTTTTTCTCGGCTTTATTTTGCAAAACCATGAAACTTTGAGCTTTGACATTCGAAAGTGCTACCTGGTTAGAAAAGGGGAATTAGATTTCCCACCCCTGTTTTAGAATTGTCACCGCATTTAAAAGTGGGGAAAAACCAAAATTGCCCTTCCGTGTTTTAGTCCAGACTCCAGAGGTTGAACATTCGGACTCCTCCAGAGGTTGAAAAGGCTTGTTTGGAGGGCATACCTTAATATTGTCCGGTGAGAGGCATCATCTATTGTCACGGGATGGATGTGGATCCTTCTTGTCTTATTTGCGGTATGGAAACGGAAATAATAGCTCATGCTCTTTTATTTCATTCTAAATCTAACTTTTGTTGTTTAATTCTCCTCTTATTTGACTAAACTTTGATGCTTTTTTTAGAGAGTTACATATGGTTATTTTGGTATGGTTGCTCGGGGTCACATGGGAGAGATCTTAGTTGTGACTGCAACTTCTCTTTTTGAGGTTCTCTCGACCATTAGAGAGGTGTTTTGTCTCAGATGGTTTTTGTCGTTGGTCTCATATTTGGATTTCATGATGGTTTTGTTCGATCGATTGCGTGCAACCATTTAATCATAGACGTAAGCGTGCCTCTATTAGATTTATCGGCATATCTTTTTTCTCTTAACCAACGTATCCCCACAACTAGGAGTTGTGAGACTATCCTCTCACTTCGCTATCAGCCCACTAAGTGGCACGAGGTTGACCACAAAGTATTTTCTATTCACGAGAGTTGGGATTTAAACCCCGAACTACTTGCTTAAGGAATGAAATATTGAATCACTATCTTTTATATATAATTTGATATAATTAATAGTTTATATACATACTAACATACATATTTTCTATATTTGATCTACTATATACATGAAAATCCCAAAAAATGTTAAATATTACATAAAATTCATAACATGCACAATAGCAAAAGTCACAGGTCTTAAACAATAACACACAACTAAAAATCACTCAAAAACAAGGTAAAAAAACTAGAAACAAGTTAAAGTCTTTAAGACTTGAAATAACAAAACACGAACATTGAAATAAGAGATCATAAACCCCTAGCTACATAAGAAATCATTCATTATCATCTTCTAACTCTGAAAGGTGGTTGCTAGTGAATGATGGTCAGTTGGTCGCCATAGAAGGGGTGGTCCTTGGAGCTCTAAGGTGAGAGGGCAAAGTGACTAGTGAGAAGAGGGTAGACGAGGTTCGATTTGCAATTTTGAATGAAGAATGAAGTTTCATTCGTTCAAAATTTACCTAAAATGGACACGAAAAGTCCTAAAATGCCCCTAACAAGATTCCCCGACGATTTAAAACTTAGGGGCTCGAGTCATTTTGCCTTTCGTCCATATAGCGTCGTTATTTCCGCTATTGGTTGCGATCTTCCACTATTTTGACTGCAATTATGAAGTGCGTCGCTATTTCATCTCAATAGACGCCGCTATAACGCGTTAATAACAACTATAATCTTGGTTTCTTAATATTGAATGTAAGAATAAGTATTTCATAATAAATTGGTAATTTCTTCCACCCTATAAAGTAAAAAAAAAAACTCTCACTTTAATCAATTGTTCAACCTTCTATCGCTAATGGGGAATGATAATTATCATGACAATCGGTTGCGAGATACCCTCGTTCAAAAATGTGATTTGATGGAAAAACTATGAAATGATTTTATTATTAGAATAAGTCTAGGGATCAAAATTTCGTTTTGATAAACTTTCACTTCCAAGTTCCAACCAAGATAATAACCCTAGCGTACTCTCTCTCTCTCTCTCTCTCTCCCTCTTTCTTTTCGTTCTCACTTGGTTCATAACCACCGCCGTCGAGCATCTCGATACCACCGTTTCTGGCTTGGTAGCAGTACTATAGAGCTCAGGTTCGTTCTCTAACGCTTCCCTTCTTCGCCTTTACTGATCATTCCGATGCGACTTCGTGTCATCGTTAGGGTTAGGTTTAGGTTATGTTCTGGTTTATCGCTAGCTTCGATGAATTTGTATATCTCAGCTTGTTGGTTTGTTTCCGTGCTTATTTCTCCGTTGATTTCTGATTCAAAAGCTGTTTGTCCCTTTGATGTGTGTTTACGTGCTAATTGCTAGAGATCTGCGTGTAAGATCGAAGATTTTTCCTTGAAAAACAATTTGGTATTGTTGCTGTGCTTATTACTCCGTTAGAACTTTTAGCTGGTCCTCCAATTGCATTATTTGCATATGAATTTAACTGCATTCGTTGGGTATTGATATCTTGATAAAGGGATTAAAATGCTTTTGTTTTCCCTTCTGTGAATTTACTAGTTTTAGCTGTGGTGGATTGTGGG
This sequence comes from Lotus japonicus, assembly GCF_012489685.1. NCBI lineage: Eukaryota > Viridiplantae > Streptophyta > Magnoliopsida > Fabales > Fabaceae > Lotus > Lotus japonicus. The sequence continues at coordinate 109,672,892 of NC_080041.1, read as the reverse complement.
AACTAGTTAGTGAATTGTACCTGAAGCATATGGAGAGGTGTGGAATATAATGATTATTCCAAATGGAATTGAAGGAGGAGAGTTTAGTGGGATATGTCCTTTTTTACTTGGAATAGGGTAGGTTGTCTGTGTGGTGGCGGTTGAAATTTCTTGATGGGATTTCTAAGCTTCTTATGGTTCTGATTATTTTACAAAATTGAAAACACCCCCGATCAAAGTATCCGATATCTATTTGTATGATGTATAAAGTTTTCCTCTTATATGATATGTAAGTGTATCACAATATCTGATAACAAATAATTAGCTCATTGATATGTAACATTGACATCTCTAAATTGCGTAGCCTGCTTATGTGATTGCAACTTCATGTCTAATACATCGACCAAATGTGGAGTCTCCCTGTGGTTGCAATAGTGTCACTAAAATTTTACCAAGGCCACCCCATAGATTTCTATTATTTTCTGAATTTTTGACCTCTTTTAAAAGATTTGTGCATCATTCACTTTAAACATTGCTAGTGATTATTGCTAGAAGTTTGTTAAAAAGTATGTTTTTATTTTAAAGGCACTTCCAATGGCAAGATGCAGGCATGCAGCTGCAATCACATTTATGTATCTCCTTTCTTTTCTCAGTGTTCATTGCTATATTTTAATCTCCATTCACCCCCTTGAAAGGAATAATGTATTCCTCGAAACTATGCGGCCAGATGACTCTCTCTGTGAATCAATATTTCACCTTAACCACTCACTCTACCTGGTTAGCTTAATTGCTGAAATGGTGGTCTGGTCCATTCCACTGTCTTTTCCAAGCTAGAGTTGATCATGTGTTGAGGATAGTATTATTGTTGAGAAGTGTATGAATATTATGAAGAATGTGATCCAGGGACTTGTTATCAGTCTTTTGGGTGCTGAGTAGAGCGGTATGATTGATGTTTGGTTGCATGTTGAAAATCCGTGTTCTTTAGTCTTGGAATTTGCTGTTTTTATATCTTGAAGGGGAGGTAGGGGGTTTGACTTGGCTGGGCTTGGCTTAAGGTTGATGATATTGGATATGTGGTTGTGATGTGGACAGGGAGGAGGCGGTGGCTGGTGGTGTTGGTTGTGGTGAAAGTTGTTTTGCTGATCAATTGTGGTTGAGGTTTGAAAAGAAGAGAAGCGGAAAATGAGTTCAGACAGCCGCAGCCGAAGCAGAAGCAGGAGCAGGAGCCCAATGGACCGTAAGATCCGGTCTGACCGATTCTCCTATCGTGATGCACCTTACAGGAGAGATTCACGTCGGGGTTTCAGGTTTTTTTCTTTTTTTGTTTGGTTTTAGACTATTTATTTGTTGTTGTGTTGTTCTACTGGAATGGATTTTTTAGGGAAGCTGAAGAAGATTGGAAGTGTGCTCTGTTAGAGGAGGCTTTAAATCTAAATTATGCTGTTTATAAAACCTTAAGCACATTTACTTATTGCTTTCATGATATGCTATCTTCTTTCTCCCCCTGCCACCTTGATTAGTTTGGATTATGGAACTTAAATTGTGGTTTGCATCTAAAACATATTCATGGGTTCTGGTTTCTTAGCTACATAATTACCAAAATGATGTACCCCAAGCCAATTGGCATTTTGAATGTGTGTGTGCATTTCTCAAAGTGATAACAATATTTTGTTTTTCTTGTCAGCCGAGACAATTTGTGCAAGAACTGCAAGAGGCCAGGTCATTTTGCTAGAGAATGCCCTAATGTTGCTATTTGCCACAACTGTGGCCTCCCAGGGTATGGAATTCATTATCATTTTTCATAACTGAGCATAAATTATGTGATGTTCTGCTTGCTCTGAAATAGCAGTTTCACGTAGTGAAAGATGATTCAGGAAATGGTTAAGGGCGATGGAAGTTGGCTTACTTGATGGCTTTTTAATTTGGACCTGGCATAATTAAGTTTAGATTGGATGTTATCCAATAAATGTATTGCTTCCATTCCATTTGAACTTCAATTTTAATTTCTAGATTTGGATATCAATTATCATTCACAATCCTTAATTATGTTTCTTCCGAAGAAATTTTCTCTCTGGGTGAAACATGCTTAAATGTTAGTAATGTCACAATATGGATATCTTGAATTTGCCCTAGGCCTAACTTTACCTCCAAAGCTAGCTCGTAAGGTGATAATGGCTAAAGCTTTTATAAGCTCTATTTTGACTATCTAGTCGATGTGAGATCTCAACATCTCCGTCACACTAGGAATGTCGTGCGGGCAGTAAATTGCATTGGGAAAACTGCAGGGTCAGGCTAATTTTTGGTCTGTAGTTGGTGGCTCAATATCATATATAGGATAAGTTCGGATATCATCTTGAATTTTTACTAAGATAAACTCTACCTTAACAGCTAGCTCGTAAGCTGAGGATGCCAAAACATTTATAAGCTCTACACTGGTCATGTCATATCTATAGTGATGTGGGATATGAACATGATGTTCAACCATATTCATTTTCATGTTACATTACGTGTTGCTTATCCTCCCGCCATATCACCTATTATCATTCATCTTGGTCCTTTTTTTTTGCAGTTCAATCTAGTGGTACCTTCATGAGGCATCTTTTATTCTGAGAAATTTGACAAAGAAAAACATGATTTGCCTTGATTTACTACTAGATTCCATCTCATCTCATAATTTGCACCTTTGTAATCATGCTGTTTAACCCTCAGCTTTGTTATTACTTCTATCTTATCTGATAGTGCAACTATGTTAGTGCCATCTTCTTTTTGTATTTATGGATAAAAGCCAATTTCTTTATTGAACCTGATGGCAGAATATTAGTTTCTCCTTTGACAAAAATGCAGTGGCGGCTACTTAATGTGGGGCCTCTCTCGTTTCAGACTCTTATTGTCACCATTTTCTTTTTATGCCATTTTCTCTTCTGTGATCAATGTCCTTTTGCTTTTACCATCTCATTGATAATTTAAGTTTGGAACATGGGTTGTTTGATTTTTACCACTTCCATATTTAAAGTGAAAAGAAAAGTATTATTTGATTTATATTAGAAGTCAACTTGAATGCTGTCAAACTCTATATTTGATATTTTCTAACAAGTTTTATGGCTTGGTTTTCTGATTTCATTTTTAATGTTTAATCAGGCACATTGCTTCAGAATGCACCACAAAGTCGCTGTGCTGGAATTGTAAGGAACCTGGCCACATGGCAAGCAGTTGTCCAAATGAGGGCATTTGCCACACCTGTGGCAAAGTTGGACACCGTGCTAGGGAGTGCTCAGCTCCTCCTATGCCTCCAGGGGACTTGAGGTTGTGCAACAACTGTTATAAGCAGGGCCATATTGCAGTTGAATGTACTAATGAGAAGGCGTGCAACAACTGTAGGAAGACAGGTCACCTCGCACGTGATTGTCCAAATGATCCCATCTGCAACTTGTGCAATGTTTCTGGGCATGTGGCTAGACAGTGTCCAAAATCCAACATTCTAGGGGACCGCAGCAGTGGTGGCGGTGGTGGTATGGGTGGTCGTGGTGGTGGCGGCGGGGGTGGTTACAGGGATGTTGTATGCAGGAACTGCCAGCAACTGGGTCACATGAGCAGGGATTGCATGGGACCATTGATGATCTGTCACAATTGTGGAGGTCGTGGTCACCTGGCCTATGAGTGCCCTTCTGGTCGGTTTATGGATCGCTATGCACCAAACACAAGGAGGTACTGATCCATGGCTGATTGTGGATTACTATTATATGGTTGTTTTAGATGATTTTATCACCGAGGACAGATTTGAATCTTGGTAGTGTTGTGTTGGCTTTACTCTTTCTTTTTTATGCCAATCTGGCTGCCATTCAGTATTTTTATTTGTGCTTGTACTAGAAATAAAAGTTTGCTACTTTTAAGAGGTGTGGATTGTACACATTATGTTGCCGGATAAGGCCATTTAATTTCGAATTGATCCAGGACATGTATTTGTGGTCATGATGTCGTCTTAAATTTTGAACTAAATTTATTAAGCCTATGTTTTGTATGTTAGAGATATGCAGGGACCCTCATAAAATAAAAGATACTCAAGGACGGCCCAAGTATATAAAAAATGAGGCAATTGCTCGAAAATGGGCAATCCCTCCCCGAGGGAAAATGTTATTCGAATGTAGTATTTGCTCCCTTTAAAATTTCTATACTATTTACTTCTTATTTTTTTGTCAAACTTATACTACTACCTACTTGAATTAACTATTAACGATTTAACGTGTTAAAATTTTGCTGCCCACATCAATTTTTTCTGGTTCAGTCCATGGAGATATGCAAATCCCTATTGAATCAGTCTAATGTGAGTTCGTCTAAAACTGATAAGCTGAAAATTAAGTTTGGCCATTTTTAATTAAATTTTACTTACTTAATATCCAATAGTGGTTAGTTACACTGAAAATGGACTTCAATTTAGTGAGATATAAGGAGCCAAATCTGTAAAAGTTGTTTGAGAGTTGCTTAAACATCCCACATGAATAGTGATAAAAATTAAAAACTAAGAACCTAACATTAAATATACACTTATTCCATAAGTCCGATTCTTGCATGATCTAGAAGTTGGTGTGGTTATCTTTTTGTTTGCTGAGGTGACTTCCTCTTTTCAAATAGAGAATCACTTCATGTTCAAACCCTTGTGTTATATTGTAGCTGATCACCTACAACTATAAGAGATGACCATCCTGTCCATCCAGCACTATGATCTCAATCAAGGTTGTTTTATCAAAACCTGTTTGCATGTAAATCTATTAAGGACTTCAATAATGGGTGCATTTTTTGAAAGAAAAAAGAATTTTGTTAAATTTGTGAATTCATAGGAAAAAACATCCAAATTCATGCTAAATTTACTCCACTGTAAAACTTGAGTTGATGAGTAACACACCACTATGCTCTATGCAGATAAAGCAGGCTTCGATGACTCTGGTCACGATGTACATGAAAAGATTGACAATGGAGCTTGAATCCATTCGGAATTCAGACAGAGAATCTAGTCAAGATTCTCTTCTTCTTCAGGGAGTCCATTTTGCGTATAGAGCCCATCGCCCCATCAGGTAAACTTTGTAGCTACTCTCTGCAGGCTTTTCATCATCATTTTGGATTTCCTTACGGTGCTTGCTGTGGTACCTTAATTTAAATGAGGGTACGGTACCTTAAATGATGTAAAATCTCTTTATCTCTAATTTTTTTAACTTCTAAAAGCCTCTGGCATAATCATTCATGAGCATTTTAATAGATTATCACATTATCTTGTCGTTCGTCAGACACTAATTTCCATATCTCACCCTTATTGTGGTCGATAACTCTCTTGTTCTTTCTTCGTATACAATTTCACTTCCACCACTAGTTTCTGACTTAAAAGAGCTACAACAACCGGCATGACGTCTAAGATTCCAACAAAAGTTAAAAGGTCTAATCTTTTCTCTTTCTCTGCCCTTCAATTTCACAATTTCATCTAGTCAGGGCACCGTACCCAAAAGAATTTCAGGGTACCACATAATTTACCTAAATCAAAACCTGAACTATCCTAATTTGTTAGTACTATATATCAAAAGTACAAATCGTGTTTGATGGATCGGAAGATGAGTAGGTGGTTTACAACTACCTGAGGCTGAGAGTGTTGTTCAATGCATATAAAAATTAAGATTGTTAACTTACTGAAATGGCTCTGAAAATTTTGGTCTGCACCATTGGCATTGCACTAAAAAATATTTCACAAATGGACACAATTCAAATATCTTTAATATATAAGCTAAATGCCACCATTTCATTTATTACACTGTCAAACTTATTTTGGCTTTATTTTTGTAGTTTGTTGGAGGTTTGGACTCAGAAACATTGTGTGCTTTTGAAGAGATAAGGCAACGCGTACCCAGAAACCTCGCAGGGTCACGAGAACTTTTAGCCGGTATACTATCATCATGAGAAGAGAAACCACTGATTTTTAATGTTGTTGCTGCTAATGGTTACAAATTTAGCTCCTAAGCTAAAACATCCATTATCCTTTTTCTTATCTCCAAGGATCAATGCTTACACTATGAATCCGAAATATTGAGGACCAACGTCAAAAGAATCTTAAGAAAGAGAACACTCTAATAGTTAAGTCAAATGGCTAATATGCTTATAAATCATGTCAAGTTCTAGGAATAAAGGATTTTTCTGTTCTGATTTATTCTATTTTCAGTAGTGTATTTTCTAGCTAGCTCTCTCCAATGTTGTGTAACCATGAACATGAAGAAGCAGTTTTGCTGTGGGTAGATGCATATAATTAACTTTTAGGCTTAATTGCACTTTTGGTTCCCATGGATACCATTTGCGTAATTTTAGTCTCAAACAAAAAAAATTGTAGTTTTAATCCCACACGTTTACCTCCGTTAGCAATTTTGATTTTTTCCTTAATTTCTTAACGTTTTGTGCTGACGTGCCCATTTTAATTGATGTGGCGCCTATGTTGGATAGAGGAGGATGACTTTAGAGTATGACACTAACACACTTTCAGAATGTGTCCTTTACGCACTTTGAAAGTGCGACAGTGCGGGCCCAACTTTGAAAAACTAATTTGAGGTGCACCTGTGACAGAGAGTTGGGCAACAATGGCGAGCTTCAGGGCAGTGATGGGAAGAGAAAAGGGTGGTGGATCCGTCAATGGATAGAGTGAGGAACAAGGTGAGGAAGGAGAATGTATATGAGAATTTGGGCCGTGAGGGAATGAGCAAAGGAGCTTAAATTCATTAACCAATTCATTTACCAAAGGAGCTTTTTGATTGTTTAATGAATTAGTTAACTTTGTTTCGCTCAATTATTAGTTGGATAAAATAAATCTCACTTTAACTATTCTAACTAGACATTCATTTTGTTATAAGTCCTCTAAGCCGCTCAGGAAGATATTGAGCTATATGAACATTTCAGTTGGCTAAAACAATAAGGTTGTTCATTTTTATCTACTGGATCAACTTGCAATGGGTTCGTTTCGTTTCATTTTCAATAAAATCAAATATAATTTGATCTTTTATGATCGACTTTGTTTGGTTGATTATGTTCTTAAGTTTATTGCTAGTATGTAATAACATTTCCTTTATGAGGTAGCCAAGATGAAGATTGATTCAATGAAAGATGGTGATGGAAGGTGGTGGTGGTTGTAGTCGTAGCTTGCAGGGTGGTTGGTGCTTGCACCTACCAAGGATGCGACTAGGAAGGTAGAGTGACGCTGGCTAGTGCGGAAGCACCGATGGAGACCATGACATACGAGGAGGGAAAAAAACCTAAAATTCAAGCTAATTTAATTTACTAGTGGAATTACCCGTGCAAGGCACGGGTGTCTTTTGTTATATTCCGATTTGTAGTGCGAAACTGACCCCCCTGATCTCGTAGCAAAATCCCTCTTTCAATGATGACTCAAATTTTGCAACGTGGCTACTCCAGACCGTAGCTTGAATTTTGTCACCCTAAAGTCAGGTTGTTTAGGATCTTTTGCGTTGGGGACCTCCATAGGCGTATTATTCTGACAACTATCTTCCCAATATTTCCATTGGAGGTTAGCTTGATTCTAGAGATAGATTCCACCTTAGAATTCATGGTGTGTTTAGCTATGAAGTCACTAACAATGTGAATGAAAAATATGATATTTTAGTCTCACGTAGTATAAATAGCCCCTGGGTAGACAAACAAATCAAAATCAAAATCAAAATCTTACAAAAACAAATCAAAATCTTTCATTTGGTTTGTTTTAGGTGGGTAGTGGGTTTTGTTTTTAATTTAAAATATGTATTCAAATATGTATACGGATAGTTTTTGGAAAAAAAAAAGTGCATGATTTCATTAAAAAAATAGATTATTTAAAAAAGTTCTACAATCTACGGATCAGTGTATGCATGATTTGAAAAAAAAAAGTGCATGATTTCATTAAAAAATAGATTATTTCAAAAAATTCTACAATCTACGTATCAGTGTATGCATGATTTGGAAAAGAAAAGGTGCATGATGTATACGGATAGTTGTGTTTTAGAAATCTTTATTTTATACGGTTTTTTTAAACAGTTTTTAATCTTTACGGATGGTTTTTTTTTACAGTTTTTAGTCTTTTTTTTTCAATGCACATTTTGATTTGTTTTAGAAATCTTTATCTGATATGGATGGTTTAAAAAAAAAACAGTTTTTAATCTTTATTTGTTTTTTAATGCAGATTTTGATTTGTTTTGAAATCTTTATTTTTTTAATTCAGATTTAATACTGAACAAAATCTTTATTTGTTTTTTAATGCAGATTTAATATTGAAAAAAAAAAGACAGTTTTTAATCTTTATTTGTTTTTTAATGCAGATTTTGATTTGCTTTGAAATATTTATTTTTTTAATCTTTATTTGTTTTTTTAATGCAGATTTAATATTGAACAAAAACTGATTTACTTTGAAATCTTTATTGTTTTAATCTTTATTTGTTTTTTTTAATGCAGATTTAATATTGAACAAAAACTTTATTTGTTTTTTAATGCAGATTTAATATTGAAAAACATGCAGATTTAATATTGAAAAACAAAATTTGTATATTTGTTATTGGGATGATATGGGGGCGACACGTGTCAAAACCTTCTAGAAAAAAAACCTTCATTTAGTATATTATTAGATAGATAGATAGATAGATGTGATTATAATATAAAAATAAAAATAATCAAAACAATATTATCTTTTTTTTGGAAAATTATTAGCTTCTTAATCTAACATTTATGAATTTAAAAGATTTTGGTTGTTAGGGTTGCATGCCAGATTTAAACCCACCACAACATGATAACCCAAGCCACTATTGCAAAGTTTAACGTAAGATAATCAAAGTTAAAAAAAAAATCATAAAAAGGAAAAAATAATATTCACTTAATTGTTTTTTAGTTACAAATATTGACTTAATTTAAATGATATCCAGTATTGATTTTAAATTGTAAGAATTGATCATAAAAGAAAATAAAACATTCTCCTAGATTTGTTTTTTATTTTGATTTTGTTAAATATATAAAGTTGGTTCACGCGTGAGTTTCGTGCGTCGTCTCTTTGTCTCTCTGCTGCTCTAGCCGTTCCCTTTTCAGGTTCTCCCCTCATCTTTACTCGATGTTGAATCACTGCACTGTGCGTTTTTCATTTGATTACCCTAATTACGTGTTTCTTTTTCGTGAAACTGTTTTTCGTTATTTCCCTAATTATTTCCGAAGGTGTGAGATGTATGTATGTGTGTGTGTGTCAGTATGTGTGTTATCACTGTTATGTGTGTTAGTGTGTATGTGTTATGTGTGTATGTGTGTATTTCTTCGTTCAGATTAGGTACTGATTATTGTTGATCATGTTGATGGTTGCTGAGTTTAAATTTGGTAGTTTGATTGCTGATGGTTTAGTTGTTCAAGACTTCAAGGCACTTGCTGTTCACGATATTACTATTACTATTATTATTGTTATTATTATTATGCAATTTTGAATCACTGACTTGACTTATTGTTTAGGAGTTAGAGCAAACAAAAATGGATCTCCGAAAATCAAAATCAATGAGATGCCAAACAGACGTTGCTCTCAGCATCACGAAGAAATTATTCTCAAAACAAGAATATCAGGACAAGAACCTCATCTTTTCACCCTTCTCTCTCCACCTTGTTCTTAGCGTCATGGCTGCTGGTTCCAATGGCTCCACACTCGACCAGCTTCTTTCCTTCCTCCGATCTAACTCCACCAATCATCTCAACACTTTCTTCTCTCAACTTCTCTCCGTTGTGCTCTCCGATTCCGATGTCGTTGCTTTTGTCAATGGAATGTGGACTGATAAGTCGTTTTCCCTTACCCATTCTTTTAAACAACTTGTGGCTACTCATTACAAGTCCACTCTGGATTCAGTTGATTTTCAGACCAAGGTACCTACTATCACTTTTGCAGGAACATATCCTTCTATCTTATGAAAAAACAAGATTAATTAATTTTGATTTTGATTTTGATTTTGATGTGCTTGGTTTTGGTTTTAAAGGGTGAGCAAGTGCGCCATGATGTGAATTTGTGGGTTGAAAAAGAGACCAAGGGCCTCATTACAGAGCTTCTTCCTTCCGGGACAGCAGACCAGTCAACCAGGCTCATCTTTGCAAATGCATTGTACTTCAAGGGGGCGTGGAAACACGAATTTGATGCTTCAAGAACCTTCCGTGATAAATTTTACCTCCTTAATGGCACCTCAGTCACGCTTCCCTTCATGAGAAGCAAGGAGAAGGAGCAGTTTAAGTATATTAGCGCTTTTGATGGTTTCAAAGTCCTCCGTCTTTCTTATAAACAAGGTAGAGATAAAAAGCGCAGATTCTCCATGTACATTTTCCTTCCAGATGCAAAAGATGGATTGCCAACTTTGATTGAAAAGTTGACTTCAGAATCTGGTTTCTTGAAAGGCAAGTTTCCTCGGAAAAAAGCACGAATAGGTCTCTTTAGGATTCCAAAATTTAAGCTTTCTTTTGAACTTGAAGCTTCTCATGTGCTGAAGGAGCTGGGAGTGGTTTCTCCTTTCTCTTCATGTGATGCGGATTTTACAAAAATGGTGGAGGTGAACTCTCCTTTGGATAAATTATACGTGGACAGCATATTTCACACTGCTTTCATTGAGGTGAATGAAAAAGGCACTACAGCTGCAGCGGCCACTGCTATGGTTGGGGCCCTGAGATGTCGGCCTTCGATTCCGGCTGGTATAGACTTCAAAGCTGAGCACCCTTTCCTCTTCTTGGTCAGAGAAGATTTTACTGGAACAATCCTCTTTGTTGGGCAGGTGCTCAATCCTCTTGATGGAGCAGCAGCCACCGAGGTTAGCAATTTCAATATCTGATTGTATTTTGTGATTAGAGCTGTTCTTGTTGTCCTATTGGTGCCAAGTGCCAACCACATGGAGAAAGTTACAATTCTTTTCACATGGGATGTGCATCATATAATGGACCAGGTCCTTATTGGCACAGTATTTACTATTTATTACTTTAATTTTCTGCAATTCTGCCTTGTGATGTTTGTATGTGAATCAGTGGAACACAATCAAGTTTATCATTTCCGCTAAAAGAACCGAAGAATATGCCTTACATAATTGCCTTCTTTAAGTGAGATTGAATATAAAACTTTGGTCATCTATACCTATTGTGTTGCTCTGTTATTGTATTGTCAATGTACTGCAAGTATAATTCTCATTCACTATGTTTTTGACATTTTTGTTACTCTAATACATCCAATGTTTGCAGGAGGAGAGTGAGAAAGAGTCTACTGATTATGATTTTAGTGATTATACTAGATTTGATTCGGATCTTCAATCGGAGGATGAAGATGAAGGTGATGACGATGATGATAAGCTTGAGGCTCCACCATAGAGGAAGAGGTCAAGTAAAGTAAAGAATGAGGAGGAGGAAGAATTTTAGCAAGGCTTTTCAACTAGGTTAAAGCTTATTTTTTATTGGTGGGTTGAATGAAACCTGCGTTCTGAAATTTTAATTTTATATTTGAAGTAGTTTGTAGGTTGGTATATCTTATGCTTATGCATTGTTACTATTTCTGATGCCCTTAAATTGTTGGCGGATTAGATTTTTTTATTGGCTCTTTTATTGCAATTACATGTTACTGGTGCTTCATGTCTATTGGACTTGTCGTTTGTGAATGTTGGTGAATTTCCCCGTTCTTCATGTATGCATGAATGGGAAACTATTTATTTATTACTCCATTTGGGATAGGATATGATATGTGAACATGATAGTAACATGATATGATAAGAGCATGATAGACTCTTATCCTATCATGTGTTTGGGGTGCACATGATAAGGACATGATACGATAAAGAAAAATGTATCAAATTTATATTTGAATAAAAAATACATTTAAAAATTGATCATTCTATTAAATTTAATTTTTTTATACATTTTCATGAATGAGTATATTTTAAAATAACTAAAATTAATTTAAATTTTATTAATTAGCCGATTTTATTGTTTTGAAGATAGCCTATATTTTAAATAAAATTATGCAATTAACCAATTGGTTTTCACTTAGTTGTGACACGTGATAATTAACAGTAAAAGTATACTTCTTTTTTTGTTACATACGGAAGATTAAACAAAACTAAAGAAGAACATCCTGACACAGCAGGGGAACAATATCTGCAGGTGAAATTTTCCAAACCTTCCACTGACAACACACTCTGGTAGCGAATTTAGCCAAAGCATCCGCAACCATATTCCGTTCCCGAGGTATATGGTGAACTGTTACTTGCCAATCACGACGAAGGAACTCACGAATTCTCTGAATGTCATCACGCTGCCAATATTGGTCCACTGGCTCCGAACACATACCACGTCGACAAGCTCCATGCAATCCGAGCAACAAACCAGTTTGCGATACCCGAGTTCCCAAACCAGTTTTAGTCATTCATAAAAAGCACGTAACTCTGCTGTCAATACATCACCATATCCCCAAAACCCGGCAAATCCGGTCACCCATCGACCATCCTTTTCCCTCAACACACCACCACCACCGATCACTTGCAAACCTTGAACCATACTACTGTCGGTACACAATTTCACAGAATCAACATTTAGCCCATCATTCTCTTGCAAGTCATTAACCGTGGCCACAAAATAAAAGTTAACTAAATTAAGAATATTATTATTTCAAAATTATTTATATTTAAATTAAAAATTATTATATAAGTAGATAAATAATCTTAAATAATAGGAGATGAAAATAGAAAATTAGTCTATTACTATTTAAAAAAATATTTGTAACCAATTGGTTTTCACTTAATTGTGACACGTGATAAATAATAAAAATTAACTAAATTAAAAATAATATTATTTCAAAAGTAATTTATATTTAAATTATTATATAAGTAGATAAATAATTTCTAAATAATAAAGATGAAAATATTAAATTAGTCTATTACTATTAATAAATCAATATTTGCAAGTGAGTAGTCTATTTCACTATTTATGAATAATAATTTTGTATTTTATTTTAGTTAAATTAATATTTTTATATTTATTAATTAATGTTATTATAAATTATAAATTATATAATGAGAAAATAAATTAATTTGGAGTTAATATACTGAAAGAAAATATATAACTGATATCCTATCATGTTCTATCTTATCTCCCCTCTCAGGATAACTTTTACACATGATGAACAAGATAGGATATGAGATAGGATAGTGTTATCCTATCCTGCTGGTGCAAGAAACAACAAATAACAACATGATGTGATTACTATCCTGTCATATCTTATCATATTCTGACGACCAAACGAGCATTGCCAGTGTTTTGAACATCTTGTGCCGAAGGACCCAGAAGGGATAACAAAGACAAATTTATGATGAAACCTTTGGGAGCCATTTCTCTTCTCTCCACTCTCACTACCAAAGCAAGTTTCACTACTCACTTGCTTGCTCTCAAATACCAAAATTGGTACTACTTAAACGCAAAAATTTGATGAGTTATATTTTCTATAAGGGTGTTAGATTTAATACCCCAACAAGTTTTAACACCCCACTCAATTTTTCCAAATCCCAAAAAGTACCCCTCATTCCCAAATAATCCCATCATCATTTCCCACCCGAAGGCTGCACCTCCTGTCCACCGGGCCACCAGATGATATGGAGTAATTCTGGTAACGAGCCAGCCAATACTAGGCCCAAGCTTACCGCTAAGAAGCCCAAACACTAGGGAGACTTTTTTTTTTTACAAGAGGAAAATATCCTGGAAGAGTAATCTGATTGCACTTATCTTCCTATAAGTGTTACTACTGCTCAGCAGCCTTGAATGAAATAAATTTTTGTCTTCTTCCTTGCAATTTTCTTCTCTTATGTCGTTCTTTTCCAGGGTAAGAGCTTAGCCCCTTACTTCGTTCAGAGGGTATTTAATTTAAATTTGATGATATTGGTGTTTCCTAGGGATGACAATTAAAATCGCACCTGCAGGTATCCGCCCGAACCCGACCCAATTTGGTGGGTAAAACCCGAACCCAATCTTTTCGGGTTTGAGTTTGGTATTAATTAAACGTGCACCCGAACCCGATCAAACCCGCCTGATACATATAAAACTACAAAAATGTCGTTGTATACGTACATATAGTAATGAAGTTATGGTCATAGGTATTGTTTTGTATCCATTATCTATAGACAAAATGATCTTTTTATTAAATGATTTATCTTACAAATGTTTATGCACAACTTTGGTCTTAATATATATGTAGAATTTTGTTTATACTAAATCATATGAGTTTCCATGGTAAAAAAGAAGCGGGTTCAGGTATGAGTTTACCCGACGGGATTGGGTTCAAAGGGTGAAACTGGTAGAGAGATGATTAGTATGCCAATTTTACTAAATAAGGCCCATTTAGTTTAGCTTATGCATTTTACTATTTTATTATGTTTTATTTTATTTTAATGGTAGAACGTTCCATTATTATTATTAGGCCCATTTGTGAGGCTCATCTGAAGTCTAGGTCTAGAATTACTAATATATATTTGTACTTCCCCTCCAATAATGATGAATGAATAATGAATTGAAAATTCCTAACCCTAGTCTCTTTCTCTCAACCCTTTTCTCTCTATTCTTCCCTCTTTTTCTCTTGTTCAGGGCTGAAACTCTTTGGTAGGGATTAGCTTCTTACCAGAAATCTGAGCCCGAGCCTGACCCGTTGTTATCTCAAGTGTTTCCCTCTTTGCCAGTGATTCCATCGTTTCGGGTTCTTAATCCAACTCACTTATTCCAGGTTTTAAAACACATAACACAAAGCTTCTTTATAAATCTAGGATTTGAATCTCGGAACACTAAATTCAATCCGGGATTTCATTTTTTTGAAAGAATTTATGTAACCGGAAACGTGTTTTGAGTTTCAAATCTCACATTGTTAAGAAAAACAATGTGTTCTGAGTTTAAAAATTCTGGTAAACAACTCCACCTAGAGCATACGCAATTTCTATTTTAAAGTGTGGTGCCAAAACCTTTTGTTGGGGCCCAAATCTTTTTTCTTACTTTATGGGAAAACATTAGGCTGCCAAATCTAACACACCCTTTCTATAATTAGATACCGGATATAAAAAACGTTCAAAAAAATAAGATACCGGATATAATACAAAAATATTTAAAGTTTAATTTAATTATATACTGCTCATGTCATGCCTCTGCCCCCGATGGGTGAACTGGGGGATTTTCGTTTTTTATTATTCGTGTGTTGAAGACTCAATGAATCTCTGGGAGAGACTATTTGGCACAATGGAGAAAGCATGATAATAAAAAAA
The DNA here is from genome assembly GCF_012489685.1 of Lotus japonicus. Taxonomy (NCBI): domain Eukaryota; kingdom Viridiplantae; phylum Streptophyta; class Magnoliopsida; order Fabales; family Fabaceae; genus Lotus; species Lotus japonicus. Next base: position 109,657,620 of record NC_080041.1, on the reverse strand, counting down.
GAGGGAGGGATTTTTTAATTATCCCTCCATAGAAATCAATACTTCCTTCTTTCCTTCTCTTATCTCCATTTCCGTTGCCATAAAAAAATTTCAAGCCAAACTCTGGAAAATAAAAAATAAAAAAAGAAAGATTTTTCATTTATGTGAAACAACAAGCAATCTGGGTAAGAAAATGCTATCACAGGAAAATGAGCTCTTGCCCTCAACCACATGGAAGTTCAGATCAAGCGAGCTCACGAAATACATTGGTGACGATAAACCGATTATTAACTTTAATAGATATAAAATAGATGTATTTTGCATTGCTTCACTTTTTTAATAGAGGAGGGATATATTAACTCCAGGAGTCAATTAAAAAACCTACTCTCACTCTTAACCGTTGGATTATATTAAAATAGAAGGGCTGATATTATAAGGTAATAAACTCCATGTGACCCCTCCTTGCCCTAGCCGCACACCCCATCTGAAAGTCCACATCCACTGCAAAGCGAAAGAGATGGCTCATGCTTGAATTTCAATTTGTTTAGATCTTAACCATGTCAATTTCAAATTGTTATAATTTATATAATAGAAAACTTGTGACATTTGTATTTTTAATGGAACCTTTGTATGACATTTGTGAATTGTAACACTGTTACAAGATTTGGCTTGTTGGATACAAATAGAATTAAACCTGCACTTGTGGTCGTTGGATACCAATAGAATCACTGAGATGATGAAAAAGTACAGTGAGAGGATGAGAGGCGCTGAAGCTTGGTGCCGTGGAAGAGAAAAACGATTAACGTGAGGAACTGATGGAGGAAATGCACAAATGATACAATTGGAAATATAATTATAACACAACAATAATGTTACAATTGGAAATGCACAAATGATAAAATGATAAGTCAAGAGATATTTTAATCTAGAACCAAACATAACTAAACTATTTATAATTAGTAACACAAATAACATGATATTTTTTGAGAAAAAGTTTGATGCACTAATGGTGTGATTTTTTTTACACTGTTAACCAATTAGATTTCTTAAATATGAGAAAGATAGATTTTTAATTTAATTAAATTGACTAACATGACAAATTTTTGAAATCTAAACTTTACACTGTCGGTACATCAAAATTAAACTATTTTTTTTATCAATCATCATACATAAAAAAAAACAATATTTTATTTTTTGCTGATTGATAAAAAATTGTCTCGTATGAATAGTGTGCGGGGCCCTTCCAAAAAGCAATATTTTATTTTTTGCTGCCACCACTAAAAATATTGTATGAAAACCTCGTTGCATAAAGCATGTTCTTAACTTTCAAAAGGAAACTACCGATTGATGTTAGTACAATGAATTGATCAAGTCCTGCACCTTTCCCCATAATGCATCCGAATCTAAGATTAAAAAGTCATGTCGAGCCTCAATTCTAAGAAGAAGAACTCTGGTCTCATGTTCTGCTATCACCCATTGTTTCATGTGCCCATCTCCAATTCCTCTAGAAACAGCCAGAGATCCTTGGATCCTCCAAACGCCATGACATAATCCACATAGCCATCCTACAAAGGAAATTTCAAATTAAGAATTTAAGAGATTCAGAGAGACTTGAGAGAATCAAAGTAGTCATCAGCAACCAGAAAATAAAAATGAGAAGTAATGTATGTAAGGAATAATAGATGTCATGTAAGGACAAAATTCTAGCTAAAATGAAGCAAAAAACTTCAATATGTAATACCACCACTTATAACTTTTGGAATTTGATAATAGACACCATTAATCATTCTTGAGCAAGAACTGCAACCAAAGAGAAGAAGAGAGTCAATAAAAAAACGTCAAGTTAAACTAAAATTAACAAATTGGGGAGATGAGAAATGGGAGAACAGCATCTCTTTCATTCATAACTTTGCATTCAAATGAATGATTTCAGATATAAGAGAATGAATAAATTTCCTTTATCCATAACTGCACATCATTAAAGCAATCAAGAAAATTGGCAGCCCTTGAGGAAGACTTCTGAATTGAGAAAATTGGCAGAGCCCAAGGAGCATAAAAACAGAGCCAAAAAACAAAAATTTATAAAAAGAAAGTCAAAAGATAAAAGTAACATTAATTAGATATATAAAAGAAAGGGGTTTTCCATGGATATAGTTGGAGATAGCTGAATTTGGTCCACCAAACCCAAATGAATTTGAGAAAGCTGCAGAAAGTACACTAAAGATCAGAAACATTGGTTTTTACATTGTTACCACAATTTTCACAAATAGATATGGTACACACCAACATTAACTTCAGGCTGCTTCTTGACGTTAGAGACTGTGTCAATTGTAACATCATCCGTCAAGTTCTGAGGAAAAATGAGTAAATTAAGCTATAAAAGGGAATCAACAAAATAGAACATATTTGATTAATAGGATGAGTTTCAGGCTGAGGAAAGTACATCTTGATTAATAGTTTGATGCAACCACCCAGTTGTTATTTCCTAGCTTACAAACCACCAGAAGCCTCAAGACCATGACCAATCATTGACTGAAGCCAGGATGTAATCACAAGATTAAAGGTCAAAAAGAGGATGCTATTCTGAAATATTTAAAAAAGTAACAAATTTCTTAACTTAGTGGCATTCATTTTCGATTATGATGTGTCCATACAAACTTGTTTGATTGCATTAACCTCAGCCAAGTCACCTGCTAGTGTTGAAGTGGCATGAGCATTGATATAGGTCACCTGAACAAAGCAGGATTCATCAGCTTTTACATGAACATGAGAATCTGAACTTGTTTTAGAGGAATGTGCCAATTTTGATCCTGGTTGCTTGCTATTACTTCCTCTCAGTTCCTATTTATAAGTTACACGTAACTAATTCGCACACATTTGATAGTCTTAAATAAGAAAATGATGTTAATTTTTTTAAACTACCTCCTATGAAAAAACTAACAAAATTTAGTGATAAGCGTTATATGTAAAAGGGTAAACTTAGGAAAAAGTATTTAATGTCACATTGATATTTTAAAGTGACTTATACTAAGAGACTGAAAAACTTTTAGATTTTTATTTCTTACCTCTACAGGAGAAACCCCAACTTCAGTCCATCAGACCTTGGATTTGTCATGTGACCAGCATCACACGTTATGGCACCCTCCATATATTTTGCAATTATTTTGGCTCTCCTTTTTGTTGCACTCTCCAAGCTCTCCATTACCTGTTCTCAGTGATAGAAAATCAAAAGTCGTTAGGCTTTGGAATTTCATTAGGTAAATGAAAGATATATATAATACTTAGATATACTAAAGAAAATTTTGGGTTTGAGGTTCTACCAGCGCACCAGAGCCTTCATCCAGGACAAAACCATGGTCTTGAAGCCTTCTTGAGGTCTTCATTCCTCTGAGACAAAGCCCTGCAAGCAATAAAGCCTCCAACACTAATAATTGAAGCTTCAGCCCCACCAACCACCATAACATCTGCTTCCCCTCTTCTGGTATGATTAGCAGCTGCATAAAAGCAGTAATTTGCTGCTACAGAAGTTGCGGAAATGGAGTAATTGGGACCCATTAGGCCAGTGTCTATGACCAACAAAGCAGAACCTATAATATGTGAAAATTTAAATTTAAAGATTATGTATTTCTCAAAATCTAATTTATCTGCCAAGTACCTTTGATACTACTTCGAAATTAACCACAGAGCATGCATAATAAACATGACCAATACTGTTTGCAGGTAAATCTCTTGATTCCAGAGTATCCTCTTTTGACCATGCATCCTTTAATCTACTCGAGAAAGACAAAATTAAAAGAACACCATGCATCCTTCAATATTATTGTTAAAACTATTGTAGCAACATAGAGAGGAAAAAATCAGTAGGTCAAAGCATATGACATAAAGATTAATAAAACAAAGAAGAAAATCCTCAAGATCATGAAATATACAGCTAGCAGTAACATCAACGTCTAAATTAAATACATAAGCACATAAAGATAATAACATTCTTTCATCAATCATGTAGCTAGACAGTTACTGCCATCAACATTAAACCTGCCTAAAACATATGTAACCTTTTTGCTTGAACCAAATTTATACACCTAGCGTTTTATGTACAGGGAAGAGCTTCTATAAATGACTCCCTTCTACATACTATCACTTTTGACTGGTGTTTAAGGGGCTCCTACTTATTCATTTTCCTTCGCTGATTGCAAATAATCCATCGTGACTTCACCCTTCTGAACCATATAGACAAAGTGAAGTTTGACACACAAAAACTTAACATGCCAGTGTATCTCTTAAATTTTTTGTAATCTTAAACACATAATTCATATCATGTCACAAAGGCAAAGAAAAGACTAAAGGTAATCTACTGAACATAGAGGGTGAGAATTGTTATTAGGCAAAAGTTTATGAGACACATGTGATCCAGAAAAGCAAGTCACTCGAATGGATGGCCAAAATGAGGACCAATGGGTTGGTTTACCAGCTTGAATGTAGAAAATAAATTTGAGATAAATATGTAAGCATGACTCCTTGCTCTCACATGAACATGTCCGAACCTCCTAAGTCTCCTTTAGCTAATTTCTCAGTTAATTTATGAGACACATGATGAAACTGAAATATTATCATACTTATATCATTCCAAAGGGTTTCATCCTTATATACATATTGCACAAAGATTCAACTCCAACTCTATTTCTTCGTGGCAATGTCTCTTAAAGATTTAGCCTTCATAACATTTTGTTATCCAATACACTTTCAAGCTTATGATTTGTCCTCTTTTGACCCTAACATAGTCAGGTAAAAATACACCAAATTATTCACTTACAAAGATAAGAAAACCATTACACCATAAAAGATACCATCACAAGGATTTGTCCTCGAAGATTTTAGTGTTCCGTTCCAACTATAGGCTTCAAGTATAGCACCCTACACACCATCAAAGGGCTTTGGTTCTTCGCTAATTTAATTAATATCACTACTAAATTTAAATTATAGCAGACATTCATGTTGTGAAATAATTAAATAATGGCATAAGCTAATAAGTTTGGGGTAAATTTCAAGCTAACATCTTCGAATCCAATAAAAAACAGGATTAGAAAAAGCAAGGAAGGAGAAAATTTATAAAGAAAACAAATGAGCCACAAAAAAAGCTCAACAACCAAATCTATAAACTATCAGATTATCATAACATAGATCATCATAAACAATCAAAACAGACAAAAGAAAAGGGGGAAAAAACTAAACTTGAAGAAAAGGGTATACTAATAAGGAGCTTAAAAGTCAAGGAAAGCTTGTCCACCATTTATTTGTTCTTCAATTTAGCAGGGATGCCATGTTTCTTGCACACAGCTTGTAGTCTCTTCCTCCTCATGGCATAGAAGTCCTCTTCTATCAATTTTTGAATGAAACAAACACCAACCTTGTGCATATATTTAAAAATGATTTCAAATGATTGGAAAAAGTGTGCAATAGCAACTGTATATGAAGGATTGGGGGTTGGTTTCGCCTTCAAAGTCCATCTTTGTTTAATTGTTATAAGTTGTAATAAGAAAAAACTATGAGTTGTGACAATGAAATGAGGAAGTAATCAAATATATGACAAGAATAGTATTTACCTGGCCCTGTAGAATCAAAGAAGTTGCTGCCCTTATTCAAAATCTTCCTAGAAACATTACTCATTGCAACACACACAAGCATCCCCTATTTATACAGCAGATTATAGCTACTGAAACAGACACAGACAATTCAGCCATTTCTATAACTCAAAACAATGAATTCAAAAACAGGATCAACTCCAGTTTTAGGAACTTCTACGACTCACAATGCACACACCAACAGAGCAAAGACCAACGAACGCTGAGTTGATGGCAATGGATAGGAAAAGCTGAGTTGTGTTGGATGAAATACACGCGACATGACCAAGAGGAAGTGGGTCTAGTGTTGGGTAACTCACATGTGCAGTATGGAGCCCATTACATGAATGCAAAAAAATAAAATAAATCAGGAAAAAGGAGGCTGGTAAGAAGATGGACGGTTGAGATTGAGAATTGAAATCAAATGGCCAAATTCAGTTTCTTAGCCCTTGGATTAGAAAGTGAAATCAATGGCCAGGATTTGAGGTCTCTTAGGAATAGTAACATGAGGTTCTGCCTTAAGTAATAGTAGAGTAGATAGATAGATATTGAGAGTCAACAACTTATATTCATCATATCATTTCACATTAACAGCTTCTGAAGACAAAAATAAATAGAGCCCCATTTCAGGTCAAACAAAACTCTAATAGTCCTAAACCACAAAAACAAAAGAAGCACCACCTCCCCTTGAATTTTCTGCATAATGGTGGTTAACATTTTCACAACCATTATTAATGCTTCCATAACTAACCATTAAGCTATTGCTATTATTATACTCATGATCAAACCCACTTGACATGTGCCTCTGGTTATAAGTACCCATTTATTCTTGCTTGATCTCCTTGTTGGAATGGAAGCTCCCATCAGAGGAACTGCAACTTCCTTCACTTCCAAACATTAGCAAGCTCTCTCTCACAGGGTTGTAGTAGTATCGCATATTGGACTCTTGGAAAAATTATACTCATGATCACTTGGTGTTCCAGTAATTCTTGATATCATTGTCTGTCCTGCCTGGCAACTGAGCATATAATTGACCACCTGCAAATCAATGTTATTGAAGCTTATAAAGTTAACTTTCCACTCATGGACAAACAAAACTTAGGCCTCAATTAGACATAAATAATAACATGCTCTGAAACTTGTTTGAAAATCACAGTGAACACATACAAAATCATGGTGGACTACAGAAGTAAAAGCTAAAAGAAAATAAGAAATTGCTTCTGTGATTCGGACTGTCTCTTTATTTGCCATGATTTTAGGTTCACCGTGTTTTTGAACCAGTTTCCAAGGCTACACATGCCCTAAGTGGATGGTGGCGTGTTGGATCTAAACTTGGCATGCATGTGGAAAGTGATGTCCCAGTGTAGGCAGATTCTAAATACCAATCATGTTTTCTTTCTAGTTATTGCATTTTTTCTCTTTCAGATAATTGGTAGATAGAGACTTTGAGTGTCTTTGGAGCATGAAAATGATGAAGCATAAAGTGGGGAAAAGATCATTAGTTTCATGGTAAGAAATGCTGAAAACTAATGCTTATGGTTGCATTTAAAGTGTTGTACCTGCTTCCTATGTTAACATAGGGGCTGCAAATGATTCTGGCTTCCTCATCTGTGAAATCTCCATGCTTGATGTTGGGCCTGAGATACTTAAGCCATCTCAATGTACCCCCAAAGTTTCTTCAAAATAATATGCAGATAATTTCTGAAAAAAATACTAAAGAGAATAAAATCTGAAATGAAGGTTCTATGTGTGAATAGAATGCAATTCTCGTTTTCGCAGGAGCCTGGTTCTAAAAACATATCTAAGACTAAAAATTAAGATTAAAGCAAAACAACTAAAGGTAGTATCTCAAGCTTATATGGAATCAAAGCATTCAATCTATACATATGGGAAATCCTTGGAAATTTTGAAAACAACTCGGGCAGGCATGCACACATCATGTTTTAGATTTCAGAAAACAAAAGGATGCTAACAAAACAACTAAATTCACTGTAGAGGCAATTTTCTAGAATAAGCACAAAATGGAAACAGGCATAAATTAAGAAGATATATCATAAATGCGTGTTAAGTTTCACCAACTGACACTCGATAACTGTTTCTGAATTATTAAAAATACAAACAGAAAATGAAAATACTGATAATCTGCAATCCCAGAATTTGTAAGGGCAATCTGGACTTATTAGATGACAAAAAATAGTGGTCACTGTTCACACCAACTCTAACTATTCAAATCAAGCTTCGAGTATTTTAAGTATAGCATTGATAGGAAGAAGTGTATGTACCATAAAACGGTTTTGGACCGGCAGTGCAATATAAAAATAGGATATTCAGTAATTGAGTTTTTTAGGAAAATGGCTTGAATGTTGCAGCATGAAGCTGCTCTGTAACAAAGGCTGCATAGGTTACATTTCAAGATTGACCAATTTTGAAGCTACATTCCGTTTCTAATGGAGCAAAAGACACACGGAGTCCTAGTCTCCTAGAGGGAATTTCATGTGAAATGAAATATATGTGGCAGGTTCACATTGGAGATGCATTGAATCATAGATTGATTCTACCACAATGATCGAGCACAACAGAGTTGGCTGATAAGGAACATAAGAAAATGAGAAAGGAACAAAAGGTATCAAATGAAAGCTTCTCCATTCAGAAAGTAAAGTAATTAATTAGGAGAAATTGGTGGCAGGACAAGCATAGGCCTGAAGAAACATTGTCGAAATTGGTATTATCATAGAAGATATTGCAAAAGAGTCACAGTTCATGTGAAGTGAAAATGACTCGCAACCTTCCATGTTTATCCTTGGTTTCCTTCGTTCTCCTTAACATCAATGTCTTCAAAATGCCCTTGACCAATTTCAGGGCTCTTGGATCATTCATCTCATAAGGCCTTTGAACCAGATTGTGCCACCTACACAGAAGAAAAATACAAATGTATCAGCGATACAACTATCAAAGTAAGCACTGATTCTTCAAACTAAAGATATTTCATTTTAAAACAGATCAATTTTTTTTTTGCGCCATACATTGCCCAGCTGCACCAAGGTTCAGGCCCCAAGAAATGCAAGAGCCTGAAAAGGTTTTCTAAACTATTCTGCAACACAGAACAGTGTGAATGAATGTGAGAATTGGGTGAATGTGAATGGTGTGATGTGAATGAAAATTATATTATTGAGAAATAGTTTCTAATATTCTTTACATGTTTAATACAACATACTAAAATAGTTCACACTTATATGTATCATGTAAAACTCTACTCAGTAGAGACACAAAGATGATGATCTTAACAATAACATAAGAGACTTAAAAGAAGTAATTTTTTATTGTTCTAATCCACAAAATTGAATGCTACTCTAAAATGGTAAATGTCTGGTACACAAGCGAAATCCTTCACTAATCACATCCAAAAGTCAGCTATCTTCCCTAGTTCTAGTCTGAAGCTATTTTTGCAAAAGTGAGATACAGCCCTCAGTAAGTTTAAAATAACTCGTAATGTATGTAGGGATTGCTTCAGCTCAAGCTTTATATAAATTGTTCTTAAATTGTTAAATTGGAAATTGAAAAAATGAAAAATTGGGGGTATAATGAACTCGGACACAAATTCAGTGTGGGTACAATTAATAATGCTAGCTGAGATTCTAAGTATGATATAGCGCAGTAGTTCTGGCAAGGCTAACAAAGTAGGATAAAAGACAAAAAAACAAATTGTGGGTATATGATTATGAGTCAGATAGAATCTACACATCTAGAAATCTAGAAAACAAAGAAAATTGAACAGATTACACATAGTTACAGAGTATTATCAGCAAAATTAACAGCAAAATATTGTAGACTACAGCCATAAGTCAGTAAAATTAGATGCTAGAAACTAGTAGACAAAATAGAATTGAAAATTGTAAGTAAAAGCATATCAGAACTTTGAATTTGGGAAACAATTCAGTGAAATCTAGGGACCGGAATCAGAGGGCCAGAAAAGGGACACAAACTCGTTAACATAAACTGGATAATCTGACCCAATTCCGTTCGCATGCAACCATAATATTTCATCAAAAAACAAAATAGAAACGGCCATAAACAAGGAGGCCCAAACTGTAAAACACCTAGATCTATTTCTTCTTTATCCCGACGAGTCGGGCATCAGGTTTCATGCTCTCTGGTGGGCAATAAAGCTGAGGGTGTTAGAAAAATAGGCTTGATCGTGATGGTAATCACTTTCCTTAAAGTATTTCAAGCACTCTCTGATTTCATCTTAGAGTTTGGATGCAAGAATACCCAGGATAATCAACTCGAAATGAAGGGAAGTGGATTTCTGGAAAACAGAGGATATGATTGTGTGTGTTTTGAACTCTGAATATGCACTGTATTTATAGACAAAAAACAGAACAATGTATAAGGTTGCGACCCTTCATATATTGTGTCTGTTACCAACAGATATATCTGTTCCCAACAGTCGCAATTTTCCAATTCAAAACGAGCAAAAACAAGCGGTCGTTACGGCAACCGCGTCGCCGTCGCCGCGTGCTAAAGTGCCTCAAGTGTCGTGCCGTCTACAAGCCGCCACTAGCGCCTCTACGCCCACGCCGGTGTCGACACCGGCGAGGGGTGGTGTGAATGGAACATGTGACATAAAAGCTTGGGACCACCAAATCATGCACATGTGGCACTATATCCTCACTTTGTCTCTTTGTTGAATGGTTGACATTTAATGGTATATAAATGCTTTGGAAATTTGCTCCACTTTCTATGTGGGACTTTCATTCCAATCCATTCAATGCAAGATCAACACACTTGTCATTTTGGAACACTATGTAATTATTACTCCTTGAGTAATTATTACAACAGAGGGTGAGTCCCATCATAGTTCTTCATCTCCTCCTTCAGCCTTAGGTAGATGTCTTCAATGCTCATTTTATCGGCATTCTGGAGTCGAGGATAAAGGGCTCGGAAAAAAAATTCTCCATCTACAGTGGTCTCATTACGCCTGCATGCTGTTATCACGACCATCTGTCCTCCATTCCGGTTGCGAGTCCGGGCATTGGCACAGAAACTTCCCGAGTAACAAGTGTTAAAAATAACTGTCAAAGTTGCTTGGGCCGGTACCTTTTCCAAGAGTCCATTCCAAAAGCTTACTATATTTAAAAAAAAAACTGAAATAAGTTAATTAAAACACACCAAAAATAAATTATTATACAATGTTCATAACAATTCACTTAGAGCATCTACATTTATTCTTACTTAATGTAAAAGGTTTAAATAAAACTTGCAATTTATATAAACTATGAAGTTGTTGGGTTTGAGTAAAAATTAATAAAATAATATAGATCATGTGACATTATTGAGAATTGTAAAAATAAAATATAATATAATTTAGTGAATGTCATGATTATAAATGTTCTTACGAGGTATAATATCACCCTTGGTGGGGACAATGGAAGCTGAAGGGGGGTCATGACGCCCACTTTTTCCATTGTTTGCATGGCCAGCTACGTATAAGAACATTTCTGAGCCTCTTGGTGCCGTGTCCAACATCTCTGTGATAGAATCCTGAATTCTTCTCCCGTTTGGACGCAGGAATGATCCTTTATCACATAAAATAAGTATTTCTTCGGATGGGATCTTGAACTTGCACTTTGCAATGCTAAACATCTTATGCACCTCCTCCATAATCTTCGGCAGTCTCCCTTCATTCACCGGATCACGTGGGTAAGACATGCCAATTATGATTGCTCGGGTTCTAACGCGAGGCACCACCTCATCCTTCTTTGCCCTTTCAATCCTTCTTCTGTTTCTGTTCCTGATTTTAACTTTAGCTGACATGGCCCGGCTCCTCAATGGCAACTGAATAAAATAATAAAATACATGTGTTTTAACTTTAGCTGACATGGCTCGGCTCATCAATGCATGGCAAGTTGGCAACTGAATAAAATAATAAAATACAAGAAAGCCAACTGCTTATTCTAACAATCACTAACAAACAAACTAACTATCTAAATTATAAGAAATCTGAATTACTTATTATCTCTAATAGGCCTCCCATAAACCTTTGGTTACGTTACAGTACGAATCCATTGCATTAACTATGAAGTGTATTTAAAATTTAACCTGTTCCATTAAGCCAGCGTCCTCAAGCTTCTTCCCATCTCTGCCATGAAAGCCTTGCAAAATCACTGCGATGTCACGAATCAATGACAAATTGTTTTCAGTTTTCCAAGTATCAAACGATGACATGATTTTGCTTCGCAAATTAAACTCACTCGTTGCTCAGTGAACAGACAGAGTATAAAATCAAATAAGTGTATTCAAAGAAAAAACAAAGTGCCTCCGATGAAAACTCTCACAGAAAATTAAATCGATGAAAAAAACGTTGCAGAACTGAATCGATCTAGAAGACGAAGCTAAGGGGAACTTACGATTGCTGATGTCCTCTGGCTCGACATCAAGCGGCAAGTCGCAGCTCTGAAACAGAGAGCTCTGAAACAGAGGATTGAGAATTAAGTTAGAATTGCAGAGTAAATCTAAGAGAGCTCTGAAACAGAGGATTGAGAATTAAGTGACGTTTTCAAACCTGCTTCATCAAGCCATTGCAGGTGTTTATCCCTGCGTCCTGAACCTTCTCCTCATCTCCGGCATGGATCACTGTGATGCAAATTCAAAGAAAATGAAATTGAAGAAAAAAAACACACGTACTAGAACAACAGAGATTTCACAATCCGATTACGTTTCTTGTGAATCGAATACAGAAAATGAAGCTAAGAAAACTGACGTTTGTCGACATCGTCGAGCGAGAGGTCCTCAAATCTGGAAAATCAAAAGGGAAATGGTTAAGGAAAACTCATCGGCAAGGTAGAATAGAAACTGTGAATGGAAGAAGAAACAGCAACAAGAAGAAGCTCGCTTACTTCAGCGTCGCAGCCATGGTGGCTATGGATGAAGTGAAGAAGAGAGCTCAGAGACGGAGATAATTGTGAATTTGAATTTGGAATGAGAGAGTGATGAAGAAGAAGAAAGGGGGTTTGTTTATATAGTGTGGGTCTGTGGGAAACAGGAGGGAGAAGGAGAAATCACAAATGAAATGAGCGCTCGTTTGTACCTCACGCTTCGCGTGTTCCCTCGCTTCGACGAGTTACTCAATTGTTCTGAGTCGGTGAGTCCTCACCACGAGTTGCTCAAATTCAAATTCATATCTATCTTTTATTTATCCTTCCATAAAATGCTACTGATTAGTAAATAATACTGCTTCCTGGAAGAGAAAAAAAGGAATTTCATTTAAGTAGCAAGCATAAAAGTTATGAACATTATTAATTATATGCATTTTATTGCCTTTGAAAACACATACTGAAATATAATGTGTTTAAAAGCATGCATAACCTTGTGAATTTTTTTTTGTTACAATGGAAGCAATAACCTTCTGAATATGCTACGGACACCAAGATTAATAAATTCTTATACTCATGTTAACAATTAAAAACTTCGGATCAACATAACCTTGTTTTATTGTTTTATTTTTTGTAAATTTTTTATTTTAATTGTCTTTGTGTAAAATAAAAACTAATTATATAAACATGTGGCACAACACGTCAGCTAGCTCCGACTTGTCACTTGACATCCTTATTGGAGCTCCGATCTTAGGTAGGACTAAACATATACAAATGTCGTCCAATTTAAGCAAAGATCTAGCCTTATCGCTCTATTTTTTTCCGATCAAGGATCAAACGTAAACATGTGGATTAAATAGAGTATTAACCCTTGATAATAAAGTTTGTATGTGTGGTGAAAATATGATCAAGGTTACCTCGTCACCATCGTTACCGGTGTGTACTTTGTATCCATAGCATAAGCAGTGCAAAGAAATAAAAAGAAGATAGATATAAATGCTTTTAGAGGTGAAGAGAAGAATGTTCACAACGAACGAACGTTACCAATCACCAGCTACCCCACGTGATCTCACAAATAGTTAGTTACTCCGTTAAAAAAAAAAATTAGTTAGTTACTCATGCCTCTCTCCTCGAGAATCTTTTTTTAATTGTTCATCATTTGCTAGCTGTTACCTCACTCCACTACCTTCATTCCATGTTTGGATGGAACCAAAATCTGCATGGAATGGAAAATGGACCATGGGGTCCACGTGATAAACTTTTCTCGCATACATGCGGATAAATGGGGCGACACAGTTGTGGAAGTTTTTTTTATATTTTTTCTCTTTTATAATTATTTTGTTGCAAGTATCATAATTAAGTTAACATTGTGACTTTCGTTAAAAAAAAACATTGTGACTTTAATCTAATCACCATTAATACTTAAAAGATAAATTGTCTTTCACTTCCACCATAGTTACCAATGTAACTTCACCACTGTCATTGCCCGGCGCCTCCATCATCACTATTGTGCTGCCACGACCACCAATACAACCTTCGTTGCTACCACCATCTGGCAGCATTCACCAACCACCTTTCATTGCCACCACAATTAACCACCTTCATTACCATCACGACTTTCACTACTATCACCACTCTCCAATATTGTCATTGTCGCAAACCTCCTCTATTGTCATTATCCTAATCACCACCGTCTCGATTAGGTAATATCAACTTCTGCCGATATTGCTACCTGGCTCATACATTATCTTGTCGTCGTTACCACCCAATATTTTGAATTTACAAAATTAATAATTATAATGATTGTTGTGAAATAACAAAGTTGACAACAACTTTTTAAAATAGAAAAAACCCGAAGTTAGATTTATAAAATAAAAAATGTAATTTTAATATTTAAAATTTTCAAAACACACATAGACTAAAATTAAGTGCAAAGGAGCCTAAGTAAATGTTCCAGTGACTAAGGCCATATATATAAAAACTATTTCTATTGACCATTTTGTTGACGAGTGAGATCGATTCAATGGAATTCTATAATTAACGATTATTTACATGAAAAAGAAAAAACAAGATTGGAATCAATTTATCGTTCCGAAATGAAAAAAAACGTGACCTTATGGTGTTTCCTACTTTTTCACTCAACCACGTGGACACGCGTCATACCAGGGAGACACGATATCATACAAAACAATTGATTACTACATCTTTTAGAGTATGTATATACTCCCGTTTCAAATAACTATTTTAAGTCATTTAAAAAAAAAACTATTTTAAGTCTTTAAAAAAAAACTATTTTAAGGGAAATTTTTGTTTCATAATAATAACTAATAACTTTCCACTTATAATTTTAAGAGTGCATGTTTTCCCTTGTAGCATCCCTATTAGAATAATGAATGAAAAGATATAAGAATAAAGTTTAAAATGTAAAATAGGAAAGTTGATATATATTTGTTTTATGAGTTTTAACAAAAATGATTGCATTGCTTAAAAGCTCAAAAGTGGACAGTTATTTTGAAACGAAAAGAGTAGAAGAATGTCATGTCAAGCCAAGGCACAATGCTAAACACCATTATACCACACATTTAGTGACAGGTTTTGACCGTCACAAATTTTAGTGGCGGTCAAAAACCGTCACAAAATGCGTGGTATAAAGGTATTGTTAGAATATGATATTCGCAGATATTATTCTTTGTGTATATTACTTTAATTATGGTGGTAATAATTGGGATAATTGAGTTCACGTTATTGACGTTACAGTTTGTATTTATATTCATTCCAAATTAATGAGAAAGGCACTCATTCTGACATGGTATCAGACTAAATTCTAATACAAACCTAATTTTCAATTTTTTTTTTATTTCCTCTCTCTTGTGGAAGGTTTGACCTTGTCTCACACCAACCCGTCGCGACCCCTACGCCTTCGTGCTTTCATCCTAGCTTCACTGTCGTGTTGCAACACTGACACACCCTCCTTTGTCACGCGACCCACCTTCGTGCTTCTCTGATCTCTCTGCCCAGATCTACGACTCTCTCAGTGCCAACGTCGTGACCCGACCTGCTCTTAGATCCGGAGTCTCTCGCGCGCCGCCGGCGCTCGGACACTGAATGGGTACCTTTCTCATTCATTAATTTGAACCATGAACGAGAGAAATTTAAACTGAGAATCCGTAAGTTGTTACGTTGAAGAAGTGAAGGATGTCAATTTATAGGAAGGAAATGCACGCGATAAACGTTACTTATTTGCTTGCCTAACTCGAGTAAATTTTTTTGGGTACAAAGCTCGAGAAAAGTTAGTAATTAATTATACATATATATAACAATATATATAAAGGAAATTTAATGTTTAATTTAATAAAAAATACCTTGATCATATTAATTTTATATTATATATTTATATATATATATATACTTACTGATTGTTAATTTTTTTGGTAAATAATGAATTTATATAAAAGAGGCACGACGGGTGCCAACCCTTTACAAAGGTACCAATCCACTGTTAATTGACTAGGTGGTGTCACAACTCACACGCACCTTAATCATTTTATATTGAAACTAAAGTTTGTATGGGGAAAATATATATGATGGCAGAAATTTATTTGAAATGATTTAAATGGCAAATGGTTTTGTTCACAAATTAATTTTACCTCTACTTTACTCAAAAATGAAAAATAAGTGATATAAAAAAAGTCAAGAGATAAAAATAAAAATAAAATGGAAAAAAGAGTAAACTGTGTATATATATCAATACTCTTTAAATACAATTTTGGTTGGTCTCTGTATTTGTATCCATAGGGCTATAGCATAGAGAGTGCAAAGAAAAAGAGGTGAAGAGAATGTTCACAACGAACATTACCACTCCAATCGCAAGCTACCCCACACCACACGTGATCTGACAATTAGTTTTTTTTCCTCGTGCCTCTCTCCTCGATTGTATGCCACGCGCGGAACAATATTTTTCTCGTTGATTGATGATCATTTGGTTTGGCACCGTGGTGCAGTTTATTTTCAACCGTTCGATATAATATTAAAATAATAAACGGCACAGATATAATTAATTTTAAATGAACATTTACATAAACACCCTTTTCTTTCTCCTGTTTATTTTCCTTTTTCCTTTTCTCTCCACCCACATCCACCGCACCACCATGTCTGACCCATCCCTGATCTTTACAGCTTCTCAGACTGTGTTCATACACCCCCATTCCTACCCTTCTTCCTCTCCCCCTCCTCCCCCCATCGCACCCCAACCCCCTTCTCCATCCCACATCCACCTACCTGTCCCCACATGCCAAAAACGATGGAGGGGAATGGGTTTCCTATGACTATGAGAGTGTAAAGGTGCAATCTTGAGGAAGGGAAAGAAGAAATTGGTGTAGCAGAAGAGGCAAAAGAGGAACTTGAGGCAATAATTTGATGATTATTGTGGATGCATGTGAATAATCACAGATCTTTCGGTGACAGATCTCGCAGGAAATTTTGAAAAGGGAAGGAAGAGATAGAGGAGGAGGAGGAAGGCAAAGAATGGGAAAGGTGGAGGAGGGAAGCAGAGAAAGGGGAAACGAAAAAACTCATGCCACCAGATCTCTGTTGTTAGCGGTTGAGGCAGAGGGGAAAGGATAAAGGGAGAAAAATGGAATTTTATTAGTAATTAGGGGTATTTGTGTCTTCACAATGAAATAATTGAACTGCACCACCGTGGTTCATTTTGTAACTGAACCACGGAAGACTTTCAACTTCACAATCATTTGCCGTTAGCTCCACTACCTTCACAATACTCCACATTACCCATTTTGAACTTTCAACTTCAATATGTCATATGTCATCATGACTAAAGATTTCAACTTCCTTGGTTTTTTGTTTGCAAGTGAGTTTATTTATTTATAAGCAAACAAACATATACTTTATGATTTACTACTTTCGTTATGTTGTGTTTAAAGTTACTATTTTGGAATTGCACTTGCACATTAATTATCTGTAATAGTGCAATTTGTCTTTCCCCATTATTTGTTGCAAAGTATCATAACTCATAAGCAACTCTTGTGGCTTTAATATAATCATCATTAATAATTAAAAATAAATTATCTTTCACCCCCACACTAACTTTCCTAGTTCCATCTATGTCACCACCGTTGCTGCCGCACCACTATCACAGACGCTTGCACCACCCGTACCATGACCTCGATCCACTGTTGCCACCATTGCAACCTCCTTCACCACCATCGTTGTCACGATTGTCATCGTCCTCAACACCACCGTCGCAATTGTAAGATCAAGATTTGGTCATGTGGTACAACTCTATGTTTTGATGATAACAAGTATTTATTTGTGGATGAACAACTATGATACTCTAATGTTTGTCTTGAGTGTTTTGACAAACAGGTTCTGATTCTGACACCAGAAGATATATTCGTCAGAAGTTCTGAAGATCAGAGGATCTGAAGATCAGAGGATCTGAGGATCAGAGGATCAGAGGATCAGAAGATCAGAGGATCAGAAGATCTGAGGATCAGAAGATCTGAAGACCAGAAGCTCTGAGGGACCAGAGGCTCTGAAGGTTCAGAAGCTCTGAAGGTCCAGAAGCAGAAGTTACGAAGGTCAGAGGATCCAAGCATCCCTCTGACTCTGATCACCAAGCTTCACAAGTTTCAACACGAAGCATAACTCTGATCAGAAGTCAATGGTTAAAGGCAAATGTCTCTATCGAGAAGTACAAGAGCAGTGTACTATTCTGAAATGCCTACCTACCAAGGTTCAGCCACAGCAGGTTCTGGAAGTTCCAGAAATGCCCTCCAACGGTCATATTCTCTCAACAGAAATATCCTTTGCACCTTGGACTATAAAAGGCTGAAGAAAAGAAGAAAGACTAAGAGAGAAATCAAGAGCTGCAATACAAGAAAAGATTCAAGCCTCTACTTTCTTCATCTATTCTTATTTGGTTTACACTCAGCTTATTTAGAAGCAAACCTTTGTAAACACCAACCTCAAACAGTTGTTTGATTTTCCTTAAGGGACCGGGTAGGTCAGTATCCTTAAGAAGACTAAGAGAGTGAATCTTAGTGGTGATTCCTTTAGGAGATCAAGGTTGATCGGATCCTAGAGAAGACTAAGAGAGTGAATCTTAGTGATAGCTAAGTCAGTGTATTGTTAGTCACTTGTAGGTTTCAAGTGCAGTTGTAACAATTATCTGATTAGTGGATTGCCTTCATTCTAAGAAGGAAGAAATCACCTTAACGGGTGGACTGGATTAGCTTGAGGGATTTATCAAGTGAACCAGGATAAAATACTTGTGTGCTTCTCTCTTCTCTCTATCTTTATCCGCTGCACCATCTATCTTAGAGAAACCGAAAAGATTTACTTTAAATCTTAAGGGGAAAGTTTTTATATTGAAAACGCTATTCAACCCCCCCTTCTAGTCGTTTTTCACACCTTCAGCAATTAGGTAATTATAGACCTCAACACTAATTTTGGCCTAAATTAGTAGGTCAACTTATTTAGTAAATTGGGCTACTAATTGTCTCTGCCACTATCTACATGTACGTACCCATTAAAAAATTGACATTTAATTTGTACAATTTAACATAATTTTAACATATCATCTTTCCTATGTGGCATTTGTAATTCACTCATCTCATTTTGCAATAAATGTGATGCCAAAAACAGAGAGATTTACTTGCCATGCCCCAAAATTTTCTAGTTTGCTTTTCACTGTATATTGAGATGCTTCGAAGTTATTTCCGGTCTCAAAGTCAATTTTCATAAGAGTAAGTTGGCAGGGGTGGCAACGAACCAGGACTGTTTAGGGCAGTTTGCAGCTATTCTTCATTGCAAATTAATGGCAATTCCCTTTGTGTATTTGGGAATCCCAGTGGGGGGGAGACTGAAGAGCTTGGCACTGTGGGATTCAGTCATCAAGAAGATGAGATGACGACTTTCTTCGTGGAAGCAGAAACATATATCCTTTGGCGGTAGGCTACGTCTTATTCGGAGTATCTTATCTGCCTTACCGTTATCTTTTCTATCCTTTTTTAAAATTCCAGTAGGCATGCTTACGATCTGTACTGGAATCATGCGGAGATTTTTGTGGGGGGAGTTGAAGCGGATAATAAAATTAACTGGGTAAAATGGTCGGAGGTTTGTAAACCAAAGGATCATGGTGGGTTGGGCATAAAGGATTGGAGGTTATTCAATACTGCACTACTAAGGAAATGGAATTAGCGGTTCTTAACGGAACCAGATAGCCTTTGGTGTCGTGTGGTCAAGGCAAATTGTAGCTCGTGCGGTGAATCATCATGGTGGAAGGAGGTTCAGTCCACTCGTTTGGAAGAAGGGTGGCCTTGGTTTGAGCATAACCTGCATAAAACTGTCCATGATGGTAATCAGACTATGTTTTGGACAGAAAACTGGTTAGGAACTGGATGTTTGAAGTCTCGATTTAGACACTTGTATAATTTATCTTGTCAGAAACGAGAATGAGTGAAGAATATGGGCTGTTGGGAGAATGGGGTGTGGCGGTGGTCATTCCGATGGAGAAGGAGTTTGCAAGGGAGAGAGGTGGGATGGTATGGGGAGTTATTGGAGGCTTTGCGAGCTGTACAATTAACAGAAAACAAGCATGATAGTTGGAGGTGGGACTTGGATGGGGGTGGCTCTTATTCAGTTAATTCTTCTTATGTTTTTTTGCAGGGACAAAGTCTAGGTGAGCCAGGTCCTGTCTTCTCTTGGCTATGGGCAGCGCCAGCTCCTTCAAACATAAAGGCATTTGCTTGGCGAGTAATGCTAGGCCGAATCCAAACTCGGGATAATTTGCTTAAGAGACAAGTAATTCTTACTGCTGCTGAAGCTCTTTGTCTGTTGTGTGGCCTGGTGGAGGAGTCGTGCTCTCACTTGCTTTTTACGTGCCCTACTGTACTGCTGATATGGTATGACTGCTACGCTTGGCTGGATATATCCACAGCCCAGGTTACTGATCCAGAGGTCCATTTACTGCAATTTGCCTCAATTGGGAGTGATAAAGCTAAAAAATTAGGTGTAATTGCAATCTGGTTGGGAGTAGTTTGGTCACTATGGTGTATGCGTAATAGAGTTATTTTTAATGGAGGAGAGGTGGATAAAGCCAAAGTTCTGGAGCAGGTTCAGTTTAAATCGTGGCAATGGCTAACAGCTCGAAAGACTGTTTTTTCCTACTCTTGGTTTGAGTGGAAATCAAATCCGCGAATTTGTCTTCAGTCTTTGTGAGGAATGGATTGTTCTACTAATTCTAATGCTGCTTGCGAGGGGAGTATTTACGTTCCTGATGTTACAGCATGTTTATTCTATGGCTGCGTGGGAGAGCATTTCATATTTGGTGTCAAGTTCATACAATTGAAGGGGCAGCGTTATACTGTACAAGTTGGCTTCAATTTTGAAGGGTGTTGTGTTGCAAGCTACTGGATGTATAGTTGTGAGAATTATCACCTTGGCAAATTGATTTTTTAAAGGCTACCAGGTTGATAGAATGGTTATTTGGGTTATTGCTTGTGAGCATTATGCAGGGACTAAGAAGACATGGTGCTGAGATATGCTTGTAATTTTGGGTTGGTGGGTCTGATTTTGTTTCTTGGCGGAGGCGCTTGTTTGAAGTCAGTGTGTTGGGTATGAGATTCTTGATCTTTGATTTGTTTGTATAGCCCTCCTTGGAGACCACGTCTTGATTATTGAATTCATGTACTCTTTTCCTTCACCAGGTTTTCCCAAGGGGGTTTTTCCTGGTAAGGTTTTAATGAGGCATGAGTTCCTTAATCTTTCTCCATTGGAGGTGGTGGGTGATGGGCTAATCTACTAGGAAAGGTTTCTGCTATCGCGTTGTATAAGTTGTTCGGTTATTTTTTCCTCTTTTTCTTTCCTTTCCTTCTTGTATTGGGTTGAAGTACCCCTTATACTTCTCATCAATATAATTATTTTGCTTATCAAAAAAAAAATTAAGAAGTGAAGAAAAATAATAAGATTATCTATCAAGGCATCAACGATGTCAAGCCAACACCCAGGGCCGGCCCAAGGGCCAAGCGACCCAAGCAAGGGCTTTAGGCCTCAAAAAAAAAAGTTTTACTAAGTAAATAAAGGCCTCATATTATTGTAAATAAGGCCTCAAATAAAAAGAAAATACCCCATATTTTTGTAAATAAGACATGTTAAATAAAAAAAATTTAGATAAAAAATCTTCACTTTAAATTTGGCTTTAGGCCTCATTTAGTGTTGGGCCGGCCCTGCCAACACCCATTGCCAAACCTTAGAGAGGATTGAAAAAAATGCAAAACCTACCATATGACGTCATCAACCGGGGGGGGGGGGGGGGGTTGGAAGAAAAATGGAGAACATGTTTGTATACATGGGGAATATATATATATATATATATAAACTAAATTCATGGGTTTTAATACATTAATTTTTTTTTATCAATGAAACTAATAACCCCCTCCCTCAAGAACATACTTTTACAAATCATAGCTTCCCCAGAAAAGCCACTCCTATCAAAATTGCAAACTCATATCCGTGACAAAATCAACCAAAGATCATGTGGCTCAAAATCTGACCTTAAATTGAACTAATAAACGACCAAATTGAGGAAATAATTTCAAAAACTTGATGAAAAGAAACGGTGAAACTCATAAACCATTGAAGTGATTGAGCAAAGAAAAAAGACAATTAAGGGGAGAAACTGAGAAGAGAACGGCTAGAGACGACGCAAGAAACACAAATGTTACTGTGGCCCAACTTCAAATATAAGCATTAAATTAAATTAACGAAATCCAAATAAGAAACAAATATTGTCTCAAAATTTTAATTTATTTTACTTTTATAACAAAATCAAGCTTTTATGATCAATTCTTGCAATTTAAATAATAATAATTTTTTTTACTTAACGGGTATCAACAAATCATGTGTCATAGAGAAGGAGAAATCGAAACCATGTGTCTCAATTTGTGTGTTTGGATTACCGTTAGCAGAATTGGGTCAAACGAGAGGTGGACTTGACCATAATTAAATATCGTAACGTGAGTTTAAATGACATGATTTATGTTTGGATACCTTTAAGCAGAATTGATTTAGGTAGTATAATTTCACTAAAATTCATGTTTCTGATCCAAAAGATTTTGTTTTGACAGCTGTTAGCTGCTATCTCTTTGTGCTACAATATAAGGTGCACTATGTACACTTTATGATTTAGTGAAAAAGATACAAAAACTATTTTACGATTCCACGCGTTAGTTTTCTCTCTTCTTCTTTTCAAACAGCCCTGTTCGAAGCAGTCCAAATGCCCCCAAATGGCAGATAATGTCGCTGCTTCCGCCTAAGCCAATCGCGAGGTCCCCCCAAGCTAAAAGCTGCATGACGCGAATTGAGCCCCAACCAGTGCCAAATCCTGCGAGCGAACCGACAGTCCCTCAAGCAATGCAAAACTGTTTCTGGATAAAGATTGCAGCGGAAACACAAAGGAGAAGTCGTCATGTGCCGATGAAACCTTAAATGATTTACTATTGTGACAACACAAACAGACCAGGAAGAGGATTTTGAACGGTCCCTTAAGCCGCCAAATCCAATTCCAGTCTGGTGTAGAAGGGATAACCTGATCGAACACCGCTTGGGTCCGACGCTCCTACAACAACCACCGATAACCATAACGAGCATTGTACACACCAGAGGAATCAGAATTCCACACCATACAGTCAGGCACCTGAGCATTAAGCCTACAACCACGTGCCATGATTAACTCTTTAATATCCAGCGGGAGATTCAAATAGAGGCTGGCCAAGTTCCAAGCACCACCAGAAATCACATCGCGTACAATGAAATCGACGTCGTGAATATCATCACCTCAACTGCATTGCAAAGTTTGAAATTTCCCAACCACTCATGAAACCAAAAAGAATAAGAGCCATCTCCCAACTTAAAAAAAAAAACTCACTTTGAGAATCTCCTTTGTTTTCTGAATAGCCTGTCAAACTATCGAACCACCTCTAGTGGGCAAAGACAGTAAGTTTCGCCGCATCCCATATTTGTCCAGAGCCAATGAGACCCAAGTCTTCCTCTCCCCCTCGAGTGATATGATAAGAAGTCTAAAGAGATAAAAATAAATAAATAAAAATAAGATGAAAAAAGAGAGTAAAGTGTGTATATAACTATATATTAATACTCTTTAAATACAATTTTGGTTGGTGTGTATTTGTATCCATAGGCGGATAGGGCATAGTGTATTTGTATTTAATGCAATTCTCTAGCACTAAATATTAAAAGTATTTGTTGTGGTACATTTAAGTTAGATTAAGATGCATTAGTATCTAGTTCAAAAAAAAAAAGATGCATTAGTATCTGAAATGATATATGTATTGATAAAATACATATTGCATATTGTGTGATTGAATTATTATTTATTATAATCATTATTTATTAAGTTGTCCTTCATATAGTACTCAACTCGAGTGTGTGATTGCCACAATACCATGAAAAGTGAGGTGAATTGATGGTTGGGAGGTTTCGGCAATAATAAATGCGACTCGGTTTACACAGCGTAAGAACTTTTTTTTTATTCATCGGAAAACAACGTAAGAATTATTAACTCTGAGGGTTACATAATGACTTTAAATAAACCTATAATGACAAACACGAAGGTTTACACACTTATGCGAGTATCACACTAAAAAATTCTAAATATTATAGAATTTACCAATATTTAATGTAATTCTCTCCATGTGGTATCAATTGCAGCAACAAACTCACACAAGTCACACCACAATCGGTAAATAATGGGAACTTATTATTAACAAACTTATGAATATGATTACACTTAATGGGTCCACACCTCTCCTTGCAATTCTTGCTCGTAGAATGAACAACAATATATATATATATATATATATATATATATATATATATGTAGCCATTATCATCGAGTGTCAACTATCACTCGATTTTTTCACATAAAAATGAAAATTGATGATTGGCACTTGGGCAGGTTCACTAATGTTCTTTTCAAAAAAAGGTTTACCAATGTTTTTTTTTGAAATGCACTAATCTAAGACAAATATTATTTGTATATATACTTTTGCACCTTAATTTGCAGCAACAGTTTCAACATGAGAAATTTTGTAGTGCTACTACACCCATTAAAAATTGAATTTAATAATTTGTTCAATTTTAACACATCAACTTTCCTACGTGGCATTTAATTTGGGATTCATTCATCTCATCTCGTCGCGCGAACTAAGCACCACGTGCAACTCTTCCTCAACATGATTTCATTTATAAAACGCTTTATAACTATAAGAAAACATTATTATATTCATTTTAAAACGCTTTTTAACTGATAGTAGGGACCTAAAGTGTAATAAGTCTTACTTTTGTAATAATTTGATATTTTACTATATAAAAATGGAGTTGTCTAAATGATCAATGATAAAGTTTGGGTTAAATAACCATCATCCAATCACATTGAAGATAAGTGAGTTGGAATTTCTATATTTTATTTATTAATTTATTTCCAACTCATTTATCTTAAATGTGATTAGATGATGAGTTATTTAACCCAAACTTTACTATATGTCATTTAGACAACTCCTATAAGAATTAGTGAATGTGAAATTGGAAAGTTGGAAATTGAATTTACAACAACTTCCATTTCGCAATAAATGTGATGCCAAAGGAGTTAGAGACATAAGGGTTGGGTGGGGTGAGGGTGAAGGGTTCCGAGTTCGAATCCGGGGGAGAGAGTAATTTACTAATATTCCTAACAACTAACATTTGCCTATAAAAAAAAAACCTGCACCGAATTTTTCTAGTTTGCTTTGCACTATATATATTGTCCTTAAGAAGTGAAAAATAACAAGATTATATCTATCAAGGCATCAAAGACGTCAAGCCAACACCTATTGCCAAACCTTAGAGGAAAGAACTATAAAGCTAAAGAACCATCATAGCATAATAAAGCTAATTGTTGGAATCAAGTGTTAGAGTCAAGTTTCACATCGGGGAAGTCAGGGTAAGAGGAAGGATTTAAAAGGAGATGCGATGAACTCATAAACCTATTGTCTTCAAATTTTAGGTTAAGATGTGGTGTCCAAGATCTCCTTAGTGTCTCCTCTTGACCTTTACCCATGTATCCTCGCGGTGACTCTCCCGAACACTAATAATGTTGCATCTTCATGAGCTATATACTAATCCTTTCTTGACTTCTTCATCAATAAAAATCATAAACACCTCATCAATTAACCCCTCCCTCAAGCTTGTACTTCTTGTTTCTGACTCATAGAAGATGATGATTAAGATGAATGGTTGATGTTAAGATTTTATGTAATTTTTATTTATTATTTAATAATTTTTATTCTATTATTAGTTATATTGTTAAGTTCAAAGGCTAGATACATCATTTATTTGGAGTCTTAAAGATCCTAAAGGCGGAGTTGTTGTCCATTCTCTATGGGCTTTGCCTTTGTTGGGAGCGTGGGTTCCGTCGAATTGTGGTTTTCTCTTACTCGCGGCATGCCTTATCGCTCTTGGAGCACGGTTGTGGGAGGAGGTTTCATGCTTATGCTGCGGTTTTCGGATTGGTTCCTGAGTTGCTGAGTAAGGATTCGGTTGTGAGGTTTGATCACATTCTTCGTGAGGGCAACGCGGTTGCTAATTATTTGGCTAAGGATGGTGCTTGCGGGACTGGATTAATCATGGCATAGAATGTAGATCGTAAAACGATGATGAACAAAGTGAGTCCAGAAGTACTCTCGTAGGGCTGGGTTAATCATGACATAGAATGTAGATCGTAAATGCCCTAAAACCTAAATCCTAATTAATTTTTTTTTGTGGTCTTAACTTTTCAATGCATTTTTTCTTTTCTTTCACTTTGCTTTTTTTTTTATTGAAAAAATCAAAGTGTTAGTTTAAATTGTGCGATGTACAACGCACAGTGCTCTAGGATTCCAGACTGCGACAAGAATTTCATCTCTTATTCATTCAATTTCAAATTCAAGTTAAAGTCTATAATCTTTGCGCTCATTGTTGCACATCACACGGTTTAAACTAGCACATAGCTGTTTTAATGAAAGAACAAAAGTTAATTGAAAGAAAAGGAAAATTGCATTAAAAAGTTAAGATTACAAAGGAAATAAAAAAGTGGTTTTACAGGGATCATAATCATTATACTCCTCGATCGTTGTTTGTAACTTCAATGTAGGTTGAGGTGTAGGTGTGGGTGTAGGCATAAGTATAGGTATAGGTGTATGGATACATGTCGGTGATGCTTTAGATGTAGGTGCAGGCTAAGGTGTTGGTGAGGGTATGCATGTAGGTGTAGGCTTAGGTGTGAGTGTAGATGTAGATGTATGTATGCATGTGGGTGTAGCTTCAGGTGTAGGTATATTTTAAAGTACAAGTTTCCAAAGGGAACAAACCCCTTTTGAAAAGAGAATAAAATATTTTAAATTAAAAATCACTTCGGGGAAAGTGAATTTTTTTAAGTTGTACCAAAATCAAGATTCTGGTCTAAAAATTATTGAATAATGTTGTTTTCAGGTAGGGGGAAGGATGAGAGATGAGAAGAAAAGAAAAAATTAGAGAAAAAAAGGTATAAGATGTGATATATGATAAAAGAATAGAAATAAAAACTAAAATGTATAAAAATGAAGTGTATAAAAAAATGAGGGGTAAACATATCCATTTTTAAAGTTCTTCCTAACTTTATTTCTTTGACCTCAATTTGTAAATCACATTAACATCTTTCAATCCCCGACCGAACCTTCATTACTAATGGCAGAATCTCAATCTCTAGCTTCGGTGGAGTTGCAGATACTTGGAAAAACTGTTCAAGAGCTGGCCCTGAATCCTGAAAATCTGCCAAAAAGTTATATACACGAGCAAGGTGGTGCTGGATTTCGAGATGCTCTTCTACCATCTGAATCAGAGGGTATTCCGGTGGTTGACCTTCACCTCCTCACATCTCCATCCACGGCACAACAAGAGCTTGCAAAACTCCACTATGCACTCTCTACATGGGGCTGCTTTCAGGTCTGTGACTCTATAGTGTTCTATTAGTAAAAGTTCATGTCACTTAGGATTTGGTCAACACATGAACTTTCAGAAGTATAATCTCTATTTGAATACTTTATCTGTCCTAGTATGATTCGAATGGTAGAGAAACATACATAATCTCTACTCTGGGTTCTATTTGTCCTATATAATTGACAGAATCATAGAATAGAAATGTAATTAAATATGAAATAAAGAGGCATTTTCACAAATCCAAAAATGATATTCTCAATTTATTTATTTCTGGTACATGTTGGAATGATATTCTCTATTATTTTGTGGGATTCAGGCAATAAACCATGGTATGCCAAGCTCGTTTCTCGACAAGGTGAGAGAAGTTTCAAAGCAGTTCTTTGATCTTCCAAAGGAAGAAAAGCAAAAATATGCAAGGGAACCAAACGGTCTTGAAGGGTATGGAAATGATCAAATACTTATACAGAATCAAAGGCTTGATTGGACTGACAGAGTGTACCTGAAGGTGCAGCCTGAAGACCAGAGGAACCTCAAAGTTTGGCCCCAAAAACCCAATGAGTTCAGGTATAAATTCTTGTCACACCTAAGTACTCAATATTCTTAAACATGAAGTAACTAATAAAATGAATATAGCTCCACCAGAAGATTCTGCTGTTTTTAATACCGTTCTTCCAGAATTTGAGCAAAGAGATTCTTCGATCATGTGTGGTGGTGCAGCTCACACAATGGTGCACAACGAGTCCATCACGGGGGAGGTACCTATAAAAGACACTCCAATGCTCAAGTTAACAATAGATTTTACAGAGAATGCTCTCAGTCCATAAGAGCAAAGTGAAAGCAACTATGACAATGTTGTGACTTACATTGAATACTTATAGAGTTTGAAGTGAACAGTAATAAGAGTGTTTGACCTTTTCCGAGTTGTGGTATAGCTGACTTTCATGGTGTTAGCCTTGCTTTAGTGATTAGTGATCTTGAATCAGTAACCAACAACTTAGCCATTTGTTCAGCTAATTGGTGAGGCGAGTGAAAGTTTAGCATTTGGTCGACCTGGCCAATGAACTTGGCGTTCACTAGGTTGTGAGCCTCTTGGACCGACCAGGACCAGGATGATGGTTGCTTGAGCGGCCGCCAGGCTGACGAGATGAGATTCTTAAATAACCGTGAACTATTTCTAATTTTGAAATGTTATCATTTTTTCGGGCAATAGATAAGCAATTTCATCATTTTTCATGGCTTCAATTGATTTTGGATTCAAAATGAATTTTGGAGAAAGGCTTCTGTGAGTAATTTCTGGCTTTTAGAATTAATTTTAAGGGTAGAGAAGTTGATCCAAACAAGCTATCAATCTATGTACCTTTACGCAAACCGTATTGTTGATCTCACTGGATGTCTCAATGCAGGAGTACTATATTTGAGTATACCAAAAATCTAAAGCTGCTAACTGAAGTAACTTTGAAGGCCATTGCAAATTCATTGAACTTGGAAGAGGACTGCTTCGTGAAGGAATGTGGAGAGAAAGATACAATGTTTCTGAGACTCAACTACTACCCTGCATGTCCCATGCCTGACCATGTTCTCGGTGTGAAGCCTCATGCTGATGGATCATCCATAACTTTCCTGTTGCAAGACAAAGAGGTAGAAGGTCTCCAAATCCTCAAAGATAATCATTGGTTCAAAGTTCCAATCATCCCTGATGCTCTCGTGATTAATGTTGGTGATCAAATAGAGGTAATGAATGTTAACTAAAGATTCTAACATTCAGGCACACACAAGAACAGCAGAGAGAATTTTCCAATGCATTTTATACAGCAGTTACAATAACATGGATTGCGTGTGGAAGAGTTTATCTGAAATTATCTTATAGTAGAAGTGTTTATGCTAGTATTTGGGCAAGCTTATGAAAATAGCTCATGATATAATATCAACCTATTAGTTGTTTTAGACTTAGTTTCATAAGCTGCTCGGATTAGCTTATTTATGAATAACACTTATATTTACTTATAAGTTACTTTGAGTTTATTTCAATAGGTTTTAAGAAATAACTTATGAATAAGCATTTATGTGATAAGAGCTTATTGTCATTAGCGTTTAATTAAATTCTTTAACCAAACGCACCCTTAGTCAATGTGGCATGATTTGCAGATAATGAGCAATGGAATTTTCCAGAGCCCAGTACACAGAGTAGTGGTAAATGCAGAAAAGGAGAGGCTCACATTAGCTATGTTCCACATCCCGGATTCAGAGAAAGTGATAAAACCAGTGGAGAAGCTAGTGAATGAGTCAAGGCCAAAATTATACAGACCGGTGAAAGATTATGTTGGGCTCTATTTCCAGTATTACCAGCAAGGGAGAAGACCAATTGAAGCTTCCAAGATTGAACTTTAAATGAAGTAGAATACTTCTCGGAATTTAATTGTCCACCAAAGCATAATGAAAATGAAATAAAATGTTACCAAAACATCCAAGATATGGCTGCTAGTGCAAATTGAATTCAGAATTTATGTTGATTTGTATGATAATTTAGCCATGAGATACATAATTGCAGTAGTATATGGAGTTTGATCTAGCTTTTGTATTAAATTCGACCTTCTCTTTTTGTGATTCAACATGTATTCTCTGTATGGTAAATTACATTTTTTCTTCATATGAATAATATCAGCAATCCACTCTGGAAGACTCTGATTATGAATTTGGTTCCAAGAAAACCAAGTGCTGACCAAACCAACACCCTGCACCAATTACAATCCCTGATCACAAGCTCTAACGATATCTCTACACCTTCGCACCTTGGGCACGAGATCAGGCATTGAACACCTTTATGAAGTGTGCTTGGCAAGGAAGAATTTGAAGTTTTCATTATCAACAAAAAAAAGAATTTGAAGCTTCCCCAGCTGATTAAACACTGAAAATCCGAGCCTCATTCGCTGCCAACACTAGCACATCCTCCGCAACAGTACTCAACACTGGAATCTGAACTATTTGGGCTGCTTCAAAGGAGGAAACTATTTGTAACACAGTTTATTTGAAAAAATAATGAAATTTCCAAATGAGAATTGCTATTGAGTAAGAAGCGAAATTTACGAACAATTATAAATCTCACAGTGAGTCAGCATCTTTATTTTATTTTTATTTTTTTGTTACATGGAGGGGCATGACCCCGAAAATCGAAAGAACGCTAGCCTACAAGAGCATGAAGAGCAGCTAATGCATCTTCCACATCCTGGATCAAAATACTACGACACTCCATTAAGGGAGAATGTAACACATGAGTACCAAAACCAAACACATGTGCCGATTTTGCAAGACAATCCGCAGAGGAATTTGCTTCTCTCAGAACCGGGCTAAACTTGACTTCTATCCCCTATGGGACTGCATTGTGAATAGCTTGGACCAGCTCACGGTACGGATTAATCAGAGTACCAGTACTCGTCGAGTTTACTGCTGCTAATGCCTCTGCTGAGTCACATTCTATCACCACTCTTGGCTGCTTAAGGGCTCCTAGCATTTCCACTGCTGTACGAATGGCCCAGAGCTCCGCGAATAGCGGATTGGATGTGCCTAGCTGTTTGCAAAAACCTTGGATCCATCTGCCAGAACTGTCACGAGCCACTCCCCTACACGCTGACGCTCCATTCATCCATACCGACCCATCGACATTGACTTTTATCCAACCAACTGCAGGGAAAAGTCAACCTGCATTATGACTACTCGTTGGTCCCGTGGTATCATCAAGCAGAGCTAGATCATCCTCACAAAGACTTGCATTTATCCACCCTTGAACCTGTGCGTGATCCCACCTAGCATTGTTGAAGACAACATCATTCCTCATGCGCCAAATGCAATAGGTACTGATAGTGAAACGTCGTGTCCAAGCATTCTTATCCCAACCTTGTAAACCCCCTTTCATGTTCCATGTCACCCAACCTTGGAGATCCACAGAGAAGAAGGTTGAGCCCATACCACCAGGCAAAGACACGATCCAAACAGGCTTGATCACAGGACAATCACGCAGAGCATGCAACATGGATTCACACCATGTTCCACAAAGAGGACAAAGATCACTCTCGGCCAAGAGATTATGGAAACGTTTCTGGTTTACCATGAGACCATTATTGAGAACCTTCCATAGGAACATCTTGACACGCGAGGTTCCTTTCCAACGCCACAGCAGACGCCACAATGGGTCTGGCCCTGTGTCCTGCAAATGCTCAGTCAAAAGCTCATAGGCTGAAGCGGTGGTGTAAATCCCAGTCGCGGTTCTCCCCCAAACCGGTAGGTCTGGAGCTGAAGAAATACGACGAGGTAAGGAGGCTATAATTTCCTAGAACACCACATTCGGAACCAAATTAACAAAGCCAACAGTGTCATAATTGCCATTGGTTCCATAGAAAGCTGCCACCACAAGGTTCGCTGACTCCAGTGGAATAGGCTGAACCACCACTTCCGCTAGCAATATGCCAGACGCGAGCCACCGATCCTGCCATAATTGTACTGTCTTCCCATCACCAATCTGCCATCTTATCCCACATGAGAAATCCTCCCATGTATTGCGAACCTCATTCCAAATAGAGGATTCAGAAGCTCGATGATTAACTATAGGCAAAGCGTTATCCCCACAACCATATTTATGGCGAAGAACACGGGCCCATAGAGCATCAGGTTCATGAACAAGGCCCCAGTTGATCTTCATGAAGAGAGCTTTGTTGAATTCATGCATATGCTTCAAACCGAGACCTCCCTCCATCTTTGGTGAGCAAAATTTGTTCCACGCTACCTGGCTATAGCTTCGCCCCCCCTCATCAGCCCCCCAAATAAAACGACGTTGATCATTTTCTAATTTGTTGGACACATACTTAAGGAGCAGCATGGTTTGCATGCAATAGGTAGGAAGGGATGCTACCACTGACTGAGTTAAAGTCACTCTCCCAGCAAAGCTTAACGATGTCGCCTTCCAAGAGGCTAACCTCTGTTGGGAATTTCGTAGAAGAAAATCATAGGTTTCCCTATTCGTCCGCCGATGGAGGAGTGGAACACCTAGGTATTTAGTATTTACCTAGGTCTGATGTGAGGGAGATGCAAGCCTCTGAACTCAATTGTGATGCCCTGACATGGTGCACATTGTGGGAAACTAATAACCGAGACTTCTCCAAACTAACTTTCTGACCTGAAGCTATGCAGAAGTTCTCCAAACAGGATCTCATCACCTTAATCTGCTCACTAGAAGCTTCACCAAATAGGAGCAAGTCATCCGCAAAGAAAAGGTGGGATATTTGTGGCCCCCCACGTCTCAACACACTGGTTTCCAAGCACCACTCACTACCTCTTTCTGGATGAGATGAGCCAGGCGCTCCATGCACATGACAAACAAGTAAGGAGAGATTGGATCACCTTGTCTGATGCCACGGGAAGGGATGAAGGGTGTTGTTTTTGAGCCATTGAAGAGGACCTGGAAAGAGCACAAACTAACACAACTAATCAGTAAATTACAAAAATTCTGATTGAACCCCACCTCTGACAAAGTTTCATAGATAAAATCCCAGCTTATTCGGTCATAAGCCTCTTCAAGATCAACCTTGATGGTCCTCATGGAGTGGAACACCTCCTGGGCTATAACAATATTGTCGGAGCTATGTCTACCAGGATCAAAGCTACATTGCTTTGGAGATATCAATGAATTCAGTAGCGGTTTCAACCTGTTTGCCAATGCCTTCGTCATAATTTTGTACACCACATTACAGAGGCTGATTGGGCGATATTGCTTCAAGCATCTTTATTTCTAAAATCATGAAAACACACAATCATTTTATATTTCTTATATTTCGTTTCGGCAAGTTAAACATTTCTTATCATTTTTTTTTGTCAAAAAAAAATTATCTTTCCAAATAGGAAGTATCTTTAAGAATTTTATTGTGTTTGATATTTGATAAATATTTTAAGGCTTAAATACTCTAGGGGTCCCTGAAATTGTACCCCGTATCAAAATAAGTCCCTGAAATTTTTTTTTCCGATTCCAGATCCTTGGAATTGTTTTTTTAATCAGAATAAGTCCCTACGCCGGAGAAGACGGTGGTTGACGACGGCGGTCATGGCGGCGCTACGACCAGGGTGTTGGGCCGGCTTCGTCTCGTCCTCAGGAACTCAGTGGTGGTGGTCTCGTGGGCTGGTTCGTCACAGTTGAAGAGAAAAGGCCAGTCGCAAGTTGATTTCTTCTCGCCGGAATTTATGGAGCTTCTCGGTTTCTTCGTTTTAGCTTTGTTTCTTGCGATTTCTTCGCCCAGATCAGATATATGAAGGTCTAGGAGTGTTTTAAACATGTTATTTCATGGTTTGTGGAAACAATGAGGAGGCAACCACTGTCTTCTCCGGCGTAGGGACTTATTTTGATCAAACAAATTTTTCTAGGGACCCGGAATCGGAAAAAAAAATTTTCAGGGACTTATTTTGATACGGGGTACAATTTCAGGGACCTACAGAGTATTTAAGCCATATTTTAATTCTTGACACATTCTTTTTGGTGCAAACTAGGGTATCTACTGCCGACAACAGTAACTAATCCTCTTGCCATGAGTGGTTACAGAAAGTGGTAAGCACTTGGTCATAAAACTAGTGTAATAAGTTTTACATAAATTTTGAAAACAACTTTTAGAAAACATCACAATTTAAAATATAAATAAACTCATGTAACATAAGGACATTGATTTTAAAATTTATTTATGTATAAAATACTTATATATTTCAAGTACTAAAATTATTGATTAAATAAATTATAAAATTTAATAGAGAAAATATTGATTAAGCATTTATAGATTATTTTTTCAATAAAAAAATTGAACATATATTATGATACTTTTTTTTTTTGACAACATAACTCATAATCTCATATTATTGATTGCCATAATTTAGGCTAAGCAAGAAGATTCTTCAATCTGAACAAAACCTGCTCCTCTAAAGAGTACAAATGAAACCCCTCCCTATGACCACAAAAAGACTTTGAGATAGGGCCTCATTAAAACCTTCCTAGGAAAAACCCTGTGGGAAAAATCCTAGGTAAGGAAAAAGAGTACCCAAGTCTCAAAGAGGTCATCCATTATAATATTAAGTATCATAATATATGAATATAATATAATATATACATATATTATGATACTTAATATTACATATTTGATAATTATTAATTTAAAGTATTAATAATTCATTAAAAAATATATAAGTTAGTATTTTAGGCCGCACAGTGCACGTGCAGTGCACAATTTATTTTTTAATTTTAAATATGCATTTATAATAAATTATTATAAAAATAAATAAATAACATTTTACACATATACACTAAAAGTATACTTTTTAAAGTAAAGTTACATATAATAATTAATATTTAATATAAAATAAAATATATTTAAATAAATTAAAATTAAATTTATTAAATGATAAAATTTATTTTTTAGATGAAATAATTAATTTTTTAATTTACAAAATATTTTATTCAAATAGAATAATGGAATTCTCATTTTTGAATTTTGTTCTTTTGGAAGCATTTTAAATTAGTTACTGTCATCCTCATTTATTTTTTATTATATATTTAATATATTAACAAAATTATTTTCTTAATGGATATTTCTTACTTTTGATGATTACCCTGTAGTTAATCAGTACACTCAATCCATCAGATCTTTTTTTTTTGACGGCTCAATCCATCAGATATTATATATTGTAAATTTAGGAATATCAATAGTATATTCTTTAAGATATTTTACTACATTTTATGTGAGAAGAATTTTATATTTTCCTTCTTTTGGAAATTATGCTCTAGTTGTTTACGAAAAATATTTTATCGATTGATTTGATACTAGTGCTTTTTTATCCGCGCGTTGCACGGGGAATATGTCTATTGTATTTGATATATCGATTCATATTTTAAATTATAAATATTTAAGATGCTAAGAATATAAGAATAATCATAATAACGATGTAGATATTTAAAGAGCACAAATTTTGAAAAACACTGAAGTTAATAAACCAAAAGCTTTAATTTTTGCATGTGAGGTATAACTGAATTTTGTTTGTGAAGATGTATACTCGTGTTGCATAAAGGGTAATGTTTTTGTGTTTTAGATATATAACAATACATAAATATATAATTATTTTTTAAATTATTAAAAATACACTTAAGTTATAGAAAATGAATTTTATTTTTTTTAACTCGTACAAATTTTCATTTTCATGTAAAATGTTTCTCCCCGTGAGATCTCGTAACTCTAATTTGTTAGCACTAATAAACTCAGGTCATAATTTTATAGTCCATATGTATTAATATTTTGTATTCCTCGTACTTTTCTTACTATCAAATTATTATAGTTATATACTTATATAAATATACACTCTTTAAATTTTGAAAATAATACTAAAGTTAATTATATTAAATTTATTCTATTAAAATAATATCACTTAATTAGTTTAGAATATAATGATTGTATAAAAAAAGTATAATGATACTTTTTATATAAAACAAAATCTCACGTAGATAGCATTATAGTACTTTAAAATTAAAACTTACAATTGAAAATTATACGCAAATACAAACAACAACCGATTTTAGGTTTCAGAGCAGACTTATATGCAAATCATCTTACTCAATGGATTCTCATTTATCAGAGAAACAAAATCTTATAAATTTCATAAATCAATATAGATTTAAAATTTTCAAATTAGCCAAGATAGATTTGTTTTGGAAATGAGTTGTAGAAGAATCCCACCAAAACTATGAAAAAATCTAAATTGCAAGGTGAAATGAATCACACTACTTTTCCACATACCTGGATTAATAAAAAAAATATATATTTTCTATTGTTTTATATGCACAATATTTTTTTATTGATCTCAAGTTAATTATATTCTCATAAAAAATACCTTTTTAAATTTTAGATTTGATTAGGATTTAGATTGTTTATTTCTTGATTTTATCTTAATTTATTTTTAATTTATTTCTAGAGTATTAATTAAATTTTATGGTATTTTTAGTGAATTTTTCTGATTTTTATTTTATATGCACAATATTTTTTTTTATTGATCTCACCTTGCTTATGTTAGTCACTAAGACTATGTTTGTATAAATGTTCACATACATTCAAATGCACCTATATCTCAATCTTTGTTAGTAGTACATGCCTCAAATTAAAGTACGTACTTATGGCCATTAACCTTAAGATTTGGATAACACACTATAGTAAGATCTGGTTAGCCTAATTCATAAGCTTACAACATCAAAGAAACTTTTAATCCCCCCTTAAAAAGTGAGAACAGATGGAAAACAATTCACCTTTCATGACCAGTGAGAACAGATAAATGTTGAAATAACATACATAACAATGAAAAATAAATAAATGGGATGTTCATCTATCAATGTTAATTTTTTTTTATCAACAAACACATTAATACATAAACATTACAAAACAATAATAATGAAACATAGAATGGGTTAAAACATGATTTGGCGAACAAAAGACACTTCTAGAACTACATGAAAGAATCATTAAAATTGAAGAAGAAGGACTACCAGAGATATGAGGAAAATGATATGCCTTTGACTTTTGAGTGATAACAATTCTTAGTCTACAAAGCCACAAAGCATTGTTTTTTACATACCTGGAACAAAGAGGCTGAAGCAAGAAGTGAGAAACTCGTTTTTGAGTTTGAAGAACATGCACTTTCAAATCTCAATTGTGATTTCCCTCGGTAACCATAAAAAAAAATTCTCAATTGTGATGGGGATAAATTTATAATGAAAATTTTAATTGAAGTGAAGGTCCATGTTGTTTTTTAAGCATATATGATTTGAGGTTTGCCATGGTTGAGATGAAGAAGGGAGAAATAGAGAAAATTGTGTGAGTATTTGGAGATAGAGAACGTATGAAGGTTTTTTTTGCTCTTCTAACCCTTTTTATTTTCTAATATAGATTGATATTGATACTCTATATAAAAAACAATATTTTTTAGGAAGATTTTTTTAACAGAAACTATTTAACAAAGATACATAAAAACAAACAACCTAAATCCTAATCAAATCTAAAATTTAAAAAGGTACTAAATAAATATAGATAAAAACTATCAAAATCTAGCAAATCACAATAAAAACTCATAAAATTCTGAATTAATTAAAAATCCGAAAATTCAATAAAAATACCATAAAAATTAATTAATGCTCTAAAAATAAATTAAAAATAAATTAAGATTAAATCAAGAAATAAACAACCTAAATCCTAATCAAATCTAAAATTTAATGTGGCAAATAGGGCTAAGGTGGAAAAGCTGATGTGTAAATTATTAAATGAGAATTAATAGGTGGAAAAGCTGACGTGTAAATAATTAAGTGAGAATTAATCTCGGAGCGACACGTCACTAACTTGGCCTGTGAGAGCGACACGTCATGCTAGAAGTTGTTCTTTTCTAATATATATAGATTTTGCTCTATTAGAGTACTGCATATGTAAAAAAAAATGCTCTGTTACTACTGCCAGAACATTTGTGGTTTGCAAACGGTTGGATTAGGACTACGAAGCATAATAATATTTACAAATCATGTGAATTTTACATTTTTACTATGATATTTATTACTAAGAAAAATAAAGATAATGAGGTATATTAATCATGGCAAAGCTAAACAATACACGATTACACATTAATTTCAGATTGAATATATTGTCTTCTTATAGCTGAGAATAAAACTGATTGCACAAATTAAAAACTAATTCTGATAATTATAAGAAACTATTAACTAATTAACATTTAGCAACCGATAGAAAAACTCTAACTCAT
This sequence comes from Lotus japonicus, assembly GCF_012489685.1. NCBI lineage: Eukaryota > Viridiplantae > Streptophyta > Magnoliopsida > Fabales > Fabaceae > Lotus > Lotus japonicus. Next base: position 109,619,309 of record NC_080041.1, on the reverse strand, counting down.
AGTCCCATCGACAATATTCACACGAGTCAATGTCATCATCATCGTCATCTAGCAATACCCATCTTCCTGTCTTCACTCTCCACCCTTTGCATGTGCTCTTGGATTTGCATATAGGGCTTTGGTTGCGCCTCAACAATGTTTGATTATTTTTCCACATAGAGTTCAATAATTGTTTCACTTTCTTTCTGGAGTCTACAACACACTTGTACTCCCTCATAAAACGCATATACTCAAATCCTTGTTTTCTCAAGTCATCATCTTCAGAGCATAATGAAATCATACCACATACATATTTTGCTTCCTTATGCCCCTTTTGAGCAGCTATCTTTAAGATCCTAAGACCGCCGGTCTTTGCATTTGGATAATTAAAATATTCTCGCAGCCCTTGTCTGAACAAACTCTCCAAATTGCCACATTCCTTGCAGCGATTCAAGAATGATGATGCTTTGTCATTAGGAAGCCATTGGATTAATGAGAACGTGTCTAAAGAAACTTTTCGCCAAACATAGCTATCTTCAGCAGCGTTTAGAAAATCCTTGCAACACATTTTGATGGTGTGAAAGTCAATAAATGAGTGTGAGGCCACGATTGCAACCACCTCTACTAATAAGTCTCTTGGAAGCATTTTTATGGCAGAACTTTTACGAGTGCTTCGTCTCTTGCTCGTTGCCCAGTTCACTAATCTTGAATAAGTCATGGTTGAGCAAGATATTGCTTGAGCTTCAGACAGAAAACTCTAAAAGTTTAGAACGATGTGTTGATTCATATATATATATATATATAAATAAAAGAATTAACGGTAAAGATTTAAAGTTATAATTATAGGAAAGAAGAAATAAAAAAATAATAATATATAGGAGCATATTTGAAGGAAATGCAAAGAATTGATAACCTGAACTTGAAAGCAAACAATAATCTTTGTTGAAAATTGTGACTTACAGTAGAGGATTTCACCGAAATTGATCTTCTCCAGCCAACGTCTCCAACTTTTCTCCTGCAAAATCTTAAAAGTTGTTTTCTATTATTCAAAAGCAAAGATTGCCTAATTATTTTCTTCTGACAAAGTAGTCCATTAGCTGGTTCTTTTATAGGCGCAAAAGAGGATGCAAATCGGGATTTCACCACCCATTGTAGTAATATCATGGTGTTTAATACTTTATCATACCAATTTTATACCAGAATGTATGCTTAGTTAAAATATTAAAGTAAATTAAACCAATATAAAGTCAATTGTTTTCACGTTCAAAAAAAAAGTCAATTGTTTTCTTTCTATATGAATACTAGTATTTATACCCGTGCCGATGCACGGGGGACATATTTCCAAGTATATAATAATTTGCTTTTAATATATAGAATTATTTATTTTGTATAAATGAAAAGTAAATGTAAATATTATTTTTTATTTGATTAATTTGTTTATGATATAATAATATAATAAATTGTATGACAAATTTCTCTCTCTCTCTCTCTCTCTCTCTCATGTATAAGTTATTCCAACAACTTGTTCATTTGGAAGCTGTATTAATCTATGTTGTAAGATTGTTATGCTGATTGGATGCTTAGAAAACTTGAATTTAGCGACTCAATAATTTATTTTACTTTCTCATCGTAAAACTTAAACATAAAAAAATATAAGCTATATATGTTCATTTATTCTAATTGTCGTCAAAATTTCATATATATATATATATATATTTAAACTTATGAAAAAAATTATAAAATTATATTGTTTGTTATTTTCAACTTGAAAATATTTTAAAATAAATGTTCTTTCCCGTGGAATTTATGTTTTCACAATCAAATTAAAATGGTTTCGTATATCTACTCTTAAAATTATTTAAAAGTATGGAAAAAGTACTAAAATTTTATTAAAACATTTTCTATTAGTTTCAATTTAAAGTATTTTCATGCAAAATGTTCATCATGTAGGAATTTTGTACTATATAATTAATAAATATAGACTAAATATGTTAATTCTTCTCTAATCCCTCGTGGGAGCCCTTTTACCACAGTCAAATTATAATGCTTCTGTATATATACTCCTAAATTATTTAAAAAGTATGGAAAATTTATTAAAATTGTATTATAATTCTTCTCTAATCCCTCGTGGGAGCCCTTTTACCACAGTCAAATTATAATGCTTCTGTATATGTACTCCTAAATTATTTAAAAAGTATGGACAATTTACTAAAATTTACTAAAATTGTATTATAATTCTTCTAATTATAATTCTTCTCTAATCCCTCGTGGGAGCCCTTTTACCACAGTCAAATTATAATGCTTCTGTATATATACTCCTAAATTATTTAAAAAGTATGGAAAATTTACTAAAATTGTATTAAAATATTTTCTATTAGTTTCAACTTAAAAGTATTTCCATGCAAATTGATCCTCATGCAGGAGCTTTTTACTATATAATTAATAAATATAGACTAAATATGTTTATTCTTCTCTAATTCTTCGTGGGAGCCCTATATTCCCAATCAAATAAAAATACTTATGTATATTTATTCTTAAATTATTTAAAAAAGTATGAGAAAATTACTAAATTATAACAAAACATTTTCTATTAGTTTCAACTTGAAAGTACTTTCATGCAAAATGTTTCTCATGTAGGAGCTTTTTACTATATAATTAATAAATATAGACTAAATATGTTTATTTTTCTCTATATCCCCGTGGGAGCCCTATATTTACAATCAAATTATAACTCTTATGTATATCTACTCTTAAATTATTTAAAAGTTATGAGAAAAGTACTAAAATTATAACAAAACATTTTCTAAGTTTCAACTTGAAATCATTTTCATGCAAAATGTTTCTTCCCGTATGAGTTTTTTAATATGTAACTTAAACATAAATAAATATAACTGAAAATGTTCTTCCCACTGTCTTCCCAATTTTCACAATTAAATTATATATTCCCTTAAAATCATTTAAAGATTCTAAAAACAGCATATAGCATAAACTTATGCAGAAAATTTTATCGAAAATGGCTGATAGATACCGTGGAAAATAGCACGACATATTTATCATAGTTTTATATATTTTATATCATAGTTTTATATATTTTATACTTCTAAAAATATTTAATTAGAACTCCACCAAAATAATAATATATAGGAGCATATTTGAAGGAAATGCAAAGAATTGATAACCTGAACTTGAAAGCAAACAATAATCTTTGTTGAAAATTGTGACTTACAGTAGAGGATTTCACCGAAATTGATCTTCTCCAGCCAACGTCTCCAACTTTTCTCCTGCAAAATCTTAAAAGTTGTTTTCTATTATTCAAAAGCAAAGATTGCCTAATTATTTTCTTCTGACAAAGTAGTCCATTAGCTGGTTCTTTTATAGGCGCAAAAGAGGATGCAAATCGGGATTTCACCACCCATTGTAGTAATATCATGGTGTTTAATACTTTATCATACCAATTTTATACCAGAATGTATGCTTAGTTAAAATATTAAAGTAAATTAAACCAATATAAAGTCAATTGTTTTCACGTTAAAAAAAAAAGTCAATTGTTTTCTTTCTATATGGATATATGATAAAGAATTAATTGCCTTGAATATCTTCTTTATCATACGAATTTTTTACCGGAATGTGTGTTTTTAGTTAAAACATTAAATCAAATTGTTTTCTTTCTTCTATGCATATAAATAATTTTACTTAATTGAGAGGACCCGTAGTCAATTATTTAATTAGCATTGTTTATTTAATAACAAACTTACCTTAAAAATGAGTCAAAACATCATTGGTCTAGTAATACATTAACTAATAAACTTGAAAACTTAAAATTATGGGTAATGAAATAGACAATAATTTAAGTTATTTCGCATGGGCTGAAATCTGGACCAAATAATAACTATCGGTTCTTTAAATTTTTTTGTCTAAAATTAATTAATTAATTTATCATTTGAATTTTATACCAAATATATTTTAGTTAAAAACATTAAATCAAATAAAGCCAATATAAAGTCAATTGTTTGCTTTCTTCTATGGAGTATGGAAATAAATAATTTTATTTAATTAAGAGGACACATGGTTAATTATTTAATTGAAAATATTTATTTAATAACAAACTTAATTACATTTAAAAAAAAAAACTTACCTAAAAATGAATTGAAACGTAAAGTGCTTTTAAATTGTTCATAATGTAGCATTTTTTAGTAAATTGACTTTTTTTTGGGTTACATGGCGGGGCTAAGCCCTGAAAAGACTAGGCACTAGGCGCTACAACAGGCCAAGAAGAGGTGCCCTCATCCATGTCCAAAGACATCCAGCGGTAGCATCCCCCAAACAGGGACAAGACAACATGGGTGCCCAACGGAAACTCCAAAGCAGAACTTAATTGCTAGCCAATTCACAACTCGGTTCATCTCCCTTTCCCTCTACACAAAGCAAACTCTCATGCCTCCATGGAAATTAATACCACTCCTGATAGCCTCAACAATCTCCATGAAAGGGCCCTTATGCTCTGTTTGGATGTCGAAGTGAAAAAGAGTGGAAGAAATATAAGTGAAAATAATATAAATGGAAAGAATATAAGTGGAAAATGAAGTGATTTTGAAGTTGTTTGGATTTGATAAAACAAATGGAAAAGTAATAAAAAAATTATAAGAATGAGATGAGAGAGATTAGATATTACCATTTACCCTTATATATTTGAATACTTTATTTAGAAAAGTAATATTAATTTAATTTTAATTGATTTATTATAATATAATTGTGGCAATGATCTGTTTTAAGAAAAATATAATATTTAAATATAAATTATGATTATTTTAATTTTTCCCCAAAATTATTATTTTTACTGTTTAGAGTGCTATTAATAAAAATGCAATGTTGGATGTGTAATTTAAAATTTAAACTAGTTCAAGATATTATTGTGGCTAAACAAGTAATCTAACACAATGGCCACTCTCTCTCTTGTTTTCATGCCAAAGGTGGTGGGAAACCTCACACAGCCCTATTGATGTACAGTTCTCCTTCCCCACTCATTTTCCTTGCTCTCCTACACACATGTGCAATGTATTTTCTAGCCATTTTCCCTTCCATTTATTTTCACCTGAAACAAACACATTGTTAGTCAACACATCTACATTAATTTGGTTAATGGCTTCCAATAAATCAACCTCTATAATGACAAGAGGAAAAGTAATATCAATCACGATTTCAACAGTTGTTCGAATGGTTGTAAGCTCGGTGTGAAGTGGACTCAAGGTCCCCAGATTGCTGCAGAAACCTGTAATCCAAGAACCGTTCCTATCACAAAGAACTCCCCCACACCCCGCTGATTTGTCCGCCTTAACCGCACCGTTCGTGTTAAACTTCAACCAACCTTCCTCAAGTTTGCACCACTAGTACGTCCCTAGAATTCCCGTCGCCAAGTGAATATGCGCTGCTGCCAAGAGGAGAAGAATTGCAAAACCAGAGTTTTGCAGGGGAATGGTCATCATTGCCACATCCCTATGGTGAACATCTACCACCGCCGCTAGCATGTATACTCAAACTCGATGACAATCCGACGGTACATTCTAGAACACAACTTCATTCAGCGCCATAAAGCCTACATCGTTGTAGCGGAAGTCTGAGGCTAATGAGACACTCGTCTCCTTCCCGAGCCAACCTGCAAATTTAAAGCAAGCCAATCTCGAAACCAGGGGTGAAAAAACGTAATGAATTCACACCACGCTAGAGCCTTTGCTAAAAGGGAAGGACGCGTATACAGTCCCTGAGCAAATGTAGCGCTGTCTCCGGCATCGTCAAGCACAAGGGGCAAAGTTGTGACGTTTCGATTCCCCTGCTGCACCTCTCAACATTAGTCAATATTCCCATATTCAAAAGTTTCCAAACAAAATACTGGACTCGTTGTGCACCTTTAACCTCCAAAAGGTTTAAAAAATAGCTTCAGACGTGTTCCTCTTATCCCCACCCATAAGCAAATCGTAGGCAGTTTTTGTCGAGAACGAGCCATCAGTGGTGAATGCCCAGACCGGGAGATCTGGTCCTCGAGAATAATCTGGTTCCCTAGTCAAGAAAACCACATGTGCCATTGTTGGGGGAATAAACGGCTCGAACAGGGTCATATTCCATCCAACCCCAAGAGTAATGCACTCTCCCACCGTAGTATCTAGAACCTCATATGGAACCGGAGCACAAGAAATCTATTGGAGCTCTACTCGTGATTTCAACCACCTGTCTTTCAAAAATAAAATTATACGCCCATCCCCAATGCTCCACTTGGTTTCCTTCATAACTGATCCCCAAGTTCTTCTAATCCCTTTCTAGGCTTCCGACTCAAACTTCCTGCGATTAACCACCGACAGTGTCCCCGAATCACACCCACATTTTCCACGTATAAACAGAACCCAAAGAGCCTGAGGTTCGTAATCAAACCCCACCCAATTTTCATGAGTAACCCTCAGTTGAATTCTTCCATTCTGCGCAACCCGAGGCCCCCGTGATTCTTAGGTGAACAAACCACCCCCAACTCACTTATCTCATCCTCCTGACAGCATTCTCAACACTCCAAATGAAGCCCCTCTACGATTTCTCCAACTGGTGACACACACCTTTAGGAAGAAGCATTGTCTGCATACAATAAGGAGGAAGTGCTTGAATTACTGACTTGGTAAGAGTAACTCTACCTGCAAAACTAAGACAATTAGCTTTCCAAGAAGCAAGACACCTATTTGTAATGTCCAAAATAAATTGATAAGTCTCTTTTGTTGGTCTCTTATGAATCAATGGGTCCCCGAGGTATTTCCCTAGGTTAGAAGTAAGGCATATCTCTGTCACTTGGCTCAGGCTCCTTGCCAACTGGTGGAGGACATTTCGGGACACCAACATTTTAGACTTCTCAAAGTTAACCTTCTGACCCGAAGCATTGCAAAAGTCGCTCAAGCACTTATGAATAACTTTCATCTGATGAATCGTGGCATCTTTAAACAGAATTATATTGTCTACAAAGAAGATATGAGTGATCGAGGGCCCTCCTTTAACAAACGAGTCGGCTTCCAGCGGGAGCAATCTACCTCATGCTGAATCGAATGAGCCAATATCTCCATACAGAGGACAAAAAGATATGGTGACAAAGGGTCCCCCTGCCTCATACCCGAGTGGGATAAAACCTCTTAGTTTTCTCTCCATTGAACATTACCTGAAAGGAGCTAGAGGACACACAACTAAGGATTCGATTTCAGAACTTGTTGGACAGTCCAATATCAATCAGAGTATCCCGCAAGAAACCCCAACTAGCTCGATCATAGGCTTTCTCCATGTCAATCTTCACAACTACCCAACCTTTTCTCCTCTTAAGGTACCGCATAGAATGAAAAACATCATGAGCAATGATGACATTATTCGAGCTTTGCCGACCCGGAATAAATTTTCATTGGTTTGGGGACGCCAGGGCGTCCAAGTGTCCCTTCAGTCTGTTAGCAATGACCTTTCTCATGATTTTGTAGATCATATTGCAAAGGCTAATCGGACAATACTGACACAAGCTATTTGACTTATAGTTATTAGTAGTAGATATCTAATTTCACTTTTTAATAGTAGAGATCTAGTTCGTTTAGCTCTATGAATTATGGTAATTATTACAATATTAATTGTTATGGTCTCTAGTTAATTAAATATAAGTTACATGAACTATAAGGGGTGACACAAGTGGTGAATGTGCATTTCCTTAAGGGATTTCGCCTAGGCTCCTGATCCGGATTCGATCATCTCTGAGGTAAAAAATAATACCTTTGTGGTCAGGAACATCACTACCGTATCCTGAGCCATATTAGTCACGTGAGGCCTCTTTCCCCCATGGAGACCGGTGGCCAAAAGACAAAAAAAAAGTTACATGGATATTATTAGAGTTCAATAACTATGCACTAACAAATTATCTTTTTTCATGCAGACCTCCAACCATAATATAATATTTTGTTACATTATAACAATGTATAAGGTAAACTAACCTAAATAATTAAGGGTTAAAATGATATAAATTGAATGACACAAGTTAAATAAGTGCATAAAATGATATTCAAATATACGTAAAAATATCACTTATCACAACCTAGTCGCCTCATTAACAGTGTCACGTCATTTATGATGACCACGTATGAGATTTCCGTATGGAGACTCAATTGTCACGAATTAAAAATTCATGGACTAAACTGGCTCGGTTTAACGGTTGGAGAGTCAAATCACACAAAGGTCATAAATCCGAGACAAAAATATAATTTAGACTATATATTTATATAATTTATAAGTCCACCATACACTCTATTAAATGTGATCTCTAGTCCTTGGGGCTAGCCCTGCCCATGCATAAAAAAAATGAGATCTCTGTCCCTCTTGATTATGAATGAAATTTTCAAGTTCATGTTTAGCTTAATAAAGTACTCACAGTCAAACCCGTGTTTAGCTTAATAAAGAGAGTGTTACCAGCGTTTCTCAAAATGCGTCAACGCCAAACCTGGGAAACCCTAACCCTCGAAACTAACTTTTTGGACTTTTTTTGTGGAGGCTTGTGTAATATGGGCTGAAAAATGGATCTCTCTGGTTGAAAGCCCAAAAGGCCCATAAAATAGAGGTGGGGTGGTCTGAGGCCGAGTGACCACACTAGGGCACAACCTTCAAAACCAAACAAACAAACATTGTTCGTCATTCTCAGCACTGAATGAGAACGAATAGCAGTTTGGTTCGTTTTTTCTCTTTTCTCTTTGGTAGAGACATCATTACACACCCAACACCGAAACAAGAGAAGAGACGAGCACTGTAAGGCATAAGCAAGCACCACACCAAACCCCACCCCACCCTTTCTCTTCTCTTCAACTGTAACTGCAATTTAATTATTCAATCTCTCAATTCCAATTCCTAGGGATTTCAATTCCCCCAAATGGACGTTGAAGACGAAGAACCTTCCCCCAACGAATCTCCTCCTTCACTCCATCAACAACACTCTGATGAACTTCCACTCCTCTCCACCAATGCTGAGCCAGTGATCGCCGGAGAGAATAATGACGAGGAGACCGCGGTTGCTGCTGAAGTGGTTGTCGCCGATGCGATGATGGATGAGGCGGCGGCGGCGGCTGCTGTGTCCGGTGAGGGCGGTGAAATGCTAGTGGTGGCCGAGGCGCGTGATGGCTCTCCGTTGGACGGGGCTGGCGTGGACGTGGAAGATGAAATGGTGGAGGATGAGGGGAATGAATGAACTGATATGGATGTGGATGATTCCATGGCTGTGGAGACCGGGAGGGTGGAAGAGGAAGCTAATTTGGATGTTGGGGAGGAGCAAGCACTACAACATAAAAGGTTTTTCGCAGCGACAATTTTCGCTGCGAAAATCCGTAAGTTGTTGGGAAAAGTACTTTTCGCAGCGATAAAAATGTCGTTGCATGTCGTCACGAATAGTCCCGATGCGAAAAGTTTTGCAACGATATTTGTGGTCGCTGCCATTTGTTTATGTTTTCGCAACGACTATTGTCGCTGCAATAGAAAAACTTTATTGATGCTGTAAACTATTTGTTGGAACCACTTATGTCGCTGCTATATTGAACATGTCTTAGCAACTAAAGTCGCTGCAAAAAGGTTTTTTACCCAACAAATCAAGTTGTTGCGAAAAGTAATTTTTCTCAACAAATAAAGTCATTGCAAAAAGTATTTTTCTCAACAAATAAAGTCGTTATATAACATATTTTTCTCAACGACTAAAGTTGTTGCTATAAGAAATATTTTCCCAACAATTAAATCGTCGCATTGAGTTACTTTTCTCAACCAACAAAATTGTTGTCATAAGTTATCTTTATCAATAACGAGAGTTGTGGCGATATGATACTATTTGACAACTATTATTTGAGTTATTAGTAATATTAAATTTCATTTTAGTGAAAATATTTTAAAAATTAATATTAATCACACCTGCTAATTTCATTAACCAAACTATTCAAATTGTTAATACCAAAAGTACTAACAAAGCAAACATAGTATAGTTGCATAAGATAAATAACATTTACATAGCTTAATGAGTCATAAAAGACATAGATAAATAACATTTACATAGCCTATATATAATCTAAAAATAACCACAACATCAACTTCTTGTCTAAAATTGTTGAGCACGTCATCATAAAGTTGTTGAAATACCACCAATTGACCTGCAGTTAACACAATCAAATTGTATTTTAGAAAAAAGAAATGATAATACAATCAAAGAAGGGGGAATAAAACAGGATCAGCTAACAACATAACAAGCCTCACAACCAGCCCCTCTTACAGGACCTAAATAGCATAATCCATTTCTAGTTTATAAAGAAAAACTACAGCCCATTTTTAAAGCCATATGCAACTAACAGAACATAATCACAAGGCACGGAGTACAACACTATAGCATGTACAAAACGTGATAACCAAACAAATTGACAGATGTAAAGCAAGAAGATAGTGCAGTCTTGAAAGCTTCACAAGCTGAGGAGCACTATATGAGAGGGCATGTCTACAGTATAGAGCAAACCAGAAAAAATAGGCAGCAAGGAGTAGGAACAACAACTGAATTAAACACCAAGTCATGATATTGAGGAGTGAACTCCAGCAAAGGCAAGATTTTGTCCACCCCCCTTTGCTAAAAGGTCTGCCAAAGAATTAGGAAATTTGACATAGTTTAATACTTTTTTTAAGAATCAAAAGGATATGTTGATAGAGAAGGGATGTTACCCCTAACAGATATCAATACAGCAAATAGAAAAATAAAATAAAAGGGGGGTAACAATCCCAAAGCAAAGAAGAAAGCTACAGGTCAATTAAAGAAGCTAAAACAAAAGCAGGTCAAAACAATAAGTTGGGCAACACACATATAAGGTAAGAAGCTTGATAGAGAAAACCCAAACTCTGTCCTAGATAGAAGCAAAACCAAACTCATGAACCACGCCATAAAAACAAAACAGAGCTTGGGCAGAACCTAGAAGACACAAAATAGAAATGCATACTTTTTTTAGACGACAAAATGCATGCTAGAACTTAGGAAAAGTAATTATAACTTACATGTGTGCAACCCTGTTCTCAGTAGTTTCAACCTCATGAAGATTGTCCAGCCTATTAAATATTCAAAACATCAACTTATAAAAAGTTCAACATTGCAAAATAGTAGAACTTAGAAAATAAATTTAGTAACTCATCATAATGTTGTACACTTAAATGATATTCTTACTTACCGAGTGGAATCTAAAAAAGAAGGCTGCCATCCTTTCCTCAAGTTTCTTTTCCATTCTTTCCTCAAGTTGCTTTTCTACTTTTTCTTCAAATTGTTTTTCCCTTTCTTCAAGTTGCCTTTGACTATCTTCAATGCGCGCAACCATTTCTTCTCTCTTGCTACGCTCTTCTTGAAGTTGAGTCTCAACTTCTACCAGTTTCATTTCCATGCCCTGACGCTTTTCTCGCTCGCTCACTAATTGTCCATGTAAAGCTGCAGTAGATTTTCCTTTTGTTGGTTGAATTCCAGCACCAAGACCACGACAATAAAATGAACGTTCCCCTAAAACTGATTTAAAAGCACCATTGATAATTGGATCTTTCTCAGCCTCCTCATCTGCTTGTTCTAACATCTTCATGGAAGTTTCTTGAACCTTCATCTATTAAAGATAAAAAGTAAAACCATAGTATAATTAAAAGATTAAAAAATGAAATTGATGAGATTGAACTTACAATGCATCTACAACATGCACGCTTGCTAAAAGAAAACATCACACATGAAACTAGTCATAATAAGAATTTATATAATAAATCATATAAATAGTGTCTTACATGAACTTCCCTAGAAGCCTCATTTACCCATTCTCCATTGTTGTTTGTATGAGTCATTCTCCATAAATCTTGATAATTGGGCTCCTTTTGAGTTTCAGGATCTCTCTGAATTTTTTTTCATAGCCATAGAGAATAATCACTATAAATTATTAATTCAATGAGCAACTTATATTCAAACAGTTTAGTGTTTTTGGTATTACCGCATCATAGCTAACAGCTTGAAATGACTTCCTTCCACATCTATGGTTGATAACTTGTTTTGATTTATTTGCTTTGTTCCTGGCACTCATTTCCTGAAAAAAATACAAGTATAATTATTGTAGTAACTTTTTTTTTAGATGAGAGACGTAGAAGTGTTATACGTTAAAGAAAACTCTATATCGGAGTCCAAATTAGGCATAGTACAGTTGCTGAGTTAACTTATAATATTTGCATTAGGAACTTCTATATTCAAAAAGAAAATAGAATATACTCAAAATCAATCTTGTCAGTCAGCAGTAGTGAAGTTCCACAAGACTGTATGGGGGCAGTGTAGGTTTTTCTTTTTTCTTTTTTCCCTCCAATATAAATAACTACTTCTTTATGGCTTTATCAACTTCTACCTTATAGTTATATTTGCAATAAATATGATACCAACATACCTTATAGGTAGGACTTGAAAACTTATCTACCAAGTGCTCCCAATCTTCCTCACTTATCTCATCAGGCTTATGTTCCAAAGCCATCTCATTTGTTTCATACTTTTTAAAGTGTTCATGAAGTTTACCTCTATGGCTTCCATAGAGTCTTTTTGCTGTATTAAGAATAACCTCTTTGTTATGCTCCGTTTGATCAATATCAAAAGTATCCTGCACCCAACAATTACATGAAATATATTGTAAGTATTGTATTAACACAAAAGAAAACAGAAAAATAAATTAAATAATGATATTTACAAAAACTTGTGATAGTATATGATCTTTTGCCGTGTCAGGAACTTTTTTCCACCCTTTGACATTAAAAGGAGCCTTTTTTTTTACAAGCACAGAAATTTCAGTAACAAAATCTGGAGCTCCTGGTCCAACCGCCACGATCTTGTCAAGAGGAATACAAAGGGGCAATTTTCCAGTAGCACTCTTCATTTTCTTTTTTGTAACACTTGTTCCAGTTGTTTTTCCTCTTCCAGCTTTTTTTGTTCTTGAACCCTCTATTGAATTTTCACAAATAATGGGGAAAGAAAGTTATCACTAACATAATATAAGAGTTTAAGATAAGAACATAAAAAATATTATAATGAAAATAAAATTAAAATAAAAAAACTTTGAAGAAAAGAAAATTATAGTACCTCCTTGTTGTTGACTCATAGTAGCATTTGAAGAATTTGGATGTGTTGAATCCATTACCTGAGTTGGGGGTGCCATTTCTAAATAAAAGAAAAATATGCATATTAAATAAGTGAACTAAAAAGCAAACCTACTTGGGCATTAAAACGACTAGGGGCAAAGAGCAAGTCACATATAGCCAACAAATCAGAGAAGAGAGACCACCTAATGCAAAGACTACATAAAAGCCAATGAATCATTTTTATTTTTATTTTTGACAACAGAAAATTTTTATTGATTTGCAGTAATAGATTGGAAAAACCCTCCCACATAAGTTAAACCATTTACTCCTCAACAATCAACCCAGGCAGTAAGAATGAAGTCCAACAAAATCCTACCATAGTCCAACCCCAATGACATGCATATATAGCCAAGATTAAAACTTGCACAAAAAGCATAAAGCAACCCACAAAGCCACAACCAGAATACGCCTAAGAATGAAGTCCACAAAATCCTCTTCACCTATTGAAAACAGTATTGTGTTGTTGGATTTTCTGCTAGTAACCTTTAATCGAATCAACAGTTCTCCAATGTTAGCACAAGGTCACCAATGATATTGAAGCAGAAAAAAACCCCAAATCAGAGATTGATCAAAAGAATACAGCCCCCAAAATTCTCAAGTTACCACCAAAAACCCCAAGATTATCAATGGGGATAGGAAAGCTCAATAGTCTGCACCGCACAAAGGAACAACACCACCAAACCACCTGGCACACAGCAAATAGAAGCCAAAATTTCACAACTCAGAGAACCAAACCTGAGGTACAGGGATACTAAAATCCCCCCTCACCTCATACAGACATCTTCCTGTAGTGAGAGCATCAAAAATTCAAAATTGCTTTCTTTTGTTTCTGAAAAATGATCACGTTTTGCATAAACATAAGAGAGAGCAAGGGAAATTCAAATCCAGGGCATCAGGGCATGAATTGCATAAGACTGAGAGAGCAAGAAAAATTCAAAACCAGGGCATCACTCATAAGGGCATGAATCGCATAAGAGAGTGAGACAGAGACTACGAGAGAAATAGGTGAGGCTGGTGGTGGTGGCCGCTTGGCCGGTGGACGGTGGTGAACTGGTGGGCGGTGGCTGGTGCGTGTGTGCTTGACGGCTTGACCTAGGGTAGCGACATGGCAGACTGCAACTCTCCATCTCCTTTCTCACCTTTTTTCATCCCAGTTCCCACTCACAAATTCGTGGCTCTCTTCAATTAAAAAACTGACAAATTCATGTACTTCTCCATATGACTGATGAAACATATTAGGCATATAATTTAGGAACACAAAGGCGAACAACAAACAAGATAGGGCAGGTTGGCGCAGGACAAGAGAAACCGCAAACATAACATAGCCACCCAAAAGCATACAATTAAAAATTACTGACCTCTATTGTTGTGGAGACACAGAGTCTATAGCTTGCAACACAGCTTCAAAAGAAAACCCTTTCGTTCAGAAACAAACACGCAGCGATGGGGAGATTAGGAACAAAGAGCTGGTATGAGAAATAAGTGAAACTCCTTCATGATATGAGTGATTTTAGAACTTCTGAACATAACCAGGAAAAAAAACCCATTCACGATGAGGGAGATGATGAGATACGTGTTTAGTGCTTGTAGACAGTTTCTCAAAAATGGGAAAGTAAAAAATTGAGCGCTAAAAAGTAGCGCCAAAAAAATTAGTAAATATTTGCTTCTAGAAATTTCATAAAAGCTTGAATTTCAAATCTGTTGCTTTAATTTTTGAACGAATTTCAGATATGTTGCTGATAAATAGAATTTAAAAAATCTGTTACTGATAGATATAATTTCAAAAGAAAATAAATTTTTTAAAGAAAAATAAATAAAATTAAATGCTTTATAAAGTTCATTGAAAATAATATAATAGTTCTTAATCAAGTAATTGATAGATTTATTAATAAAATATAATAAAATCTTTAAACTGATTTTTTTTCAATTGCATTTACTATTCAAATACAAAATAAAGTATATGATTGTTTCAAATAATACATAAAACTAACGTAAAAGATAGCATAAAAAAGTAGTGTTTATAAACATTCGTTACCCGGTCACACTTTGGATGTCGCCAAATTTGAGATTTAGTCATAGTTAAGGTTCATCAACCCTCCCCATAGTGTATTGCGTGGGGATCGAACCCGAAAGTTCTTCCCATACACTCAACCTGCGTTGCCAACTGAGCTACCCCTCTTGGGTATAGAAAAGTAGTTTCAATTGTTGATGTAGATTAAAATCATTTATCTAATTGTATTTTTTTTTTCTAATCTTCATATATTTTGAAATCATTTATGAATTTTTTATGTTTATCAATTTTTTTTTGCGATTTCAAAATTGTGAGTTATTCTGATATAAATTTTGAGATCAAATTAATTCACGTATAAAGGTGTACTTTGAAAAGAAAGGTGGTACATTGAAATCTCAATCAGAAATGGTGGTAGCGTACAATGAAAACCAATCATCATCAACCTCCCAAATCTGAATATCAAAGCCATAATCAGCCCCCACCCGGAGACAAAGCAGAGATCTCGCAGTCTCTAAGGATTTTGACCGGAGAAAAAAGAGATTTTACGTCAATAAAAGTCAAAAATAAAATATGTCAAGATTAAAATTAATTAATTAACTCAGACACTATTTAATGTGAAATTATAAGGATAAATACTTGTGTTAAAATTCAACAAAATATAAAAAATAGGTATTTTACATATTTCTTCTAAACTTTACCAAAAACTAATAAAAAATTCAGGGCCAAAATGTATCTTTTATTCTGTGTCAGAATCTTCTTTCTCAGACAAATCATATTCGCTTGCATGAGATTCTTCTTCATCACTATCTGAGTCACTTGCATCATCCAATTCTTTTTGTTCTTCTTCCTTGTCAATAATACTTTCATCCAAGCATAGACCTGCAACATCATGCCTATTTAAAACCTCATCGTCTTGATTTACTAATGGTGCATCATCATCCTCATTTAAAACAACTTCATCTTGGTTTACTGATGGTGTTTTCAGTTGTCCATGTGTATCACCCAACTCATTTAGTTGATATGCTTCCAAGTCATCGTCAACTTCAACATTTGGCAAGTCAAAGACATGTCTTGGCTTGACTTTAACAACCGTATACCAATTTTCCTTGTCACTGTATTTTACATAATAAACCAAACCAGCTTGAGAGGCCAAGATATATGGATCACTTTTGTAATATAACTTTGTCATATCTATACTAATAAATCCATATTCATCTCTCCTATATCCCATGCCCTGATTTCGGCCTTCGGAAGGAGCCTCAAACCAATCACATTCAAATAGTATAGCAAAGTTGCTATTCAAATATCTTATTTCAGTGATCTTTCTAACCACACCATAAAAATCAACATGTCCGGTTAACTCATCCCCTTTCACTATCACACCACTGTTTTGGGTTTTTAGGTGTTTCTCAGCATCTTTTGTACGAAACTTGAAGCCATTTAGAATGTATCCTTTGTGGTTGAACACTCGAAAGTCCGGCCCTTTTGATAATATTTCTAGTTGTTTACTAATCCTCTCATCACCCAATTGTTGTAATCGCAAAACCTACATTTAAGTTTTGTTAAAACCATCATACCATATAAAACTAAATATAAATGATTATCACAGTATATAAAATTCTATCGACAACTTTAGGTATAAGTTAAACATCCATCTTATTACCTCATTTTCAAACCATTTGGGGAATTGCTCCTTGTGCCTCTTTTCTATGTTTCTATGACTTTCATTTTTTATCTTCGTCATGTGCTCTCTGAAAATTGTTATGAATATACAATAATTAGAAATTCAGATATATTATAGTCACTACTAATAAGAATAAAAGTTAGACTGATGACACTTACTCAATCCAAGGTCTGACTTCTTCACAATTTTGTAATATGTAAAAATGAGCTTGTTGAAGTTCAGAAGAGTTTATACATTCCCACGAACCTCCTCCAATAGATCGACCATTGCTTTTGAACACTGACAAACCAACAGATTCATTACTTGCATAGTCCATATATCTATCTGGCCGATTTAATCTAGAATCCATGTCGGTCAAATATCGAGCACAAAATGTCATACACTCTTCAGACACATAGCCTTCTGCTATGGAACCTTCTGGCCGTGCTTTGTTGCGCACATAACTCTTTAGAACGCGCAAAAATCTAACCATAAACAAAAAAAATTACATATAAAAATTTGAGAATTAAAATATTTGAATTTATATATCAAAAATATTTAAACTAACCTTTCAATAGGATACATCCATCTATATTGAACAGGACCTCCAGTTTTTGCTTCATTTGCCAAGTGAATTGATAGATGAACCATAACATCAAAAAATGACGGTGGGAAGATTCGCTCCAGCTTACAAAGTGTCACTGCAATTTAATTCTGTAAACGATCCAGCTCATTTAATTCTAACTCTTTAGAGCATAAATCACCAAAGAATAAAGACAACTCAATCAAAGGATCACAAGCATCCTTGGGAAGCAATCCTCTTATGGCAAGGGGAAGAAGTCTCTCAAGTATAACATGATAATCATGACTTTTAAGTCCTGAAATCTTGAGTTCATTTATATTTACGCAACGACCTATATTTGAGGCATATGCATCAGGAAACCTCACATCCTTCAAGATACGACAAAAATTAATCTTTTCTTCCTTTGACATCGTGTAACGTGCTGGTGGAATCATATATTTATCCCCAACCTTTATAGGATGAAGCTGCTTCTTGAGTCCCATACGTTGCAAATCTAATCTAGACTTTATTGTATCTTTTATTTTGCCTTCTAGATCCAACAACGTCCCAATAACACTTTCACAAATATTTTTCTCCACGTGCATCACATCTATGTTATGCCTCAATAAATTTGTTCTCCAATAAGGTAATTCAAAAAAGATACTTTTCTTCTTCCAATTATGATTTACGTTTGTAGTTCTTTTTCTTTTTCTTGTAGCTTTTCCAAATGGTAGCAGCTCAAGACTCTCCAGTTGTGCAATCACTTGATCTCCAGTTAATGGTTCAGGTGCAATCCTTAACTCTCGTGTGTTATCAAAAGGGCTCTTTTTCATACGCCAAGGGTGTTGAGTAGGTAAGAATCTACGATGGCCCATGTAGCATTGCTTGTGACCATATTTCAAACGACAAGAGCTGGTTTCGGAATGACAACAAGGGCAAGCTAGTTTTCCTTTAGTGCTCCATCCAGATAGCATGGCATAAGCCGGAAAGTCATTGATTGTCCACAATAAGGCTGCATGCAATTGAAAATTTTGTCTCGATGATGCATCATAAGTTTCAATACCTTCATCCCACAAATCTTTTAAGTCATCAATTAGCGGCTGAAGATAAACATCAATATCTATCCCAGGACCTTTTGGGCCTGGAATAAGCAAAGTTAAAATGAAATTTGGTTGTTTCATGCACAACCAAGGAGGCAAGTTATAAGGAATTAAAACAACTGGCCACACACTATAGTTGGTGCTCATAATACCAAATGGGTTGAAACCATCAGATGCTAAGCCAAGTCTTACATTACGAGGATCTGAAGCAAAAAGTTCATGGTTATCATCAAAACGTTTCCATGCTAATGAGTCAGCCGGGTGCCTCATAACTCCATCATCAACTCTTTTATTCTTATGCCATTTCATATCATCTGCAATTTGTTTTGACATAAATAATCTTTGTAGTCTTGGTTTTATAGGGAAGTATCGAACTACCTTATTGGGGACAACATTCTTCTTCTTATTTTCTTGCCACCTACTTTCCCCACATTTTGGACATTTATCCAGATTTTCATATTCTTCTCCTCTAAACAGAATGCAATCATTGACACAAGCATCTATCTTGACATAATCAAGTCCAAGATCTCTAATAGTCTTCTGAATCTCATACATAGAGTTGGGAAGAACATTTCCTTCAGCTAAAGCTTCAACGAGTAGTTTTATTAGTGAATCAAATGAATTATTGCTCCATCCATAAACACACTTCATTTGAAAAAGGCGCATAATAAAAGATAATTTGGAGAATTTTTGACAACCAGGATAAAGTTTTTGCTCAGCATCTTTCAACAATCCATAAAACCTTTTAGCATCCTTATTAGGCTCCTCATTCATACTGCTAGGCCCAGGATTATCAAACACATTACCTCTATCCATGTTAAGTGATTGATGCATGTCATGAAGCATGGAGTAAGTTTGAGAATTATCACTTATTTCAAGATCAACATCGCAATCGTTGCCAGCGTCATTATCAGATGATGCATCACTTAAGCTTTCGCCATGATACTCCCAACGCTCATAACTTGGTTCAAATCCCCATTTTAGTAAATCATGCATCACATCATCTCTTGATTTATAATTAAAATTATTGCATTTAGAGCATGGGCACCTAATGAACCTTTTCGGTTTCGATCCAGAGAAAGCAAAATTTAAAAAATCATCAATTCCTTTCAAGTACTCTGGCAAAGTTCTGTCCTTAAGTTTTATCCATCCCCTATTCTGCTTATCCATGATCCCAGTATCTACAAATTTAAAAGAAAATATGTGTTGTATTGGTTAATAAAATGGATTAGACATATTATAAAGAAAATTATAACAAATGAATTTTTTTTGTTACAGTGAGAAATTAGGGTTTCGTATATGAACTTAACTTCAAAATAATATGTTAATATGTTATTATAAGGAGTATGATATTTTTTTTGTGTTTTTTTATTTCTTAAATGTTTTATTTTTCTTTAAAGAAGAAATATGTATATTGATACAAATAGTCTTGGGAACACACTCTCACAAGTAAGATAAAATTATAAATAAAAAATAACTAAAAGAGATTGAGTTAAGAGTAACAGAATCTAAAATAGACACAAGTAAAAACAAAAATTATACTATAAAATAGGATTACCAATACCAAATAAAGGGACAAAGATAAAGACCAGCAAACGTGGTCTATGATTTTTTTAGTATTATTTTTAGTGCTATTTTTTATAAAATAAAATAGTGTTTGTTATATCTTAAAATTAGCCTATCTTATAATCCAAATGCTTATCTAAAATCCAAAATAAAATCTAAAGGCTTTTCTTATTTTCTAATGTTGTACCAAAAAAAAAACCTTATTTTCTAATGAAGTCTCACGTGACTTTTTCTTTTTAAAATAAATTTATACTTCTTTTTCAAAATTTATACTTATCTTATATTTTTTAAAGGCTTATCTAAAAAAATAGTGTTTGTTTCTCTTTGTTATTTTTTAGTATTATTTTTAGTGCTATTTTTTTTAAAAAAAATAGTGTTTGTTACATCTTACAGTTAGCCTATCTTATTAATCTAAAGGCTTATCTAAAATCCAAAATAAAATCTAAAGGCTTATCTTATTTTCTAATGTTGTACCAAAAAAAAAACCTTATTTTCTAATGAAGTCTCACGTGACTTTTTCTTCTTAAAATAAACTTGTACTTCTTTTTTCTAAATTTATACTTATCTTATAATTTTTAAAGGCTTATCTAAAAAAATAGTGTTTGTTTCTCTTTGTTTTCTGGTTTGTATTCTCCTCCGCCCCCTCCCCCCCCTTTAAAGGACCCACAAAATTAGTAATTTACCCTTATTTTATTTTTAATTTACCCTTATTTTATTTTTTAATCAAATAACCTAATTAATGCCCAACTTAAAACATCAAATAAATAGGAGATAATTTAAATATATTAATCTAGTTTAAATTTAGACTGCATTAAATTTGGAAGGCATACAAATCAATTTAAAATTATAATGAAAATGGCACGAAATCATATGCATTTATAATTTATGACATCAATTCACAGCACAAAACAAAAATAAAGAGAGCATGAGTGCTTACTTGGTTGAAACACAACAAACAATCTTCTTTGAAGCTTCTGAATAGCGGATAACTTCCGTAGCTATTTCTCACTGTCTTACCCTCAGTTGCTCTCACACTCTATTGAATTGAGGTTCAAAGATGGAACCCCAACTCTCATAAGGGATGATCAATTGCTCTTCCACTTTCCACTGAATGTGTCTTTTCACTATCAATGCTCATTTATTTATAATCATTCTCCTAGGTTTGGTTGTTCCCTAATATGATAAGATTTTAATTTATTTTCAAATTTTCAGATAAAATTTGATTTATTTTTAAATTTTAGGTGAAACACGATCACATTTATCTAGATCTATCAAGATTCAGTTAATTATCAAATTTTAATCTGATTATTATTTTTTAGAATCTTTTATTATTTTCTAGTAATTTTTTTTGTTACAACGGAAAGATAAACTGCGCCTGCCAGGATTTGATCCCGAGATCTCCCCCTACCCAACTCATATGTCCTCCAACTCCTACCACTTGAGCTATCATACGGGCACAATAATTATTATTTTTAATCATATTTTTTAGCTTTCTGATTTTTTAAATTATTTCATAATTTGACTTTTTTTTACATTTTCTATTTTATTATTTTCGAATTTTGATTTTTTGAGTTTTTAGAATTAATAAATTAACAATAAAAGAAAAGAAAAAGGTAAGGTAAAATAAGATGTTCACACCAAATAAATTATGATATTCATATTTTGAATTCAAATTTGATATTAAATAGAATTTTTTAATGCAAATAAATAACAAACTCAATTTTTATTTATGAAATTAAATGGTTGTTTAACAACAACATTTCAAGTTGTTGTGATATGCATATCCTTTCGCAGCGACAACAGTTATCTTGGGAAAAACATATTTTCCCAGCAACTAACGAATTCGTTGGCATATATGTCCACCTTTTCGCAGCGACAATAATAGTTGTTGTGAAAAAGTCGCTGTGAATAATATATTATTTCCCAACGACAACTAAAGTTGTTGGGACAAGTACATTTTTCGTAACGACATTAGTATTGTCGGGGAAAAATTACTTTTGCCAACAACATGAAAATGTTGCTGCCATATACCTATTTTTAGTAACAATTAAAATGATGTTACGAAAAAGTCGTTGTGAATGATATGTTATTTCCCAACGACAACTAAAGTTGCTGGGACAAGTACATTTTTCGCAACGGCTTTAGTTTTGTCGGGAGAAAAATTACTTTTGCCAACAAAATGGAAATGTTGCTGCCATATGGCTACTTTTAGTAACAATTAAATGTTGTTGCGAAAAAGTCGCTGCGAATAATATGTTATTTCCCAACGACAACTAAAGTTGCTGGGATAAGTGCATTTTTCGCAACGACTTTAGTGTTGTCGGGAAAAAAATTACTTTTGCCAACAAAATGAAAATGTTGTTGCCATATACCTACTTTTAGTAACAATTAAAATGTTGTTGCGAAAAAGTCGCTGCGAATTAACTCATCTCTTGTAGTGAAGTCAGGGACGAGGAGGACTGTAATGAGCATTGTACGTATTATGTGGTTGGATGACTTTCCTATATATCTATTACTATTTTGATTTTTTTTTCTTATTTATATATATTTTTTTACTTTCACAAATTCAAGAGAGCAATTATTATGTTTTACAAATTATATCATTAACTTAATGGTGGTACTGTGGTAGGAACATTAAAATATTATAATTAATAATAGATAAATGGTATATTAAGAAGTTAGATAACAATTTTAATAAAATAAAAATAATAAATGTTATTTCTTAATATATGTGTCACAACTTAAGGTGACAGTTGTTAAAGAACGTAACTAGGAGTAATTTTTAATTGATCCTGGACATGTATTTGTGGTCACTATGTCGTCTTAAATTTCAAACTAAATTTATTAAGCCTATGTTTTGTACTACGTTAGAGGTATGCATGGACCATCATAAAAAAAAATGCAAGGACGGCCAAGTGTATCGAAAATGAGGCAATTGCTCCCTACGCGAAAATGGGCAATCCCTCCCTGAGGCAAATGTAGTATTTGCCCCTTTAAATCATTTTTTTGTACTATTTTTTTTATAACAAGAGCAAAGAAAAAAGAGAACTTTTGATTTTTGGTCAAACTTATGCTACCTACATTTTTGGTCAAGCTTATGCTACCTACATGAATTACATTTTCACCTCCCACATCCATTTTTTCTGGTTCAGTCCATGGAAATGCAAACTCATTATTTTTTTTTTTTTTTTTGAACATGCAAACTCATTATTGAATAAGTCTAATGTGAGTTCGTCCAAAAATTATGTTTAGTCGTTTTTAATTAAATTTTATTTATTAATACCCAACAGTGGTTAGTTACAATGAAAATGGACTTCATATGAGATTCTAATTTGTATTTATTAAATAAAATTAAATAGAGTGGGTATAATGGGTTGTAACCACTATCAAATCAAATGATATATTGATGCAGATAGTGATAAAGATTGTGTTGGCTTAGCTCAGCAAGATTGTAGTGTTAGCGGTACGATTATCGTCTTCCATCATGCTTTGTCGTTGAGCTAGTGGTTTGCTCACTCCTCCATATCGTTGAGTTGTTGACATATATACTTGCTCGGTTGCTCCTCTTCGTCGTTCCGGTTCATGGAGTTGGTGAAGTGTAGTTCGAGTTGTGGTCTTAGGCCAAGTCGACCTTTTTCTTGGTCTGTGGTTCAGGTTGAGTTGACATGTTCGGATCAATTGAGGATGTGGATTATGTCCAATGGTGGCCAAATGACTATGAGCTAGATCATGAAAAGTATGAGTCATAACATAGATAATAGTATGACTTGATTTGTCAATCTCATGTAGCTCACATGGTAAAGAGTTGGAAAGACATCTATCATGTTCAGACTTCGAACTCTGTAGTGGAAAAAATTGGTCAATCCCCCTCCCTCACCCAAAAAAACAAAAAACATGCCTTGATTTTATCTTACAAGGGAACAAAAATCTAAATAAAGAAAGCTAAGTTGTATGTCTACATACTAATATAGAAATTAGAAGTAAAAGTAGACGAGCCTACAATAAACTAAGTGATATGATAGAATGATATACATGCACTTAACAGGGCGTTTGTTACAAGTTATCAAAAATCATGCCCGGGTAAGTGGATTCCCGGGGATATTATGATGTGAATGTTATTCCCAGACATCTTTTAAAAAAGTGTTTGGTTGATAACTAAATCCCAAACAAGAGTCTCATTAAAACCTTACTGGGTAAACCCAGTGGGAAAAACCCCAGTAAGGAAAAAAAGTACCACAAGCTTGGGATAGCCACCCTGCTACAAGAAAAAAAAAATCTAATTTATAAAACAGTATCATTTGAAATAATAACATTTATAAAATATATTATTTGAAATAATAACATTTATAAAATATATTATTTGAATAATTCTTTTTAATGAAAGAGAATAAAACATTTTAAATTAAAAATTCACTCCGGGGAATGTGAACTTTTTTAAGCTTTACCAAAATCAAGATTCTGGTCTAAAATTATTGAATAATGTTGTTTTCAGATAGTGGAAGGATGAGAGAGATAGAAAGAAAATAAAAAGTTAGAGAAAAAAAGTATGAGATGTCATATATGATAAAAGAAGAGCGATAAAAATTAAAATGAATGGAAATGGAGTGTATATGGTTGACAGGTCAGATCGGGGTTAAACAGTGGCCGAACTGTTGACTATTAAATATATAAATGTATATATAATCATATATACCAAAAAATAAAAAATAGTAGGCTTAATTTCAGTTTGGGCCCCTGATGTTTCACAAATGTGCGTTCTGCATCCCCCGTGTTTATTCTCTTTCCTTTTATCACTTTTTGTATTGGGTTGAAGTACCATTGTACTTCTTTTCAATATAAAATTATTGCCTATCAAAAAAATAAAAATTATATGGCTTAATTGCACTTTTCATCCCTTATCTTAGGCTCTTGTGCAATTTTGATCCCCTTTATTTAAAACGAGCAATTTTGGCACATTAAAGATCAAAATGTGACAATTAGGTCCTTCCGTCAAATTGCTAACAGACGTTATCTATGTGGACCTCATTAATGACGTGGACCTCACAGTATGTGCCACTAGGATGCCATCTCAGATACTTTTCTTTTAAAAATAAATTATCTCCAATTCTTATTCCTTTTCTTTTAATTTTCCTTTTCTTTTTCTTCTTTAATTTTCATCTTCATTCTTCTTCTTTCTCCTCCTTCACGGCATCCCGTTCACCACTACTCTCTTCTTCTTCTTCTTCAACCTCCATCCATCTGATCATTTTCTTCTTCTTCTTCAACCTTCACCCTCTCACTGCCCAGAACCAAAATGAGTGGGATCTGTGGGATGAATTCAGAAGCAAAAAACGCGAATCCATAACCAAAAACTCGAAACCAGCGCTCTATTGTCCAAGTTTGAAGATCCTAAGCAGGGATTGAAGCAATATTGAAGCTTTACTATCCAGATGAAAACCCTAAGCAGAGAGTGGAGGCAACAACAAAACCCCCATCTTCTTCAGCAGAGAGTGGAGGTAACAACAAAACCCCCAATCTCCATTGAACCCATCACAACACCCATCTTCTGTACCGAATTTGTGGAGGTAAGGGGGTGGCGCAGATCTGTGGATCTGGGCTTGAGTTTGGATGGGGGAGCTTTCAAAGATGGCGGACACGCGGTGGCAACAGATGGAGATGAGGAGGATGGCGCAGTGGCTCCCAGGTTTTGTGGGTTTCAAATCCTCCTGTGTTTTGTGGTTGTCAGAGGAAAGAGATGAAGGGGGAGGAGGTTGAGGATGAAAGGGTAGATGAAGAGCGTTAAAAATTTCATGCATTGAACTGAAGAGGGTGATTTCAATTTCATGTTTGGGTTTTGATTTCAAATGAAAGATGAATAATGAAGATGATAAGGTGAAGTTTCTTTTTAACGTGATGATAAGGTGAAGATGATACAAGAGTGATTTTAGGGATAATTAGATTTTTAAATTATTTTTCTTATTTTTTTATTTTCTGATGTGTCATTTATGATGGTGTAACTAGATCAGAATATTCCGTTTGAATTTGACAGAGAACTAACAGAAGGACCTAATTGTCACATCTTAATCTTTAGTGTACTAAAATTGCTCCTTTTAAACAAAGTGGATCAAAATTGCACAAGGGCTTAAGATCAGGGACGAAAAGTGCAATTAAGCCAAATTATATACCAAAAAATAAAAAATAGTAGACTTAATTCCAGTTTGGGCCCCTGATGTTTCACAAATGTGCGTTCTGCATCCTTCGTGTTTAAAATGTGCGGTCTAGCTTCCTGGTCTATCTAAACCGTGAGATCGATGCCCTTCCGTCTATATTTGTTTGGTTACATCTGTTGACCAAAGGAAGCTGCTTTCATTAAACAGAACTTGCTGATGTGGCCTACTATTGACACCACTTTAATACTTATTTGCTATTTGCACCCTTTTTATCACATAAAAAAATCAAAACATAAAAATATAAAAGAAATAAGAGAATGAAATTAAAAACAAAAGCAGAAAAGATATAAAACAATGAAATTAAAAAAAAAACAAAAAAGATATAAAACTATAAAATAAAAAATAAAATCAACTAAATTAAGAAACTGCATCGTGTTTCTCCATCTTCACTATCAACCTTCCAATCCAAACCGTGTTGATGTATCTGGATCCAGGAAGCTCCGGCGAGAGAGATGAAGCCGTTTAGATCTATGAGGAGAAGAGTGAAGGCTACGTTGGTGGGTGCGGAGGAGGCATATTCGAAGACAGATTCCACAGTTTGTTCTCTAATTTTCCCCTCTCTCACTCAAGCCACCGCCTTTCTTCTCTGATATGGATCTTGGTGGGGTTTAATATGGGTTTGGGGGTTGACGAAGATGGGGCTTCGTGTGGTATGGATAGGGAAAAGCCATCATAGATAAAGTGAAAGATTTTTGAGAAACGAAGGGATCGAGAGTGCAAGTGCTAAAACCATCAGATCTAGAGCGAGGATGAAAGGATGGAGAGGGGGAGAGCGACATCCAGTGCTGAGAATAGAAGAAAAGGGGTGTAAATAGAAGAAAAAAGTGAGGGTGGTGCAAATAGAAGTGTTCTGTACACAAACGACATTTGATTTTGGAAGGCAGCTCCGTTTAGTCAATAGACGGAACCAAACGCATATAGACGGAAGTGCATCGATCTCACGGTTTAGATACATCAGGGAGCTTGACCGCACATTTTAAACACGAGATGCAAAATGCACATTTGTGAAACATCGGGGACCCAAACTGGAATTAAGCCAAATAGTAGATAAACTTTTAAGTTTTAACTTTTTGACCTTAAAAAAACAATTAACTTGAAACCAAAGAATCAAACATCTATTTCCTGTGGAGCAACCAAGAATGGTAACGAGAATCTTTCAGACCGGTCTTACACCGGTTTGTGACCGGTTCTACCGGGTTTACACCGGTTTTTTAATGGCCGGTTATAGGTGAAGACCGAACTAACTAAGGTTCCGGTTGTCCGTTCTGGTTCTGCAAACATTGATGAAAAATGAGGTATGCACATATTATTTTTTTAATATTATTTTAAAATTCTTCGTGACTTATTTCTTTGACTTGTAAATCACATTAACATCTTTCAATCCCTGACCGAACCTTCATTACCAATGGCAGAATCTCAATCTCTAGCTTCGGAGGAGGTGCAGATACTTGGAAAAACTGTCCAAGAGCTGGCCTTGAATCCTGAAAATCTGCCAAAAAGTTTTATACATGAGCAAGGTGGTGCTGGGTTTCGAGATGCTCTTCTACCATCAGAATCAGAGGGTATTCCGGTGGTTGACCTTCACCTCCTCACATCTCCATCCACAGCACAACAACAAGAGCTTGCAAAACTTCACTATGCACTCTCTACATGGGGCTGCTTTCAGGTCTGTGACTCTATAGTATTCCATTAGTTAAAGTTCATGTCACTCACAATTTGGTCTCACGGTATTAGTAAAGAGACCAAATCATGAGCGACATGAACTGATAACTTTCATGATCAAATTGGTTATTTACTCAGAAGTATAATCTGATTAATCTCTATTTGAATACTTTATCTGTCCTATTATGATCCTAATTGGAGAGAAACATGCACAATCTCTACTCTGGGTATATACTCTATTTGTCCTATATAATTGACAAAATCATAAAATGGAAATGTAAATATAAAATAAGAGGCATTTTCACAAATCCAAAAATGAATTTTCTGGTACATATTGGAATGCTATTCAGGCAATAAACCATGGTATGCCAAGTTCGTTTCTTGACAAGGTGAGAGAAGTTTCAAAGCAGTTCTTTGAACTTCCAAAGGAAGAAAAGCAAAAATATGCAAGGGAACCAAACGGTCTTGAAGGGTATGGAAATGATCAAATACTTGTACAGAATCAAAGGCTTGATTGGACTGACAGAGTATACCTGAAGGTGCAGCCTGAAGACCAGAGGAACTTCAAAGTTTGGCCCCAAAAACCCTATGAGTTCAGGTATAAATTATTGTCACCCCTAAGTTCTCAATAATACTTAAAATGAATATAGCTCCACCAGAAAATTCTGCTGTTTTTGATACAACTCTTCCAGAATCTGAGTAGAGAGATTCTCCGATTCGATTGTGCGCGGTGGTGAGTGCACTTGATAACGCGGTGGTACATAGTGACCGTTTGAGTTGACGAGATAAGATACTTACTTAAAGTAACCATAAACCATTTTGTAATTTTGAAATGTTATCATTTTTCGGACAATAAATAAGCAATTTCATCATTTTTCATGGCATGAGTATTTAGTGCTTATTTGAAAATCCTTCTATAATGGATTATGGAGTCAAAATCAATTTTGGGGAGAAGCTTCTGTCATTAGTTTCTAGCTTTCAGAGTTGATTCTGAGGGATGAGAAGTTGATGCAAACATGCTATCGGTCTATGTTTTGTACACAAACCATGTTGTTAATCTCATTGGACGTCTCAATGCAGGAGTACTATATTTGAGTATACCAAAAAACTAAAGCTGCTAACTGAAGTAACTTTGAAGACCATGGCAAATTCATTGAACTTGGAAGAGGACTGCTTCCTAAAGGAATGTGGAGAAAAATATAAAATGTTTCTGAGACTCAACTACTACCCTCCATGTCCTATGCCTGATCATGTTCTCGGCCTAAAGCCGCATGCTGATGGATCATCTATAACTTTTGTATTGCAAGATAAAGAGGTAGAAGGCCTCCAAATGCTGAAAGATGATCACTGGTTCAAAGTTCCAATCATCCCTGATGCTATCGTGATTAATGTTGGTGATCAAATGGAGGTAATGGCTATTAACTAAAGATTCTTAAATTCAAGCACACACAAACCCCGCAAAGAGAAAACTTGTCAATGCAGTGTATGATTGGAAACCATTCTACAATTGATTCTGCTGCCAGAATCAATATAAGAAGTTTCTCTTAGTAGTTTCTAGGTGTCGGAATTGTTAAAAGTTGATTCAAACATGCTAGCAATTGATGCACCAGCTTTGCTGCTGCAAATAACTTGGCCGTGTTTGGAAGAGTTTCTTTGAAATCATCACTTATGCAAGTGCTTGAGTAAGCTTATGAAATTAGCTCATGATCTACGTATAAGATGTTTTAGTCTTATTTACATAAGCTGCTCAGATTATCTAATAATTGTTTATTCCTACATTTAAACTATTTTGAGTTTATTTCATTAAGTTTCTCAAACTATAATATGAGTAAGTGTTATGAATGTTCATTGTCATAAGCGCTTAATTAAATTGTTTATCTAAACGTAATCTTAGCCTGTTTGACATGTTATGCAGATCATGAGCAATGGAATTTTCCGGAGCCCAGTACACAGAGTAGTGATAAATGCAGAAAAGGAAAGACTCACATTAGCTATGTTCCACGTCCCGGATTCAGAAAAAGAGATAAAACCAGTGGAGAAGCTAGTGAACGAGTCAGGGCCAGAATTATACAGACCAGTGAAAGATTATTCTGGGATCTATTTCCACTATTACCAGCAAGGGAGAAGACCAATTGAAGCTTCCAAGATTGAACTTCACATGAAGTAGAATGCTTCTCGGAACTTAGTCCACCAAAGCATAATGCAAATGAAATAAAATATGTTACTATATAATACATCCAAGCTATAGCTCATAGTGTGATAGTGCAAATTGAATTTATGTTGATTTGTATGATAATTTAGTCATGACATATAATTGCACTATTGCAGGAGTTTGATCTAGCTTTTTGTATTAAATTCGACCTTACCTTTTTTGGCTTCGACATGTATTTTTTGATCTACCTTACCCAACCCGCTTGTTTGACGTTCCTCCTTGTATAGCTTTGAAGTATTACATTGGCTAGCTATAATGAAAATGAGTTCTAGGAAAATACCTTAGGCTCCAAACAACTAACCATTAAGGACTTATTTCAAATATGAAATAATATTTTTTTAGGGACAAAAAGTCGTGTAAAGAAATTTCAGGGACTAAACACTACACCGCCATTGTTTCTTGCGCCACAAGTTCCCCTAACGTCGTTTTTAGCAATTGCGGGAGAACCGCAACTATATCTGTTATGATGTACGGGCGGTTCAAACCACCGCGAATAAACAATTCAAATTCACAATCAGTTGTAACCACTGCAAGTTAAGAATTTAATCACACTTGGTCTACGTTATTAAACTCGCAATTAAAAAAATTATTTAAAAGTTAGTTTATAAAAAATTAATTAAATGTGCCATACTATAAATACATTTTGATTAAATTTTAGACTCAAATTTTTATGCATGTTAAAATGTTTAATTCCTTAAATACACCAATAGATATGTAGTTTAAACACATATTAAAATTCAACATAATAGTAACTACTACAATACAAAAATATGAATCCATTTAAGTAGTCTTTTTTTAATTTAATGACATTTACGTATACTTAAATAGACTCTTCTAAGGGACTTAGAATGCTTTTAAACTTTTCAAATATAGCATTTGTAACTAAATTGTCATTTTAAAAGTAGACATCTTGTTTATTTAGCTTTCTGAATTGTAGTTATCACTGTATTAATTGGTATGGTTTCTAGTTAATCAAAAAGTTACAAGTATATTGTAAGAGTTTGGTAAGAATTTACTTGTTTGGGTTTTCCAATGTATCTCCACAGCTGGGGCACAAATGATTTTTCATATGCACCGCTGATGGATCGAACCCTAAATTATCTAGATGCTTAAGGAGCTTAACTATCTACCGTTGTACTACACCTTGTTGGTAAGAATTAACTCTTTTGTTACATTTTAAATACATTATAACAAGAAAATACTAATAAAAGAAACAAGGGGATTTTACTTCAAAAATATAATAAGTATTTTTCACTTTTGAGAAGTGATCTTAAACGATTTGGATACAAAATATTTCAAATATAAATTATGGTATTTTTTAGTGTATTTGTTTTAAGAAAGTGCTATGTTATGTTCCTTCTATTTCACGCTATTCCACTAAACCAAAGTGTCTCATTCTAAAGGCATTATGTTTTGTTCCATTCCATAAACATGACATAAAATTAACGAAACTCATATGTGATATTCCATTTCCTTTCCTCTTATCTACAAAATACTACCTAAATGTGATATCCAGTCCTCTTTGATTATGAATGAAACTTTCAAACTCACGTTTAGCCAAATAAAGTACTCACAATTAAACCGTGTGTCATTCTAAGGTTTCCTATATATCTTTAAACTTAAAATATTGTTATTATCATATGTTATTATATTGAGTTCGATGTTACCACGCGTGCCACCATCCTTGAGCTTTAGAGCATGGCTGGT
This sequence comes from Lotus japonicus, assembly GCF_012489685.1. Taxonomy (NCBI): domain Eukaryota; kingdom Viridiplantae; phylum Streptophyta; class Magnoliopsida; order Fabales; family Fabaceae; genus Lotus; species Lotus japonicus. The sequence goes on along the minus strand of NC_080041.1, from coordinate 109,587,435 downwards.
GGGACACCTCCAACATGCTGATCACGCTGCCTTGTGTGCTATTATGTGGCTCCTCTGGACCTGGCGGAACAACAAAGTTTTCGAATCCCATCATTGGCCGATCGAGGTAGTGCTGCGGAAAATCCAGATAGTGGTGGTGGAATTTCAGAGGTGAGGCAGATTGAAGCACGCCACGTCCACTGAGCAACAAGGGAACGCTGCTCTAGATGCCGGAATGGTAGAGTTGTGCACGGATGGTAGCAGGCTCCAAGACTCTCATGAGATTGGTGGGGGAGGAGTGTTGAGGGATAGAGATGGCAGGTGGTTGACGGGGTTTGCAGCTTTCTGGGGAGTTGGGGATGTGCCCTTCACGAGGGATTGAAGCTCGTTTGGGATCTTGGATATCGTAGGGTGGCTTGTCGATCGGATTGCATGGAACTAGTTGGCTTGGTGACGGGTGTGCAGGAGGTTGACCAGTATTGGCAACGAGACGTGATCTAGCAAGTTCGTGAGCTTATTCGTGGTAATTGGGAGGTCACAGTTTCGCATATCTCTCGCGACCGGAACTCAGTAGCTGACGCTTTAGCTAGAATCAATATCTATATATATTAGAAAAGAACAACTTCTAGCATGACGTGTCGCTCTCACAGGCCAAGTTAGTGACGTGTCGCTCCCAGATTAATTCTCACATAATATATTACATGTAAGCTCTTTCTCCTTGGCCCCACTTGCCACATGTGCCCTGATTTTTCCTTACCTTATTTCTCCTTAATAAAAAAATACATTTTTAAATTTTAGATTTGATTAGGATTTAGGTTTTTTATTTCTTGATTTTATCTTAATTTATTTTTGATTTATTTTTAGAGTATTAATTAATTTTTACGGTATTTTTATTGAATTTTCGGATTTTTAATTAATTCCGGATTTTATGAGTTTTTATTGTGATTTGCTAGATTTTGATAGTTTTTATCTATTTTTATTTAGTACATTTTTAAATTTTAGATTTGATTAGGATTTATGTTGTTTATTTATGTATTTTATCTTAATTTATATTATTATTTATTTTTAGAGTATTATTTGTTTTTTATGTTATTTTTATTGAATTTTCGGATTTTTAATTAATTCCGGATTTTATGAGTTTTTATTGTGATTTGTTAGATTTTGATAGTTTTTATCTATATTTATTTAGTGTATTTTTAAATTTTATATCAATATATATTAGAAAAAAAGAACTTCTATTAGGCAGATTTAGTGACGTGTCATTTTCACGTTAATTCTCAGAAAAAAATTCCACGTGTCATTTTCAGGTTAATTTGCATAAAAAAATACATTTATAAATTTTAGATTTGATCAGAATTTAGGTTGTTTAATTCTTGATTTTATCTTAATTTATTTTTGATTTATTTTTAGAGTATTAATTAATTTTTATGGTATTTTTATTGAATTTTCGGATTTTTAATTAATTCAAGATTTTATGAGTTTTTATTGTGATTTGCTAGATTTTGATAGTTTTTATCTATATTTATTTAGTACCTTTTTAAATTTTAGATTTGATTAGGATTTAGGTTGTTTATTTCAGGATTTTATCTTAATTTATCTTATTATTTATTTTTAGAGTATTAGTTAATTTTTATGGTATTTTTATTGAATTTTTGGATTTTTAATTAATTCAAGATTTTATGAGTTTTTATTGTGATTTCTAGATTTTTGTAGTTTTTATCTATCTTTATTTAGTAGCTTTTTAAATTTTAGATTTGATTTAAAAGATTTTTCCTAATTATCTAAGATTTACCTAGATTACTCCTTACTAAATTTATTTCATCATGATTTAAATAGATTATTAATATCTGAAAAAAAAAATTCATAAAATTTAAAAAGATTAAAAAACTAAAAATTCAATAAAAATACCTTAAAAATTAATTAATAAAAACTACCAAATCACAATAAAAACTCATAAAATCCTTAATTAAATAAAAATCCGAAAATTCAAAAAAAAAAAATTTAATTAATACTCTAAAAATAAACTTTTTTTTACCTAAAATTTATTTCCATAACAAATCTTGAAACCAATTTTTTAAATTTAATTTTAAATTTGAGAAACTTTTTCATAAAATATTAAAATCTTAAAAGATTTGGCTTAATTATCTAAGATTTACCTAAATTGCTCCTTACTAATACTGCATCAGTCATCTCCTCCCCTACATGTCTCTACTGTGAACCGGTTGACATGGAGGAAAAATGAGGAAGATTACTCGAGTATGCAACTTGCTTAATGTGGTGTTGATAATTGAGTAAGTTGATAATTGTGTAAGTGTTTGACATAAATGTTTATGCTTCGCTTCCTAAAGGTTTTTTTGTTGCTGAATTTGATTGACCTAATTAGTGAGCACTATATTTGGTAGTGTTGATTCAATTCCTAAAAGCCATGTCCTTTAATTTTCTCTTAATTTGTTCATTGTTCCCTATTTTGTGATTGTTTTGTTTAATTTCATATATGCTTTAGTATTTGTTGGTGGTCTCTGTGATGCTTCCATATCTCTTAAATAAACTAATGTTGTGATGTTTTCTCTTATGCAACCCTTATTCTGAATGTTCTTTATCGGCCAATTGACAGAAGACTTACATGCTTTTATCCTTCCCATTGCAAGTTTATTTAATTGCATCATTATCTTCCAGTTTTGGCTGTCAAAACTTCACCTACAATGTCAGCATCATGAAGGCAGAGAAACTCTTTCAGAAGATGGGACGTCCAACAAATTTGACCCATGATCCTAGATACAGAAATGAGATTTAGGTAAGATACTTATTCATATGATTGCTTTCAATTCCAGATTTTGCTATTTTTCTTATTAATTAATAGGTTTTTTTGTTGTCAATTGTAAATCGCTTTTAGACATAGATATAGTCTCTTTTATTTTGCTTTACTATCTCAATAGTGGAAGCTTTTTTTCAATTAGTACATGGGTTAAAATTATAAATTTGCTTAACTAAAGGTCTAATTCTATTTGATTTTCAGGCAGTTTCCTATTTGGCTCAAGAATGTTTGGGGTTATGGTCCGGGAACTGCATCTTTATACCTGTCACATCCATGGGTATCAGTTGTACTCATAGCTGCATCTTTATAACTCATAAGTTACATTTAGTTTGGCTTCATAACTGATATTTGAACTTTTGCTTAGTGGGAAGCAAGCCTTAACACAGTTAATGAGCTGAATGGAAAGGGAATGTGGATAAGGAGAATGAATCATATAAAATTTCCTTATTTTCATTCACCAATTTATGGCCTTTGCTCTTGCTATCTCATTTCTTGCTGATAAATTTATAACTACTGATTTGTGTTGCTTTTGGATCTTAGAATTATTAATCTGATCAAATAAATAACTTTTCCAGCATGTGGTTCATTATACTTTTCGTCTCCATTTTTTTACTGCAATTCCTGATCTGATGTGAAATGGGGTTAGGATATAAGATTGGTGGCAGAATGAACAGTTCTTGGTTCATATAATGAGGATAGGGACTTTGCTGAGCTCTATGGACATCACTTCTCATCCCAATTTTAGGTAAGGGAAGACATTTATTATAGCCTTCACACATTCTGATTGCTTAGTATAAAAAGATTATTAACTCTTATCCGGGTTTTATGGACTTGCATGTCTGCTGCTCACCCTTTTTTTTGGTAATTCAATTGTTTTCCACTACCTAAACATTATTTCATTGTTCCTCTCAATCTATTTTGTCCATCTCACATGTGCAATGTAAGCTCTTGCTTGGTTTGCAATTTGGTTTTGCATTTTTTTTCTATAACAGATGCATCATCTTGCACAATTTAATATCATTCCCAATGTTGTAGAGTAAAAGAAATACATTGATGCTCCCAACTACCAAAGAAGCATGACGATAATTGATGATATGTGATGGATTTGCAAGAAATGGAGCATGAGTTCTACACCAAGAATAGTATAAAATGTGTTATTCTAAATACAGTTGGTGGCTACTATACAGCTCTAAAGGACCACACTTCTTGATAAATTGTGGCAAAAAAAAGCATGCAAAGATCAATGTTTGTTGTAATGATGTTTCAAGGTGTTACCACTTATGTATAAGTAAATCCTTCTCCTATTTTGACATGTGTTACACTGAAAATTTTAAAATCTTCTTTTTAACTTTAGAGATTTTTTTATGCATATGTAACGTGACATATTGTTTTATATAAAAAGTGTCATTATATTTTTTTAAACAATCATTATACTCTAATATTGTGTTAAATTACAAATAAAATCAAATGAGATACCAACCGAATGCATTCAGTTATAAATGGAGAGGAGAAATTTCTGCACCAAAAATTTATTACCAAAACAAATCTATGTTGACTCATTTAAAAATTTTAAATATGAGAAACTTTTTCATAAAATATTAAAATCTTCTTTTCAACTTTAGAGATTTCTTTATGTATATGTAACGTGAGATTTTATTTTATATAAAAAGTATCACTATATTTTTTTAAACAATCATTATATTCTAAACTAATTGATTGATATTATGTTAAATTTCAAATAAAATCAAATGGGATACCAACTGAATGCATTCGGTTATAAATGGAGAGGAGAAATTTCTGCACCTAAAATTTATTGCCAAAACAAATCTATGTTGGCTAATTTGAAATCTATGCAAAATTATTTTTGTCGGTTTAAGGTTCGTAAATTTTGTACAAAATCTGATATATTGCTATTTTATGACTTCAAATAAACAAAATGATGTCATATTTTATGATTTATCTTTCACAACCCTAATTTGTGCTACTATCACATTCTTTTTTTCTCATGATTAATATGTGTTTATCATCTGCTTTATTATAATTGTTCTTACATTCTTAGTATGTTAAATTTTTTATAATTTAAAATATGATCGATGTATCAAATACAATAGACACATTCTTTTTATTTCCATGATTAATATGTGTTTATCATCTGTTTCATTAAGATTTTTCTTACATTTTTAGTATCTTAAATTTTTTTATAATTTAAAATATGATCGATGTATCAAATACAATAAATATATTCCCCGTGCAACGCACGGGTAAAAAAAACACTAGTATATTAGAAAAGAAGAACTTCCATAGTGACGTGTAAGCACCAGATTAATTCTTAGTGACGTGTCAGCACCAGATTAATTCTCATAAAAATTATTCCATGTGTCAATTTGTTAGAGGATATAATTTTCAATTGATATATGTTTTAATTTTATATATTCTAACCTAATTAATTGATATTATTTTAGAAGATATAATTTTCAATTGATATATGTTTTAATTTTATATATTCTAAAATAATTGATTGATATTATTTTAAAAGATAAGATTTGGTCTTTTAATTTATTTTAAATTTATTTTTAGAATATATTGATTAATTTTTATTGAATTTTTGAATTTTTTATTAATTCGGGATTTTATGAGTTTTTATTGTGATTTGCTAGATTTTGTTAGTTTTTATCTATCTTTATTTAATACATTTTTTAATATTATATTTGATTGAGATTTAGGTTGTTTATTTATTAATTTTATTTTAATTTATCTTATTATTTATTTAATTTTACTTCTAGAAAATATTTTATTTTATTTTACATTTATTTATAGAGTATAATAATTAATTTTTATTGAATTTTCGGATTTTTAATTGATGCAGGATTTTATGAGTTTTTATTGTGATTTGCTAGATTCTAATAGTTTTTATCTATCCTTATTTATTATTTATTTAATTTTAATTTCATGAAATATTTTATTTTATTTTTGAGTTACTTTTAGAGTATAAATGAATTTTTATGGTATTTTTATTGAATTTTCATATTTTTATTAAATTCAGGATTTTATGAGTTTTTTATTGTGATTTGCTAGATTTTGGTAGTTTTTATCTATCTTTATTTATTACCTTTTTAAAGTTTAGATTTGATTAGGATTTAGGTTGTTTATTTCTTGATTTTATATTAATTTATCTTATTATTTATTTAATGCTAATTCTAAGAAAACAGAGTTGATTTGGTGCTGAGGGTCCACAAAGCTACCATGGACACGCAGAGATTTGATAGCTGCTATTTCTACCTCTGCCACATGTCGCGATCAGGACAGAGGTATGCCGTATGATGATGTTACGTGAAGAAGAGTTTATCATGTTGTGATTGATGGTTTGTGCCATTTCAGTTTATCCTTTGTTCGTAATTCAATCCTGGATTCTTAAATTTCACATATTTAGTGTGTTTTGATCCAAAAGTTTACAAATTTTTGCATAGACCCTTTAATGAATCATTGTTGAAGACGTAATGTTTTGATTCTGATGTAATGTTTTTTCTATTGTTCTTCTTCCGCTTTTGTATTTTTTTAAACCAGATTTTAGTATAGTTTGTAGAAATTCATGCCTGTGAAGCCATTTTAAACCAGATTTTGGTATAATTTATAGAAATTTACGAAACTTAGGATAGCCTGAATTTATATTCATTTCTCAAATTTTGCCCGTTTTTATTCATCATGTTTGAGCTGTGTGTATAAGCATACTATTTGCACTGTATGTGAATGATGCACAACTTACTAATTTTTTTAATGATGCACAGGTCAGTCAAATTGATGAAAGCATATGAAGAGCTCACATTTAATCTTCATGAGTATGTTTAGCCCATTCTTAAGGTTGGTTCATGTTTTCCTCAAACTCATTAGTTTTGCATATTCTCATGTTTTAGTATGCCAATTGGGTGACTTATCTTACTTTACTCTATATATTTCCTTAAGTTCAATTTAAATTGATTGTTAGTATAAATTTATTGGTGAAGTAACCACAATTATTTTGGGTGGGAGAATTATTTTGTTTTTTTCTCACATATATAGATAATTTGTTGGGGTGCGCACATATGGGGCAATACAACATTTTTTGTTTCTCTTAACTGAAATGTGCCTTTGATTTTTTGTTTCACAAGGGTTCCACCCCAAGATTCACAAATAAACTAAATACAATTCTTTCACCACAGTCCTTTCAAATTGGTGAAGGAGGGTATTTTGTTATTCAAGACTTCATTTTGGGTTTCTGTTTCAATCTTCTTCATGAATTGATTTTGTTCTTCAACTAATTGTAAGATGTCATATGCTTCAAGGATTCCTGCTTTTCTCTTCTTAATCAAAAGCAAAAGGATTGAGGAAAAGAAAATCTTCTAGGGTGCAGAATATTCACTAATTGGAAAAAAAAATAACACGTGTCATTATCAGATTAATTCTCATAAAAAAATACATTTTAAAATTTTAGATTTGATTAGGATTTATGTTGTTTATTTCTTGATTTTATCTTAATTTATTTTTGATTTATTTTTAGAGTAAAAAAAATACATTTTTAAATTTTAGATTTGATTAGGATTTAGGTGGTTTATTTCTTAATTTTATCTTAATTTATTTATTATTTATTTTTAGAGTATTAATTAATATATCCCAAACTTTTTTTTAAAAGGAGTGAGTTTGAAAGCTATAACTTAAGTTAATTTATTAATATATTCCCAAATAATAATAATAATAATAATAATAATAAGGCTTAATTGCACTTTTCGTCCCTGATGTTAGACTCTTGTGCAATTTTGACCCCCTTTGTTTAAAACGAGCAATTTTAGTACACGAAAGAACAAAATGTGACAATTGAGTCCTTCTGTTAACCTCCGTCCAATTTTAAACGGAATTATCCTACGTGGCGCTCATCTTATGACATGGATCCTCATTAATTGATGTGAACTCCACTTGGCTGACATAATTTTTATAAACAGAATATAATTAAAACTTACTAATTAAAACCCATTTTCAGGAAGAAAAGAAAAACTAATTAAAACCTTAATTACAAAATTGAAAATCCCTAAATTATATTGCTGCCTCCATCACCTTCATGACTCCATCATCACGTTCTTCCACCACCACCTTCATGACTCCATCATCAGACCACCATTTCACCTCCATGACTCCATATGTGCCTTCCATCATATTCCCCCTACCTTTCCACAAAATCCTTTCCCTCTTCCCCCTCCTCCACGACTCCCCCTTCTAACGGTGGTTCCCAGCGGATCTGGGTCGAGCGTTGCAGATCTGTTCGTCTTCAACGCCTTCTTCTTTATCTCTGGTTTAGATCTGGATGCTTTTGCATGGGATCGAGAGGGGAAGGGTATGGAGGTTGTCTTCTTCTTCAATTCTCCCTCCCTCTCACCTGTTCATCTTCTTCATCTTCAGTTTGGATTGAGTTTTGGGGGTTTTGTTTCTGCAGTTGTTGTCGGTGGAACACCGACGTTTCCGGGCCTGGATCGTGGAGGCTGGTGTTTCTGGGCTTGGATCGGTGGAGGTTGTGTCGGCTCCGTGGCAAAGGGCAGCGAAGGAGGTTGTGGTGAGGGTTTGAGTGATCTGAAGCGGTTCCACCACCCTTGCGAGGTTCCGGCACCTAGAACATTTGGGTGACGGGGGAGATGATTGAAACTCTCACTTCTATCTTTCTCTCCAACAACCTGCTCGAGTTCAATTTCGACATCCAGAATTTGTGTTGATGGTTGAGGGAGGCGATGGTGAAGAGGGAGGAGAGGAATCAGAGGATAAAGGAGGAGAGGAGTAGAGATTGGGGGGTTTTGCGGTTGGAAAGAAACTAGGATTTTTGTGTTTGTTTTGAATCTCAGCCTGCATCTTTAACTGTTGATGTCGATCTGATTTTTCTGAAAATAAACTGGACAATGAATTTTGTTGTTGATCTGAGTTTCTTTTCTATTTTCTCTTCTTATTAGTGGCCTTGATGTTGGTATCAATTTGTTGGTGAAAGTGGCTAGCCTTGATGATGCTAAGGAGGAGGAGTTGGAGGAGGAGGGGCGGTGGTGAGAGTGGCCGGGCTAAGGAGATGGGGTGAGATAGAGTATAGAGAGAGTGAAGGAAGGAGAAGATGATGACTTGTAAGTATTATTAAAAATAAAAGAAAAATAAATATTAAAATGGTAATAAAATATTAATATACTTGACACATCATCAATTTCTGTTAACAGTTTGACGGAAGCTAACAGAAAGACTTAATTGTCACGTTTTGATCTTTGGTGTACCAAAATTGCTCATTTTAAACAAAGGGGATCAAAATTGCACAAGAGTCTAACATGAGGGATGAAAAGTGCAATTAAGCCTAATAATAATAATAATAATAATAATTATTATTAATTATTATTATAATAATAATAATAATTATTATAATAATAATGATAACATATGTTTGCGGATATGGGCCGATTGGGTACTATAGTGCCCATACCCGCACCCATACCCACTATTTTTTGCGGGTAATTATCTATACTCAACCTCATACCCATTTAGCGGGTTTTTACCCTACCCATAGTGGGTATTTTTTGCGGGTACCCTATGATTTTGAGACCCATTGTCATCCATATAGATTTAGATTTTGGCAAAGATGGATAGCTTCCTGTAATGACATTGAATTGTCTAAAGGTGGAGAGCTTCGAGTTGCTATCCACGTGAGTATAGAGACGGGTACATGTAATTTTTAAAAACGCGGGTATGGAGATGATATTATAGTACCTACCCATTGTCATCCCTACTTTGTTGGAATAAACACAATAATGTTATACATTATGATATATCTTACACAATCTTGATTTGTGCTACTATCACATTAATTTTTTTAAGATTAATATGTTGATAATTCCTTATATCTATGATTTGCGTTATCGTCTTCATATTTACGAAGAATGTGAAACGAGTTCCTCTTGGTCTCAATCGGGCTTAGAAGAGAAGTCTTTATGTCCACTCTACTCATCAATTCTGACTTTTTTATTTCATTCGTTGTTTAATATATTTTTAATAATCAAAGTATTAATTAATGTATCAAATAAAATAGACATATTTCCCGTGCAACGCGCGGGTAAAAAACACTAGTTGCTACTAGACTCCGCTGTCAATGGAAGGTGTGGCGGTTACCTCTGCCGGATATTGTGCCCCTGCTGTGTCAGGATATTCTTCTTTAGCTTCGTTTAGTTTTCCGTTTATTACCAAAAAAAAATATTAAAATTGTTCCCGAATGACAACCCAAGTAATAAGAGTTAGAAGATATATGTGTTGAGTTTAGGAGGTCCAGGGATCAATTCCTGAATGGTACAATTTATCTTTGCGAGGTAAAAAAAAAATTTAAAATTCAACTCAAGCCCTATTTGTTTGACAATTTGATTGTTATTTTAATTACATATTTTGTTTTTGGTCAATATATATTTTTGGACTATGATCAATATTTTATGGGCTGATAACAAAACTGAAACAAAACTATGGCTGTGTGAAATATGAGGTGAAAAATGGATCTCCCTGGTTGAAAGCCCAGCAGGCCCATAAAATAGAGGTGGGGTGGTCTGAGGCTGAGTGACCACACTAGGGCACAACCTTCAAAACAAAACAAACAAACATTGTTCGTCATTCTCAGCACTGAACGAGAACGAATAGCAGTTTGGTTCGTTTTTTCTCTTTTCTCTTCGGTAGAGACATCATTACACACCCAACACCGAAACAAGAGAAGAGACGAGCACTGTAAGGCATAAGCAAGCACCACACCAAACCCCACCCCACCCTTTCTCTTCTCTTCTCTTCAACTGTAACTGCAATTTAATTATTCAATCTCTCAATTCCAATTCCTAGGGATTTCAATTCCCCCAAATGGACGTTGAAGACGAAGAACCTTCCCCCAACGAATCTCCTCCTTCACTCCATCAACAACACTCCGATGAACCTCCACTCCTCTCCACCAATGCCGAGCCTGTGATCGCCGGAGAGAATAATGACGAGGAGACCGCGGTTGCTGCTGAAGTGGTTGCCGCCGATGCGATGATGGATGAGGCGGCTGCTGCTGTGTCCGGTGAGGGTGGTGAAATGCTAGTGGTGGACGCGGCGCGTGATGGCTCTCCGTTGGATGGGGCTGGCGTGGAGATGGAAGATGAAATTGAGGAGGATAAGGGGAATGAAGGAACCGATGTGGATGTGGATGATTCCATGGCTGTGGAGACTGGAAGGGTGGAAGAGGAAGCCAATTTGGCTATTGGGGAGGAGCAGGTCAGGGACGAGGAGGCTATTGAAGCTGCTTTGATGGAAGAAGAAGAAGAAGAACAGCTGGGAGGAGAAGGAGAAGAACAGCAACAAGGTGAAGAAGAAGAAGGAGATGAAGTAGAGCCACAACAAGGAGAAGAAGAACATCAACAAGAAGGAGAAGCAGAAGGAGACGAAGAAGAGCAGCAACTGGTAGAAGGAGAAGAAGAGGAACAGCTAGAAGAAGATGGAGAAGAAGAAGAGCAGCAAGAAGGAGAAGAAGAAGAAGGAGACGAGGAAGAAGTACAAGAAGAAGAAGAAGAAGCTGGTGTTGATGGTGGTGCTGCAGAGGCTACAGAGTTCACCGAGGTCGAGGAGATTGATGCGATGGAGGAGCAGAGCGTGAGTGTTAGTGGTGGGAAGAGGAAGCGTGGGAGTGGGAAGAATCCTAAGTCTACAGGAAGAGTTTCATTGAAGAAAAAGATGGAAGAGGACGTTTGTTTCATTTGCTTCGATGGGGGCGAGCTTGTGCTTTGTGACCGGAGGTGAGACTGGGATCATTATGCGCCTGAAAATAAGATTTATAACTGTATCCATTATTATGCTTGTTTGGAAAATTCATTGCCCTTTTTTTTTTGTTCATTAGGGGATGCCCCAAGGCTTACCATCCTTCATGCATTAATCGTGATGAGGCCTTCTTTCGAGCCAAGGGAAAATGGAATTGTGGTATGCTTCCTCATTCTGTGTTGTATATGTTCTTTTCATCATCATCATCATCATTTGGTTACTTCTTTTGTGGGTTTGTTCAACTTCATTTTTTACTTTTCGATGTCTGTGCTCCAGTCTCAATGTTGAGATAAAATTCAGAGTCAGTTTGAGTAACAATGACATGTAGGTAATGTGTATGATTTGAATGTTGGAAGTGGCTTCAACATATTTAAAATGCCCAAATTTCTCTGGGTGGTTTGAAGATGGCTACTTGAAAAGTTGATAGTACTTGAAGAGAGTGAAAGCATTATCGTACTGTGTGTGGTTGCCTATATAGATCTATTGTATTGAGTTCTATAAAAAAAATATTTAGTAAAATAATTTAGGTTGAAGTTTTCTTAATGGAACTGTGAATCATATCAAATGGTCTCTCTTACTGTTTTTAGGCCTTCCTCTAGCCTTTTAGGTAGACTGTCTTCCATTTGATCCACCTTTGTGACATTGAAGTTTCCGGAGTAAAATAACATTTTATTTTTCCAATAGCATCTGTGGTCAGTTTCTTCGCTTACTATCTATTCCGAATATCTTCTTTACACCAGTTTGGTAGTTTGTGACATGATCATCCCTGCCTTTAAAGTTGTTACGCTTTGAAGAACCGATTACCAATAGAACCAAAATCACCTCTTATTAGGTTCCCTGGAGAGAGAAATGAAAAATTGCTGGAAAGAACCAAAAGGTGAAAAAAAACTGTTTCTTGGAACTGAACAGGAAGGGAGAATAGAATTCTGCCCAAGGGTTTCCCCTTCACAAAGGATCTCTACTTTTAGATCAAAAGCTATAAACTGTAGAATGAATGCCTCTATTCTGATTTCACCCTATTTATCTTACTATTCTCTTATAACTTACTACCTAATAGATCAACTGTTGTCCTTATTCTTTCATAATGATACATCCAAATATATCACCTCCCTTGGGAATCCACCTTGCCCTCAATTCTCTTTAACAAAGGTGCATGCTTATTTTATTTCTCTTCTGAATGGCAAGCTATTCAGTCTGCGAAAACATAATAATATTTACATTGTTTTCCTGTATCTGACTTTCCGTATCTTTGATAATTATGATCCCAGGTTGGCATCTTTGCAGCATCTGTGAGAAGAATGCTTACTATATGTGCTATACATGTACATTCTCTTTGTGCAAGGGTTGTATCAAAGATGCTGCTATCCTATGTGTTAGGGGGAACAAGGGCTTTTGTGAGACATGCATGAGAACTGTAACGTTGATTGAACAGAATGAGCAGGGGAACAACATGGTAGTCTTCTGTCCCTACCCTTTTTTCTTGTCATATGCTTTCTTGTAAAAATGTTATTCTAAAATGATGTAAGTGTATGTGTGTTTCGGAATGATGAAGTGTTCTTCTGCAGTGCTTCAGTCAGTTTTGAGGTAGTACTGGTTGTGGTTTGTAAAGTTTGTATATTTACTTATCTTGTTGCTAACTTCTTTTGAGGTGGTGTCTGTTGTGCTTCAGTTAGTCTAGGGTATCTTCTTCAATATGATGAGATGTGTCATGATTATGGCATCTTGTTCACTACTCTGTCTCTCTCTCTCTACACACCAACAGATACACAACTACTTTCTAGCCAGTTGATTTAGTATTCAATTCACATTCTTGCCACATGCCCGTTTCAATTGATCAAATGCTAGCCGCTCTATGTATGGATATGATACAAACTTACAATGGATCAGTCTTTTAAAAAATGAAGAAATGAAGGAAAGCTGCCTGAATGATGTGTCCTCTTGGAACCACTTTTAGCCTTTGTTTTGTATTTCTCACAGAAGGGGGGCAGGAAGGAGATATAATTGTAGGTTTTACCTTTTAACAAAATATTATGAACTGCCTATCTTACTAACTTGCCAATACTTAACACTAGAAGTTGCCAAGCTAAACAATATATAGAGGTGGCAAGTTAAAAAACACATGCTAGTGAAAAATATTGATTCTTTAGGTGAAATTTGGGAGAGTTATTGATGGAGCAGAATAAATTTGGATGAATGAGAAGTAACTTTGTTGACTAGTCGTGTCAATCCCAACATAGCAGGCATTTTTCAGGCACAGCGTAATTTTGGCTTTCGTTTGCCTAACAACACAAGATGATGCCAGAATTACTTTTCAGCTTGCAGAATTAAGTTTGAGGGAAAAATAGTGGTGCTTCTGCTTCTAAAGAGTGCCTAAATGTTTTTCCCTTCCCAGAAAAGAAATAGTCTAGATTCTTGATGAAGAAGTGAGAACTATTTTGTAAATGATTATTGCAAGGCTTCTCTTTCATTTTGCTTTTTGCATCCAAATAAGCTTCATCCTTTTCGAATACATCAAATTATCCCTCACTAACAATAACTACAAATAGAGTAACTATCAAATAAATGAGACTACTATAAAATAAATGCAAGTTTGTGACCATATTGGCCTTTATCAGGGGAACCTACTTTTGACTACATTTGATTTTTTTTCATACTTGTGCAGGGACAAGTTGATTTTGATGACAAAAATAGCTGGGAGTATCTTTTCAAGGACTACTACATTGATCTAAAAGGAAAGCTTTCTTTAACTTATGATGAAGTCATTCAAGCTAAAAACCCTTGGAAGGGATCTGATATGCTCCTTTCTAAAGAGGAATCACGAGATGAACTTTTTGATGCCAGTAATGATAGAGGGTCCGATTCGGATAGCTCCTATGAGAAAGTAGATTTGAGTCGTTCTAAAAAAAGAAAGGCCAAGAAAAAGGCGAAGTCCCGTTCCAAAGAAGGTAGTTCATACAGTGCAGTAACAGTGCTTGGTGCTGACAGACCATCTGCAGATGAAAGCTTTGAGTGGGCTTCAAGGGAGCTTTTGGAGTTTGTTATGCACATGAGAGATGGAGATATATCTGTTCTGTCTCAGTTTGATGTACAGGCTCTTTTGCTAGAGTATATTAAAAGAAATAAGCTCAGAGATCCTCGCCGAAAAAGTCAAATCATTTGTGATGTAAGGCTTCAGAATTTGTTTGGTAAACCAAGAGTTGGACATTTTGAAATGTTAAAGCTTCTTGAATCCCATTTCCTTCTAAAAGAGGATTCTCAGGCTGAAGATCTACAGGGGAGTGTTGTTGATACAGAAGTTAGTCATTTGGAAGGTGATGGCAATGTAGATTCATATCTGAAATCTGGAAAAGATAAGAAACGTAGAAGTCGTAAAAAGGGTGATGAGAGAGGACTTCATTCTAATATTGATGATTATGCAGCCATTGATAATCATAATATTAGTTTAATTTATCTAAGACGTAATTTGGTGGAAGATCTACTTGAAGATACAGAAAATTTTCAGGATAAAGCTGTTGGTTCTTTTGTGAGAATAAGAATTTCTGGTAGTGCTCAGAAGCAAGACTTGTATAGGCTGGTTCAGGTTGTAGGTAAATACTTGGAAAACATTAAGTTTCACTCTGTCGTTGTATGCAATATAAAATAAACTTTGCACTATGGTTTTCTTTTTAATTTTTTTCATGGTCAGGTACATGCAAAGCACCAGAGCCATATAAAGTTGGCAAAAGGATGACAGATATCATGCTAGAAATCTTAAATTTAAACAAGACAGAGATTGTATCTATCGATATTATCTCAAATCAGGAGTTCACAGAGGTGATTCAACACAGCATTTTTGTTTTGCATTTTGTCTCCCTCCTTTTTGTCTTGATATTCGGTGAAAGTTGATTTTCACAGTAATTCCTTTTGAAATTAGTATTTCCCCTCCATTAAAACTTACAGTGAAAATGTGCATCTTAGATTATCTTTTGGTAATCAACTTCACCCCTTACTGATTAAATCAATTGCTCAAAAAACAATCTGAAGGCAGCTTGGGACTTGCAGTCACTATAGTATCCTCTAATATTTTTTGACCCAATTAGCCCCTCAAAGATACCTAATCTTATGCGAACACTTTAGCCGGCTATAAGGACAAATGTGGTGACATTTTATATTTTTGGGGGACTAATTTAGTAACAACAAATCTGTGGAGGACTTTTGTGGATAGTCTTGGCTAACTAATTTAAGGGTTTACTCTTAATCCTATGATGTTGAAAATAAATTATTTTTGTATTTTAAATTTTCTCATCATTGATGATTTATACAATTTAAACTTATGCTTTAGATTAATGTATTTTCTTGCATAATATATTGATTTTTTTTTTGTTAGGATGAATGCAAGCGTCTCCGTCAAAGCATAAAGTGCGGGCTCATAAGTCGGCTGACTGTGGTAATTATGTGTTTCAATAAAATCATACTTTTAGGCCTCAAATGTCTTAGTTTGCACTGAGGACACACGTTTGTACATGCAGGGTGACATTCAGGATAAAGCATTGACACTTCAGGCAGTTAGAGTAAAAGATGTGAGTTGTTTCTCTATATACCTTTACTGATTCCTCAATCCTCATTAGGTATCTACATTTACGTCTTACAAAATTTGTAATTTATTACAGTTTGTCCTTGTTACTTGGATTTTATTTATTTATTGAAGGAAATAATGTGAAATTTGTGACGAACTTACCTTCCATTGACTAATAAAATTTTATTGATGTAAAGTCTTCAGTAGAAATGTTAATGCAAATTAGATTGATCAATTCATTTCCTATTTAACAAGGGTTAAATTGATAGGTGAATTTTCCTTTTTGACGGAAGTCTTAACTCTTATGAATTATATTGGCTTCTGTCTGATTACATTCCTTCAGTTAGTGTCTAATCACATATGGGAGATGGGGCATTATATTCTAAGCGTAGTTAAAAAAATCCATTTGTCATCTCTGGTTATAATCTGTCAATGCTTTGAATGGTATTCAGGAAACTTTTGTTCATAATATTAACTCTTTTACTATGACATTTCTGCTTTGGAAGCCAATGAAGGATTATTTCACATTGAAAGTTAATTGATAACCCATTTAGTTTAAATTGTTAATTTAATTTCTCGTTATGTTATCAATAAATCCCCATTTTATTTCCCAATAATTTACTAGTATCAGTTTCTTACGATACATATCACAAGGTACAAATTCTTGAGGCAGCTATATGTATCGCTGTGTGAATCTAAAATGAACACGAATCTCAATTTGTATCTCCGAATCGGAGCTGAATCCTAGGGATTCATGATTCGCTGCTGAATCTTATTATTCCAAGTTGCGTGCAGATTGCACCTTAGTTGGGTCGGGTTGCGTGACCTGTATAGGTTTCTGGTGTTTTTTTGGGCTTTTTTTTATAGTTTTTAATAAAAAAAAGTCAGAAATAGGCAACTAATATTCTTCCAGCAGACCCATGTCATCTTCTCATAAAAATCAAACCCTACTTTGGTCCTCACTACTATCGATTCATGACAGTTCTAGCCCACCAAAGAAATGTCTCCTTTGTTTTTTTAACGGTTCTGGTCCCCCTAGCAGAGCTTCAGCAAAACTAGGTAGGTAGCTTTCGCTAATGAGAGATGGATTTGGGGCTCCGATTAGGTCTCCTAATTCATGGAATTAGTTTTCTCTTTATTTATGAGTTTCTTTTTTAAAGCAGCATTCTCCCTTGACTCGATCTTCAATTGAAATATCAATAGAACGTTGATCAATATTAAGGAAGAGATCGAGGATCACAGCTGGATCCTATCTGATCTTTGTCAACACAGGACATGAAGCCCCCTGCTCAAACAAAAGGGTAATCCTTTGGAATTGAAAATTCCTTTCGGATTTCTTATATTAATTATAGTGGAGGGGAGAAGATCATTTTTCATTCTATCTATATGGGGGGGCCATGGAGCCAGGCTATGTTAGGATCCAACAAGAATTGGACCAAACGCCTGCAGTGCTTCTCCCAGTCAAATATCTGCCATTGTGGGATCTCATGGATGGTTTTTGGCTCTCTTCCATGGCCGATATCCCACCATAATCCGCCATAATTATTTGTCAAATATGGCGGGTTTTTTGCTTTGTTGTGATCCGCCATCTGCCATTAACAGCATTAGCTTCTTGAGACTTCTCTCAATCTACTAAGAACGTGTTTCCTACGGTGATATTTATTTCCTGCTGTTGTGCACTTTTTGTCATTGTTGCGGGCGTTAACCAGGGTTGTCAAGAGCAAGCTATGTCATTAGGTTAAACTTTTTAAGAGCATTTTGGGGTTTTCCTACCATTTAATGAAACGTTGTGTTTCACTCTCGGGAGCCTCTGCAATTAAAAACCCTACGCATCCAAGCAAAACCCCAAATTACCCCGTTTTATTCATTAGGTCAAACTTTTTAAGGGCATTTTGGGGTTCTCTTACCATTACATTAGGTCATCCTTCTTCAACCTGGAGCTTCTGCTATCTCCTCCTTTTTTTTCTCGATGAAACACTGTTTCCTCCTCCTTCCAGCCTCCTTCTTCCTCCTTCCTTCTCCTCCTTCGACAGCGTAGCGGCCATAGCGCTACATGCTATAGCGCTTTTTGGGCTTGCCGCTACACAACGCTATCCGCCATTGCGCCATTAACAACACTGGTGTTAACCTTGGGGGGATGATGAATTATTCAATTAGTCAGATTATTATTATTTACTAGGATCTGAATAAGTAGGAAAATAATTTCCATTTTGTACTTATTGATATTTTCTACTTTTCTTGTTAAACTTTGTGCAAGCGCCCACTATTTTTCTTCATATTTTGATTTATGGCTTGGATCTTGTATCATTTTAAGATTTATTATATGATATATCATCTTATGTTTCCATTTATAACTTCATTCTTTTGTATCATGTATCTTACGAAGCATAAAAAGCTTTGATTCATGATTTGGAAAATATGCCTTCCGATTCACGATTCAAATCTTGATTCAATAGCCATCACTCTTAAAATAAAATACTTTTCATATGAAATTTATAACCCATTTTTTGGTTATTGTCATCTAATTCAAATGTTCATTTTTCTATTTCAGTGGCTAGAAACAGAGACAGTGCGGTTAAGTCATCTTCGTGATAGAGCTAGTGAGAAAGGGCGCAGAAAAGAATATCCTTTTTTCTTCAGGAAAACTTAAATACGATACACATCTATCTGGCACTTGCAGTGTTTTGGTGCTTATTGCTTTTTGTTTCCTTGATATAGTTGGATTTCTATGCACCCTAAGTTGATTTGTTTTGGCAACATGCAGCTATTACATTATCAGGATATGGAATAGAAATCTATGGATTGTTTCTGTTAGATCCTTTTTATCAATTTATAGTTGCTACAGCTCCATATGAATTGGGATGGGTATTGATAATTCTTAAAATATGATCTTCTTGAAAATCTTTTGAGATGTGTCTGGCCAGTTTCACTCTGATTTCTGAAATTCTTGGAAACCTAGATTATATATTTGAGAGCTATGTATGGAAAATTTAAACTTGTGAACTTATTCTTAACATATCTAACCTGAGAATATTGAATTTGTCATATATCAACTGCACATACATCTTATAAATAGGTTATGCTGTCCACTTACCAACAACTCAGTTGTAGTCTTAGTCAGAGTTGTTTAGCGCCTCAGCAGGGTTGATTTCCAATAATTCACTCCTTATAAGCCTTGAAGTTACTTTTTGCATTTCCTGCTTCTAGTGATGGTTTTTTTTCTTCCAGTGTTCCTATATAGTTGATGTGGGAATCAATAGCTAAATGTGTATTAGGAATGTAGGTTATAGTTGTGTGTGATAGTTGCGTGTGTTGTTAATAATTGCTATGATTGCAGTTATGGGGAGTTTATGATAGCAGCTAGGGCAGTTATTTGTCAGCTTATATGGATTGTGATGTGTGAAAAAATGTGCTGTTAAGTTTGGGTAGAAAATACCCTCTGTAGGAGTCATAGGACTCTGGGACACCTCGTGATTGCTGTAATTTCTGCAATTTGGTGGGATTTAATCTTATTTCAATATATTTCCAACTGGTGTTCTATCAATAGTACAATCTCCTCTCATTGTTACAATGACACCTAGCCTTTGTATGGCCTTCCCCTTATTTACTTTTTCTTCAGTGTAAAACAGAAGAAAACTGTTAATCAAAGGTAGTTATACAAGGAGCAGATATTATAGGAGTACTAAAAAATTTCTCCTTATCATGAAAAAGTTCATGTATGAATTTTAAAATGTCAACTGCCTTATACCAGCGCGGGGCCCTTTTTGTTGAAGCGTGACCACAAATAAATAAAATTGTTTACCCAATTGCGTATGGTGTTTTAAATATGCTTAGGGATCATATGATCGCATTTAGTTGATTAAATAGATTGCTGGGCAAAATTCATCTGTAGCTAGAAAGTTATTTCAGTAATGTTTTTAGGCTTGTGTAGTAATTTTAACAGTTTCTGTGCATATTAAAAGACAGATTTTTCATTGATGATTTTCATGTTATCTAACACCAGTCTTGGGGCTGAGATGAATAATTGCCATTTTATTTTTTTGCGATATTTGAAATTGCCTAAGTATTCAGTACTATTTAATGTTGATCCATAACTTCCTCTCACGCTCAGAGAATGTGTCGAGAAATTGCAGCTTCTGAAAACACCTGAAGAACGACAACGTAGATTGGAGGAAATTCCAGAAATACACGTGGATCCAAAAATGGATCCAAGTTATGAGTCTGAAGAAGATGAAGATGAAATGGAGGATAAAAGACAAGGTAGTACTAATACAGTTTGAATTTAACTATTTTTTTGTTTTTTTTTCTAATAATTGATAATAATTTCATTTCTATCCCTGCAGATAACTATATGAAACCTAGAGGGTCTGCATTTGGAAGGAGGGGGAGAGAAATTGCTTCTCCTAGAAGTGGTTCAAGTGATTCTTGGAGTGGAACGAGGAGTTATTCTAATGTGAATCAGGAACTGAGCAGAAATTTGTCTAGTAAGGGGTTTTCAATCAAAGGTGATGATGCTTCTATTGCTAGTGAGGCACTAAATGATGCTCAATTGCACCAGGGAAGAGATAGGGAATCACAGCTCTCTAGTAGTTGGGAGAGGCAAAAACAATCTTCAAGCTTCGAGAGTGGTGCTAAAAACACCCAGCCATTGGTAACATCTGAATCTTTTTCTACTGCTTTGTTAGAAGCTTCTGCAGCACCATCTTCCACCGGAACAGCTCCCCCAGATGTGAAAATTAATGAAACTGAAAAGATGTGGCATTATCAGGATCCATCTGGAAAAGTTCAAGGACCGTTTTCCATTGTGCAGCTTCGCAAATGGAATAACACTGGGTACTTCCCAGCTGATTTGAAGATTTGGAAAGCCGCTGAGAAACAAGACGAATCTATACTCTTAAAAGATGCCTTAGCAGGGAAGTTTTCAAAGGAACCATCAATGGTGAACAAAACTCCTCCTATGGCTCAAGCAGTGCATGATTTACATTACTCAGCCTCATACTCTGGGAAGTCTCATTTGGCAGCACAAAATAGTACTCTAGGTTCTTTGGCAAGTAGAACTTCTCAATTGGCAGTTGAGGTCCCCATGAATCCTGGAAATGGTTGGGGTTCTGATGCCGGTGTTAGAAATGAATCAACCAATCTTCCTTCGCCTACTCCCCAGACTACTCCAGGTGGGACTAAGGGGCAGGCTTTTGAAAATCAATGGTCACCAACACCTGTCCAGTTGGCCGGGTCTCTCTCAGGAAATTCATTTTCAGGTGGTCGTGAAGGTGTGCAAGCCTCCATGGTAATGCTTCCACAGAAGATTGCCCAAAATGCAGAAAATGGTTCAAGTTCACAACCTGGTATGACTTCAATTTCTAAATCAGAACAGGGGATGTTAAGCTCTACAGGTACAACTCAAGTACATCCTCAGGCAACAGCGGTGGCTCATGTTCTGCCTGCAGGTGCAAATATGCAAAACCAGGTTATGAGTAGCCATAACTCTCATGCTCAAGCTCAAGCTCAAGCTCAAGGGTGGGGTTCTGCGTTAGTTCCAAAGCCAGAACAACAGGCCTGGGGTAGTGCTCCATCTCAAATGGTAGAACCAAATAATTCTACTACCATGCCTGTCCAACCAGCTTCTCATGGCCCTTGGGGTGATGTTTCATCTTTCCAGAACTCTGCCTCATTTACCTCAGGAAATCCAGCTGGGAATTTACCCATGCCTGGCTTCCCGGGTATGACCACACCTGAGCCTTGGAGACCACCAACTTCAAGTAGTCAACCAAACATTGCAGCGGCAGCAGCACCACCAAATATACCTTGGGGCATGGGCATGCCAGGAAATCAGAATACTGGCTGGGGTGGGGCTCTACCTGGCAATATGAACGTAAACTGGACGATGCCTGCACAAGTGCCAGTGCCTGGAAATGCAAATCCAGGATGGGCTGTTCCTACTCAAGGGCAACCTCCAGTTAATGCAGCTGGCTGGGTTGCTCCTGGTCAAGGACTTCCACATGTAAATGCAAATGCAGGTTGGGTTGTGCCTGGTCAAGGGCTTGCACCTGGAAGTGCCAATCCTGGTTGGGGTGCATCAGCTGGTAATCCAGGCATCCCCAACCAAGGTGATCGTGGTGTCCATGGTGGAGATTCTGGCTATGGAGGTAAATCTTGGAACAGGCAGTCATCATTTGGCGGCGGCGGAGGTAGAGGAGGGGGTTCTTCCAGGCCTCCTGGCGGGGGACAAAGAGGAGTCTGCAGGTTTCATGAGAGTGGACGTTGCAAGAAAGGGGCTTCCTGTTATTATATACACAATTAAGAGTTGTAGGGCCAAGTAGTTGCAGGGAAACATCTCTTACTGTACAGTATTTTCCCATTGCATGGCTTAACATTTTACAATGATGCGTCATGTGTGTAGAACTTGTGCATTGTAGCATCTCAGTTATTTTTCTGGATTAATTACCTTTTTTTGGCCTTGTATTCCTGAGTAACTTGGAGTTGACTTTCAGGGGATTTAGTTACAGCCTTGCAGAAGTTGAGAAGACTTTAGAATAATAATGGCGAAACAAAGTTGAGGTTATAGTTGTTTTTTATTTGTTCAAATTTTCCATTTTTCAATGCTTAATCTTGGTGCGGGAAATGATTAGGAGTAATAAACTATGTTGTTAGAAGATAATACCTTTTTGGTCAACCTTGCTGTTTGTTTTAAACTTAAGTTTCCTTAACTCAAGTTTCTTCGATGTGTTTGGTAACTTTTTCAGTTAATATTACTTATGTTTGGAGTTTTGTTACCGGAAGTTTATCAAAGTCACCAGATACTTGCGTTTTGGCGGGGTCGCCCTACGGTACATAAAGAAAAACTAGTGCGAATGTGCACAACCCGGCTGCGCCTACCGTGGGATGTTTTCTAACTGACCCACGGTGGTGCAGTTTGACTTGACCTGTTGTTGTAGGTTGATAAAGTGTGTTGACCGGTCATAAAACACTAATTTTGCATTTCACCCCACAGTTGTCTGATTAGGTCTCCTTGTCTTAAAGTAACCACATTATCATTAAATAAAACAACAATAAAAGGCAAAATAGAAGTCAAAATACCTCAGCTTAAAACAAAAGTGAAAATACCTCTCAGCTCAGACGAAAATGAAAGCTTCTGATCTTGCTGGTTTTTGTTCTTGATGGTGGAAAAAATCGATCGTTCTTAGGTTGTGTCCTCGTGTAACGACGGCTTTGTCAGAGATTTCGTCGGTGAGAAACACAGTCGGTTGCGTGGGTTGTGCGTTTGTCGAAGTGGAGGAGGCACCGAGCCAGTAATCGCGTCGAAGGATAAATCTGGGTATGTACTTGTTTATTATTGTCTTGTACGATTGATTGCTAGTTGAAGTTAATGATTGCAATTTGAAACTAATTTGAAGTTATTGATGTTTAAGAAAAGCCCTAATTTGAATTAGATGTTGATGTGCATATTGTCGTTCCCGAAACCCCAGTCCAGGCATTTGTGTCTCTGTGATGCATCTTTCTGTAGATTAAGCAACATTTGTGTCAACACATTTGTGCCCCTGATTGCTTATTGATGATCAAATTCATAACCCTGACAATCCTGAAAACCCCCCAGTCTGAAATCCCCAATATGTTGTTTAACAAGTGAATTAAATGAATTGGGCTTATGATGTATCAGTGTATAAGGGTCCCCTTTTGACAATTTAGCATTCGTTATTAAAACTGCAATGTCTTGTTTGTGTTTCCATGTTTAGGGTTTGTTGGGTTCTTATTTGTGGCTTTATTTTTGTTATAAATATCTATGTTTAGTCTTACTTGAAACCAAATAAACAATTTTTTCTGTTACTGTTTATTGGTGTATTTTTATTTATTTATATATAGCATTACAGTCCCCTGATACATTTACCCTATTGTAGTCCAACTAAAGATTCCAATTATGTTTACTAAGTAGTGGAAATAACTGTTGCTGTTCAAAGCTTTTGGGAATCTGCTGATGACATATATTCTGTTTCCTAACAGGGAGTGGTTTTGAAAAGGGCATTAGAGGAGGAATGGATTTGAGTGATGAAGAAAATTCAATTCAGGTTTGTTAAGTTGATGTTGTGTATTGAGTGATAAAGCCTTAATTTAAACTTGATGATTATTCAACCAATCTACGGTATTTATCTACAGGGCAATGATGAAATGACAACTGATGATGGTACACAGTACGGGTCAGATTATAATGAAGAGGATCAATACTCAGATTATGACCAGCCTGATATGAATGAGTCACCATACAGTGATTCAGATTCCTCAAATTTGTCAGATCATTTCTATGGTTATGGAGATGAGATGAACAGTGATGCTGAAGAAGATGATAACGCCGATGTTGAGGACATAAATGTGTCATTGCCTAATGCTGTTCAAGGTATGGTGAAGATTGATAACTTGCAAGATATACTTGGCATTGATCTAAAACAGTTGGTTCCCCTTGACTTGATGAATTATGAGTTTCTGGATAGTGAGGTGGCTTATCTTTTCTACCACTGGTATGGACGAGTAAATGGGTTTGCCGTGAGGAAAAGCAGAAAGATTCACAACAAGGAGGGATTACTTATACAGCGCAATTTCGTTTGTCATAAAGAAGGCTTGCGTGAAGACAGGGGTTTGACTATGGATAAGCGTCAGCGTGAACCAAGGTCAGATTTCAGGTGTGGGTGCACGGCGAAATTCCGGGTACATGTGGATACTTCAAATGGTCGGTGGTATGCAAAACTGTTTACCGATGTGCATAATCATGTGTTGGAAGAGGATAAAATGTGTGGCATGATAGCAGCCCACAGGAAAATGAATGAGTCAGATATTCTGCATATGAACAACATGTCACGGGCTGGTGTAAGTACTCCTCATATCCACAGCACATTTGCCAACCAAACTGGGGTATTTCAAAAGGTTAGATTTTCGAAAGAAAATATGTACAATGTTCAAGGAAGACAGAGGAGAAAGAAGAAGAAGGATGAGCCATCGAAAAGTGATGCGGAATTTGCAATAAGTTATATTCGTGGGATGGGAAGCAAAGATCCATTACTGTATTGTCGGCACATTGCTAATGAAGATGGAAATCTTGATCGCCTTTTCTGGAGTGATGGGATAAGTCAGCTAAACTATCAAATATTTGGTGATGTTGTCGCCTTTGATGCCACGTATGGAAAGAATCGATACAAATGCCCCTTTGTTGTATTTTGTGGAGTCAATCATCACAACAAAAGCACAATTTTTGCTACTGCTCTGGTTTCGAATGAGAAGATAGAAACGTATGTGTGGTTACTTGAGAGGTTTTTAGAAGCTATGAAAGGAAAAGCACCTATGTCTGTTATTACTGATGGTGACAGAGCAATGAAAGCGGCCATAAAGCAAGTGTATCCAAATGCCCACCATAGATTATGTGCATGGCACATCCTTGATAATGCTAGAAAACATGTGCATATACCTGAATTCATTACTGAGCTAAGGAAATGCATGTTTACGGAGTTTGATGTGTCTGAGTTTGAAGATCAATGGGCTGCGATTGTTGCAAAGTTTAGGCTTGAAGAAAATGTTTGGGTTCAGGAATTATATGAAAGGAGGATGATGTGGGCTGCCGCACACATGAAGGGTCGGTTCTTTGCTGGATTTAGGACAACATCCCGATGTGAAGCATTGCATTCTCAGATTGGTAAGTTTGTGAAAAAGCGTTATAACCTTACTGAATTTGTACAGCACTTTCATCGTTGTTTGAACTATCTGCGGTATAAGGAAATAGAGTCTGACTTTAACTCTTCGTATGGGAAAATTGTGCCGAAAACAAAAGTTAGAGACTTAGAGAAGTCTACTGCAGCCCAGTTTACTAAGGGTGTATTTTTAAAATTCAGGATGGTACTTGAAAGGCTTGGAACAATGATTGTGTTAGGCTTTGAGGAAAATATGACATGCACAAATTACATAGTGACAAACTATCCTGCAAAGGACAAAACTTGGCATGTGTCATATCATGAATCCACCGTTCAATTTACTTGTTCATGTTATAAGATGGAGACCCATGGGCTTCCCTGTGATCATCTAGTTGCTGTGCTGGTGTATTTGGGTATTAGGGAAATGCCCAAGTGTCTGGTGCTTGATAGGTGGACCAAATCTGCAAAGCATGGAATTCGGGCTGCATTTAATGATGACACATTGTATTGGGATTCTCACAATTTGTGTCAATACTCGTCTATGGTGGATCATTGTCACTATATGTGCAATTTATCTCTAGTAAATGATGAAGAGATTCATGAGACCCGAGCCATGATTGCTAAGCGTGTTCAATTTTTAAAATTGAAGTATGAATTTTCAGCTCCTCCTAATGGTGCTGTTGGCGGGGTGGGTTCTGTCCGGCTGGGCAAGCCTACACCAGCTGTTAGAGATGATATTACACGCCCGTCAAAGGCGAAAGGCAGGCGCCCGAATAAATGTAGTCGATGTAAGGTGGCTGGACACAACAAAAAGTCATGTCCTCAAGGCCTGACTGGCGGTCGTCATGGTGTTGACACTTCCCATGCTGGGACATCTAATAATCATCCTGGCAATGAGGTTGGCAGTTCAGATTTTGTGACTTAGTGATTATAACAGGTACGTTTCAATTGTTATAATTTTACCTCAAAAGTCTAAGTAATTGTGCAATAGCATTATGGATGATTAATCTTTGATTTATTTATGCAGAATTTATTTGTTGCGGGTTTTGTTGATTATGGTGGTTTGCCAGAGGAAGATTAACTGCGCGTCCAAAAGTCCTAACTTGGATGGATATTCTTTAAGCATCCTCTTGTTTTGTAAAACCTTAATTAGAATCTTATTTAAAGTTGACAACAGTCCTGAAAATGGTGTTGGTAGTTTTACAGCCATTAAACTGTATTTAGGCTCTGTATGTAATGTATGTGTTCAACCGGTTATAACCGTACACTTTGTGATTTAGCAACTGTTTATGAAAAATATTTTGGGAGGCATTCAATGTTTCCTTTGTTCATGCAGTTTCAGTGGCTAGTTTCAGTCATTCTATAATATTTCTATGTGATGAAGTGGGTGGATTTTTTCTTCTTTCTATGAATGAAGAACTTTGAATGAAATGTAGTCTAGTGAATTCAGGATTTGGGGGACTTGATACTATATCCTTGGTCTGAATTTTGGTACATTTACATGTTTATGATGTTGAAGACAACTCTGTATCTCCTCTTGTTTGAACACTGGTGTCAAATTTTGCAGTTTTGATTTGTATGGCATGTTGTGGTTCTTACAGGGTAGTGAGTCGTGTTGTAGGAAAATGTTGGTGAATTTATTCCATTGCTCCTACAGTACATTGGCAGTACACTAGGAAAAAGGTTATTTGCATGGTGGTTTTGCCATTGGCAGTACACTATACATCTCTATTGCATTATGGGTCTGTATTGCTCTTGTTGATTTGTGTCTTTTGGTTTGGATGTCGAGTACATAATTGGGTTATTTATGTAATATGAACCTTTTTTTCAGAATGCTTTAAGTAAATAATTGACTTTCAGGCTAATTCACATTGGTAACTTATAAATATCAAAATGGTGGCCACGTGAATTCCATACAGTTGGCAGCAAGTTCCACAAAAGAAATGCATGTTCATAAACATACTTAGTACATCAACACGTAATTAAACATAATTATACATAGCAAGTGTCTTACACAAAAGGATCATCATCATGAAATAGACTACATCCCAACCTATGGCAGCAAATCACAGTGGTAATTTCCCATACAACAACTTACTCTAGGCGACTTAAAGCTTTACAAAATTTCTGCCCCACACATGTTTCTGGTTTTTCTGGGTAGACAACAAAATTTACACATCCCATGGCTCCATAAATGCGAGTACACTCAAGCAGAGAGCAAATTATGTGGGGCAGCATTTCATCCTAGTACCACGATGTTTATCACACAATCCATGACAATTACATGGCTAGTACTGCAAACATAGTTATATATACAGCAGTTCAAAATATAGTCATTTAAGCATTCACTGTGCACATTTGCTGCTCATGGCTTCTCCCTCAAACGGTGCTGGTGAGCATCATGTGCATCCAGTGCAGATCCGCTCCTGTTTGGACTTCATCCCTGAGTTCGTTATGCTCACCTGTGATCACTTTCAAACCGACCCTCATCCTAATCATCCTCTCCTTCAACTGCAAACAATTCAAAACAACATCAATACCAACTTCAATAAGTGAAGTTTCCATGCATTTCGTTTATTATAAGTGGGTTTGCGCAGAGTTTACCACTCCAACAACATTCGGTGTAAAGTAAATTTCCATGTTCATCCAAGATAGCACCCACAAAGCAGAATCCTCGCTGCACAATGGAAAGGAACTTTCAAACAAGTATCATCATGTGCAACCTTAACATGAAGCATTTTATAACCATGCAATTGTCACAAACCTTGATCCACAATTAGGGATTCCTCTGGCCTCTATAATAGGCCAATCTCCCCAGTTTGTTGCACCCTTCAAGTAGTCTGCAGGGTAGTACACTGTTTGTAGAATTCCACTAAGAGCCCTAGCCTGCAAATACAAAATTCATGAAGTTAGTTTAGAAGATTGACATACACTATAAATCCTTTAAATTATTAATGTTAGGCCAAACATTTAAATATGCTAACACCCACCACGGCCTTATATGTGTCTTCCCTGCCTCTAGTCAAATGTATGCTTGCGTTAGAGTCAAACTTGTAGATCTTACGCTCCTTCACAGCTACTACCATAAGATGCCAATGGCTGCCTAACTCTTCAATAGGGACATAAACCTGTAACATTCAACAAACACAAAAAGAAACTGTAAACATATGAAAAACCTTATATACAACTTGAGAATATGTAAACCAAATGGAGACCACGCAGCTTACATGGGAAAGGTTTTCGAAAGGGTGCATCCATGACAGGGCATATTTGTCAGTTAGAGCTTCTATTTCAGTACCCATACCGATGTCCTCCTGGATCATCAATACAAAATTCCTATTATACGCTTTTATTAATTGGTTGAAAGAAACCCAAACTCAGTTAAATAGTAGCAACCTAAAAATACTCGATAGCAATACTAAGTGAAAGTAGTCGAAATAAATTATATCATGTATAATCGTAATGGAATTGAAGGGTAGGATCTTTTACCGCAAAAGAAGGTGGCAGGCACCAGATGCTATCGATTTCCTTGTTCTGCTGATGCCATGTTATGGCTAGAGCACTCATGTTGATCACCTAAACAAGGAGGTCAAATGTTAGAGTCATATAAAATTGTTTCAATGCCTTCATTGAGTGTCACCTTAATAAAGTAATTAGAAAGCATTATTGCGACCACGCACCTCCTCTCCCACAATTTTCGGAGGGCTCAAGCAATCAAAGTCTCTTCTGACATATGTGGTGTTTCCTAACTTGAAAAGGCTCTCACTGACAACAAGTTATATCACATTACATTTAATTACATATCAAATTAAATTACAGTATTTTGTAAAGAAGTGTAATTAACAATACTCTTTACATGATGGCTAAATCGTACCTAGGAGACTTATCGGGACTGAATATATAAGCACATGTTTGCAGCTCCCTAAGGTTAGTTTCATATCAGATGTTGGCTTGAATTTGCACCTTACATACTGTTCAAATATGAAGCATAATTTTTATATTAAACTTCAATATGGTTACAGTGCAATATTTTCATTTAACCTATAATTCATAAAAAGAGTTTGACTTTTAATATAATTTGACCTTTGGTAGGGTGGTCATTTGATTCTTTCCTTTCCTTCCACTCTCTTCCCCAGCCAAACCTTTTCCCTTAGATGACTTGCCTTGTGGTTTGGCCTCTGATATGTTGATTGTGGTGGCAGTCCTTTGGAGCTTTGATGATGTGCCTGCACCTTCTCTTAGGGGAGTGAAGGTCAACTTTCTAGTTATGTGATGGGCATCTAGTCCAGCTTCATGGTCTCCAGGTGTCTTTGACATACAATTAGTTAAAAATAAAACATTATTTAGATTTCACTATTTATAAATGTTATATGTACAGCAAGTGATTGAAAAATAGAGGAACGGTGTAGAATGTACCCTTATTTCAACGCCTCTAGAAATTTTTCTCCATGACTTTGCTCCATCCAAGTTCTCCACTTCACTAAAATAAGGGTCAGGTATGGGGACGGTTTTGGCGGCTCTCTTGCAGAAGTTGAGTTCACCGGACTTCCCATGTGTAACAGAACCACCGAGTTGCACTTTTGGCTGATCCTCAGAGCTATCAGAAACCACAATGTTGATTTTGGGAAACTTTGTTTTCGTTTTAGCAGTTGCAGGGGTCACATCTTCAGCCAGCATGTTTGCCCTCCTCCCATCCCCAACGTTGTTAAATTTGACACCACACTTGGTACAGTTACCAGGTCCATGTTTGACATCCTGTTCGGTTTTGAAGATGTGGTCCTCAAGAGCATCCTGAATGGACCTCGTGATGGTCATAGTCTCCATGGTTACATCTTCTATATCTATCATCCTTCTATTTAGATTCTGTGACAAATACATAAAGGTAGTGTTTAATAAATAAGTCAAATATGCAACCCAAATAAGGAGCACAAACTATATTTTTATGAAATGAACATTAACGTTGTGTATTCACCTGAATCATCTCCGCAATAAGAGTTGGTGGAGGGTTTTCAACAGTATGCTCAGGCGCAGTTTCATCTCCATTTCCAACGACCGGGGATGACTTGTTCTGCACATAAAGAGAACCCAAACTCTTACTATGTTTGTGTGTTTCCATTTATACATGTACAGCAAGTTTGCATATCTGAATGGTGTTGGTATATACATAATAGACCATAAAGCCATAAGGAACTGGTAAAGATTTCTTACACTCGGTTGGTTCATGGGAGTAGCATCCATTTCAAGGTTATCATCGTTAGGTTCATCATTTGGGGGAGGAATACTGCAAAAAAAAGGTTGATAGATGACGCTGTAAGCTCATGAACGCATGGTGTAGCATGTTCCAGCTTTGTATATCAGTGTGTGAGTAAAAAATGGCTTACCCCCAACCCACGTCCATGTCCTGGTCGTTGGATCCCATCCCCATTTCATAGGTTTCCATGGAATCTGAGCGTGAGAGGTATACCATGAGCAGTAGCGATTGAAGCAGGAAAGTTGCAGTAACGGTGAATGTTGTATGAAGGTGGTGAGCCTCTCTTTATGGTAACCCTCTATTTGGCTTTGAAACAAAACAATATTTTATTATGTCATCATCAGCTCATACTCACACGAATGAGATATTAGATATTATATTAATTTACTTAGATATCTCCATTAAGCATTTAATGCCCCTGCTCTAATTGGTATCAAGGAGACATTTTGGCTGCCCATCATCATGTACCAGGCGGTGTAGGATAACCCAATGCCATCTTTTTATGACCCATGGTGAGTTTATGTCCTACATAACACATATCAAGGCTACATATCACCCATTATCTTCCCAACATCCAATCAGGAGCTGCCAACATGGGTTTTTATGTCCATTATGTCCATAGTTAATATGTTATGAACTTACTATTAGAGGCCTACTATTAGTGCTAGGTGTTGATTCACTGACGAGTACTTTGGAAAATCATTTTAATAAGCTTTTGTATCTAATAACAATACTCACATGTCAAATAATATGTTTATGTAATGTTAGTAGTTTTGCATAAATATCATTTAGTAGTCTTGAAATTAAGGGTTTATTGTTCGGTCCTTACATGCTTAATTATATTGAAAGTTTCATTCACTAACAAGTTAGAACCTTGATTAGCTATATATATTTGATTGCTTTGGTAATTGTTTTTGTCCTGGCTGGTAGCTATATATAATTGATTGCTTTGGTTTAGGGTTAGACACAACTAATTTTAGGTTATAGGTTTAACTCTCACCTCACTATAAGTCGAACAGGAGTAATCTTTTATCTCATAATATTATGAATGCTTTTATTTTGAATAGGAGTAATCCGTTGAATAGAAATGCTTCTAACAAATAATACGGATTCTACTCATAGTGTATTAAGGGTTGACACAACTACCTTCAGGTTCTACATTTAACTCTCACATCACTATAAGTCGAGTTCGGACCACCCTGAGGTCAATAAATCTTAGTTGATGGCCAACCCTACACAGGGAAATGCCGGATAGTCTTAAAGTAATTTATCTTGTTTTACATTATTTAAAAAAAAATTAAATTAATGGTTTGAGTTATTCTCATCATTTTATGAATGCTTTTATTTTGAATCGGAGTAATCCTTTGATTAGAAATGCTTTTTACAAATCATACGTATTCTACTCATAGTGTATATATTAAGTATATATATATATATTAATTCTACTTTAATTTTGTTCAGCGTATTTAAGACCATTCTCATTTAAGGCACTTAGGTAGTGTAGTTACTGTAGTATGGCTTAAAAAATGTGGGATCACATAGATAACCATTCCATAATTTTCATTAGCACACAAAGTAATATTTGGCAATAGCACACAATAGCATTCTAAAGTATGAACCTTCAAAAGAGTTTTATTTTTGCCAAACTAATATGCAAATATTTGTGTATTATTAAATAGATTAATTAGTGCCTTTGCAAGTCCACATTGAATGCATATCTTCATGCAGTTGTGATGAACCCTGCTAGGGAAAACTCTATTTTGAAGTACTCATCATAACTGGAAGCAAACAGTTTAATAACACACGTATATATTACACTACACGGATTAAACACACTGGAGCAATGGTTAGGCTACCCAGAACTCACATATAGTCAAACAGAACATACACAGAATTGATGAAAAGGTCCTAACTTAGGTCCTAACTTAAACGTTCATGAAGCATAACTAAGAGAATTAAAAACACATGCACCATCCATCATCAGGGATACACCTATCACAATTACAGCTTGTAAGATGACACCTAACTATCTAGGATAATAGGTTTAACAATATTACAAACTGACCACCTTGTTTGGTTGCACACACACCATACAGAGCTCATCCCAGGACCCCCTTCATTGCTCTAACCTTGTGCTCAAGAAGTGCGATCTCTTCAGCCATTATGGTGATCTGTTCGTCCTTCTTAACCGACTGAGCAGCCATGTTTGCCATTTGCTTGTCCTTCTCTTGCTGGTCCACTTTATATTCTTCAATTTGCATTTCCTTCACCTTCAACTCGCTGAGAATGGCATCCAATGCATGGTAGTTGTAGTCTTTTACCCGCTTTCCTGACTGATCAAGCAATATTTTGAGCATGAGCTTCGCTGCACTATCGCGAGCATCTTCATGTGCAATGTTGTACTTTCCAGTCACCATTGTAGGCCTGTATAACCTTCCTCTCGCCACAGCAACAGTGTACCTGTGGTGAGCAACTCCTGCAAATTGTTTTGTGTCACACAGTCCCCACACAGGTGGAGGTAGCTCCATGGCCTGACAAACGTTTACAAGCAAAGCTTCAAGGCTAAATTGAACAACATAGTCTTCTGGGCCCGTGACATCCACCTCATCCCAGACATCAAACTCGTCATTCATGCTTTCATCTAGTAAAAAGGAAACACAAATTTGAACATGAAAGATATAGCATTGGTCATGGACTGTGTGCAGACAATGAACTTAAAAACATGCACAAATGTAAGGGCACACATTACCATTCAATGAAAGAGCTGCGAAAGGGATGTTGTTACTTGAACTTGGACCCCCACCTGCAATCCACGCTTCAGCCTCTGGCAGTCCTACCACCGGCGGTGGTTCCATTGGCTCGAAGTCGTCTTCTCCATTTGCAGCAGATGAAAACTTTAACCACGCAGCTTCTGCTTCCTCGAAATTGTTGAAACCTTCATACGCACATCCACTAAAACGAACAACCTGTTCCTGGCAGTCAATCCAATCTTTGTAAATCCCAGCATTCCTTCCTCTGTAGACAACATAGCATTTGTTCTTTCCAGCCATGATATGCAAGTAGCTCTCTTTGAATTACACAGGAGATCTGATATAAAACGCAGGGAGAAAATGAATGATATAGATCACGTAAATATACTACAGCGTTGGATATTATTGCATTTGCACTGAGGTTGGTGGGTAAACCTTATATTATTAAATATGAAGATATGTCAATTAAACTTAGCCATTAAACTTTGTCTGATTCTCTCAACCACCTTTCAAATAAGCATTCATGCATTATAATCCAAATGATGGAATGTGGCACGTGAACCATTTGGTCTTTCTGACAACACAAAATTCCCATTTTCATATTATATTGTCATCTCCATGTGTACTCAAATTTATTTCCATATGTACTCAATGATGTGCATCTACTTTATTGACTCCAAAGTCATTCAACTGGCACATTCTAATTGTTCAACTGTAGCTTCCATGAGGCAGTCTAAAAGAGTCTAAAATGGTAACCCTAATGAAGAATATTTGAGAGTATTGGATTTCACAATTTATTTATTATATATGTGTTTTATCCGTAAATGGGCTTACATACCATGCTGCATTCAACATTCTTTAAAAACATGTGCATATACCTTCTAGAATAAAATTAATAAAATGATTCATTAACCAATGAATAATGCCTAAACCTCTAAACCAACCACGAATAATGTTGTGTTGACACCTCTTCTTGAGGTGGACGAGGTAGAAGGATGAGAGAGATAGGAAGAAAAGAAAAAGTAAGAGAGAAAAAGTATGAGATGTGATAGATTATAAGAAGAAAGAGATACAAATAAACAGAGGTGGAAATAAAGTGTTTAAAAAGTGATATAGAGTGTAATATATGATGTGATGTGACTCGTAGAAAGAGATAGAAAAAAATAAAAGGTGTAAATAAAGTGTTTTCACTAATTAGTGGTTCATGAATCATTTTGGTTGATAAAATTATGAGTAATGATATCTACATAACACATTTTTTAAACACTTCATTTCCACCTCTTTTTATTTCTATCACTCTCATCTTATCATCTATCACATCTCATATTTTCTCTCTCTTACTTTTTCTTTTATTCCTATCTCTCTCACCCTTCCACCTCTCCACCTCAAAAGAGAGGTGTGTATTAAACATTACTCATAAAATTATTATCAAATTATTTGCCTATTACAATATAAACTCGACCAATTGATAATACTGATGAAGGTGTGATGCTTTGGTGTGGGCCACGGGTTATATACTGAATGCATATCATTTTAGAAGACTTTTTTAAGACCCTCGTACAGTTCCTAGCTTCAGTGAACAAGGTGGAAGGTGCCGTATAGTCACCTCGTCTGTGACTTCAATAGTGACCGTTGTCACATTTCCCCAATATAGTATAGTGTAAACGTTGGGATATTTTGTTAGTTATTCTTTTTTGTAATATCACCCACCTGCAATTCCGTCCCCCAAAGCTTCTATTTGAAGTAATCATCTCTTTCCTTCACTCCCGCCAGATTTTTGCAATCTTTCTGCTACTGAATCGCGTCTCTCGTCAAGTCCTGACATACTGCCAACCCGACATATCACGTAAAAGGGGACAGGAAGATTGACATAGATGGGATGGACATGTGAGACCTGCGTTTGCTAAACTAAGTTGCAATCCCTTAGTTACAAATTTAAAAATACTGCATACTTAACAATTGGGACATGCGTGACTTCAAACTTAGTTACATGCCTTTAGTTGCATATTAACCACTATATTAATTCCCTAACGAAACCTGGGCTTACAACCTGTGGATTAATTTCAAAATCATTATCAGTTTATCACAATTGTTACTTTTAAAAATAGGTGACAACAATTGTATACATCTTTTTAAGAGGTATAATTTTACACCACTTGTTTTAACTTATTATAACGAGTCAATAACATTCAATTATTTAAAATTATTATATAATAACATTTTTATCATATTTAAAAAATACAATAAATTGTGTGGACTTATTATAACCGGTCAAAGTAAGTGGTCTACTAAAATTACACAACTTAAATATGTGATTTTTATAGTAGAAAACTACTTCAACCATACTTTATGAATAATATTATGTACAAACCTCTAAGATGATCTACATAAAGAGGTGGAGGAGGAGAGAGATATGAATGAAATAGAGAGAAAGTAAAGATGTGAAATATGATTTGATTGATAGAGAAAAGAGAAATAGAGAGAAAATAGAGGTGGACGACACGTGAGAGGTGTGGCAATATAATACTAGCGACTGAGCAGTGCGTCACTAACATGATACTAGCTCTCGACATGTGCTTCGGAGAGCGGAAAGATACTTCCACCGTACTTGACTGCACTTCCACCTGTCCTGGTTCATGATCAGCATCACTAACATGATACTAGCTCTCGACATGTGCTTCGGAGAGCGGAAAGATACTTCCACCGTACTTGACTGCACTTCCACCTGTCCTGGTTCATGATCAGTATCACTAACATGATACTAGGTCTCGACATGTGCTTCGGAGAGCGGAAAGATACTTCCACCGTACTTGACTGCACTTCCACCTGTCCTGGTTCATGATCAGCATCACTAACATGATACTAGCTCTCGACATGTGCTTCGGAGAGCGGAAAGATACTTCCACCGTACTTGACTGCACTTCCACCTGTCCTGGTTCATGATCAGCATCACTAACATGATACTAGCTCTCGACATGTGCTTCGGAGAGCGGAAAGATACTTCCACCGTACTTGACTGCACTTCCACCTGTCCTGGTTCATGATCAGCATCACTAACATGATACTAGCTCTCGACATGTGCTTCAGAGAGCGGAAAGATACTTCCACCGTACTTGACTGCACTTCCACATGTCCTGGTTCATGATCAGCATCACTGACATGATACTAGGTCTCGACATGTGCTTCGGAGAGCGGAAAGATACTTCCACCGTACTTGACTGCACTTCCACCTATCCTGGTTCATGATCAGCATCACTAACATGATACTAGCTCTTATTTCCCAAAGTAATTATTTATATATATATATATTTGGTTTTTCCAAAAAAAAAAATCTAACTATCTATATCTATATATATTAGTAAAGTTAACTTGAGCTAAGTATTTTTATATTAAATACATTAAAAAATAAAAATTTAATAAACTTAAAACTGAAAAAAATTGTATTATAAAAACCTATTCAACTACTTATACTCCCTCCGTTCCTATATATAAGTCACAAATAACCAATTCTCTTAGATTAAGAAAAGTAGTTATTAGTAATAAATTTGTAAAAAAAAATGATTTACTTTCCTAAATTACCCTTATTTACTTTCCTATGATTTTCTCTCTCCAAGTTAATACTTCTAAAGTTTATCATCTCTTTCATATTAAATATGAGGGTGAACTTGGAAAAAATTATTTAATGCTTCCTTGATATTAGAAAGTGACTTATATTTTGTAACAAAAATTTTTCAAAAAATGTGACTTATAATAGGGAACGGAGGGAGTATTAAATAACAACATTCATAGACTTAAAATTAACTTGAGCTTTGCATTTGACAAATTTAAAAAATCAAAACAAAAAAGTAATATTTATTAATAAATAATTTAGATAAAATACTTTTAAAATAAAAAAATTTCTATCAATATATATCTATCTATATTGTACTTGGGGCTCTTATTTCCCAAAGTAATTATATATATATATATATATTTGGTTTTCCCAAAAAAAAATATCTATCTATCTTTATCTATATCTATATCTATATCTATATATATATATGTAAAGGAGACTTGAACTTTTTTGCATTGATTACCTTACATTTGTATTAAATACATTAGATAATAAAATACAAAACTAAAAAATTAAACTACATCTACTTTATTATTCATTATATTAATTATTAATTGTTAAACTTTTCAATTTCCTACGTTAAAATAAAAACTTTTCAATTTCCCATATTTTAAAATAATTTTTAATATTTATTAAGTTTTAAATATTAATTATAACTTGAGAACAAATTTTGAATAATAATAATAATATTTTAAATTTACTACTTTTACATTAATAAAAATATATATTAAAATAAATTTTACATTTATAACTAATTGTAAAAAATTTCAAATTCTTATAAAAATGGGGCCCATATCACATTTGTATACATATACATCAATACACTACTTATTTTCACCTTATTTCAAATTTTTTTTTTTGTGTAAGATAGGTGTCCTCCTTCGGAGGCAATCCTGTTCGAGCCGGGAACATCCACATCATGGTGGGGCTAACTCTCCCAGCGGAGATTTTTTCCATCCACAAGACTCGAACCCGAGACCTTGCTTAAGGGGAATAAACCATGTACCACTTTAACCAACCACCCGTTGGTTCCTTATTTCAATTTAAATTATAATACTAATAAATGGTACAACTAAAAATCATTGTAAATAATATCTATAACAAAACATTAAATGTTCAATTACATTAATATATAAAACAAAATTAATTAATTAAATTGAGATTGAATTAATATTTAAATTACATAATGAAATTTAAATCAGAATACCGTTCAAACCGGTTTAAAAAGGGAAATTCAGGGACTAGACCGGGTCCACCCGGTTCTAACACTAACATGACTAGGTTAGCTCACCAGATATAAAACCAAACATCCTGTCTTCTTTCTTAACCCTAGCCGCCGATGTTGCTCACCTTCCTCTCTTCAACTTCTTCATCTGCATTTCTGTGTTCTCTCTTCCTCCGTTTGTCCCCCTTTGTTCTACCGTAGTGCTTAAGCTGTCTTCTACCTCCCAACCATAAAACCACTTCATGCGAAGGGCTCCGACCTAACCGGAACCATTTTCGCACTTTACCGCAACAATTTCCAGACACCTTTGCTTTTGTTATTTCAGGTACTCGTCGTAATTGCTCGTTCTGTGTTGATTGAATTTGTATCCAGGTTTTAAATTACTATACCAGAACAAAACTACATTCATATGACCTGTTATTTATTTATTTGTCCTTTTTATGCAGAAAAGCAAAGCATCATCACAGTAGATGGGAACTCCACGCACTGGACCTGAACCTGCATACAGCGACCAATTTGGAGTGATATGGAAACCAAATCAGGTATATTCCATGCATTATTTTGGGTCTGGTATGCTTTGTCCTTTTTTCAACATGTTCTACATGTTTATTTGTTGTTCTGGTATGCTTTTTCTGTTTGTTACTGGGACAAGGCACCCATTGTGGTCCCCTCACCTATTTATTTACATATATATTCTATTCGGCCTTCCCAAAAAATACAACCCCTATTCAAAACAGCCGAAAGCACCCCCCGCCCAATTCAACAAATTAGTTAATTTTACCCTACATATAAATATGAGTTGCCCTGTGCCCTATCTGACTACACACTATAAGTTGTCCTGGATTATACCCATTGAATTTGATGAATTAATGTAAATATTTACTTCCATGTAATACCCACACATCAACAGAAGCCCACATCAACACATAAATACAACATTTGATTACTTAGTTACCATGAAAACAATTGAAGTTCTCTCTTTTTTTTTATACCAGGGCTTTCACTTTTCACTTGAACCAGAGGATTAATGGTAGTAGTGCCTGTGTTGGTAGTACATGTTTGCAAATTAATGTAACTTCATGTGCATATACTTTACTTGATTAACATATGCCAGTTATAGTAAAAAAGAGAATAAACCATAGTACTATCTATCTTTACTAAATAAATGAAATGTAAATACTGTTGTTTTCGTAAAGTTTACTTGAGTAACATCATTGATGACACTAAATTCATCCTTGTATTCCTTTTACAATCTTAAATTGTGAACATAGAGAGCCATATCTTAATTTAAAAAAACAAAGCAGTGTTCGTACATTGATTTAATTGTTTTTATGAGATACATGATATATTGTATGAATAATGTTTTATATCATTGCGCATTTTGACCCCTCCACTGAAATTTTGTGCTTCCATGCTGGTTGTAGGACTTTGTATACCTTAGTAGAAGGTTTTATTCATATTGGGAGGATGTAATTGCTGGTCGTGATAATGCTTTTGCCATTGACCCAACTGGATTTGCTGTGCAAGTGACCGTGGGATTTAAGAAAGACAAACCTGCATTTATCAAAGGTTTTGAAGACTTTGGTCAATATTACTCATTGAAAGGAAAATCATATGTTAAGTTTAAGTATGTAGAACCACTAACTTTTTACTTCCGCATACTTGGCAAGGATGAAAGAGAGATAGAATACCCAAAGCAGCATGGCACAGTACCAGAAGTAATTAACCTCGATTCAGATTCTGAACCGGAACAACTTGTTAATGAAGACGTGGCACCTCCTAACGGTGGAGGCATAAAT
Source organism: Lotus japonicus (assembly GCF_012489685.1). Lineage (NCBI taxonomy): Eukaryota > Viridiplantae > Streptophyta > Magnoliopsida > Fabales > Fabaceae > Lotus > Lotus japonicus. The sequence continues at coordinate 109,546,963 of NC_080041.1, read as the reverse complement.
TGGGATAAGGTGGTAACACGAAGGATAGTTGAGGGTAGGGACCCTTTGGTAAGTGCATCACAATAATCATATTTCCATTATTTTCATTTTCTATTTTCAGGCGTCGCACTAATCAATTTTCCTTGTCTTCATGGCCTTTATCGGGTTCTGCTGATATTAAAAAATGACATTTTTTCCATGCAGTTTTTACCGGCACCGGTGGTAGAGCAACTGGCACAAAGTGGACAGACAAGGTTAACAGTGAGGGTTCTGAACACAGATTTGGTTGAAGATTGTAACCTTCGTCGAGCTAAGAGAAACAAGCATGAAGCCTATTTAACTCAGGGATGGCATGGGCTGTGCAAGGCTTTAAAGCTGTCTGTAGGGGATAAACTGTTCTTCACTTTTGTGCAAAATAATTCAATTGTTCGTTTTGAGTATGCCGGATGAATTTATAATTGTGGTTTGAACTACAAATACTACCACTTTGCAAAATGAAATACTACTTTATGTGTTCAAGGGCTGTTTAATATGTAACTCTATGTTCAAGTATTGTAGATTTTTGTATTTTAACTACTTGCTGCTTTTGAGCAAAGCACAAACCTGCTTTTCCCCTTACAACTATCCAATCTTATTTTCACCCAATGCAGATCAGTTTCTTAAACTAAACCATTGTTAATGGGCTTTGTTAAAGGGGTTCATTTTCTATTACTATTTTCTATATATTGGTCATTTACAATTAACATGTTTGGGGAGGCAGCACATGAGGATTTTTTTTCAACAACTTTGCAGCTTATTTTCATCTACCAAAGTTGCATGCTATTACTTGGTTTTCTTATTAACGGTTTGCACGATTAATTTCTTATTACCTACTAAAATTGATTACATATAACTGGGTTCCTCTGCACTGAGGTACAATTGATATAATTTTCTTCCTGGGTACAATGGAAATTATGGGGTAAGAATGGGGATCGGGAGTTCTAAAAAATAGGCAAAACTTGTGCACGACACGATAGGTGTGTGTAACACCAATTCTTATCTTAGATCTCATCATAAGGCCGTTTCTTACTCCAAATCCTTCACCCTATATAGACAAAATCACTCTCATTTCTTTAAAAAGATTAACGAAGCAGGTGAAGGGGATTAACCCTTAACATAAAGTTTATTAAGCACAACTACTACAATTTGTTCTTCAATATAGTTTCCAATTACATGTACAGGTTTGCAAAAAACCTCTTTAGGGAGAGGGGGACAGATTAACTCTTATTATTGTGTCCCATTCAAGCAACAGAATTTGTGTCCAAAATTTGGCTCCAAATATTACCCAGAATTTGGTTCAACTCAACTAATGCATGTCCTTCACCTGTTCTTCAAACAAAATTCATTTTCAATTCAACAAAACACTCACTGGATCTTGCTTCCACAATCTATGGGGCGGCTTCCAACCTGGCTCTTGCAACATCAAACTCACTTAGGAAAATGTAGAACTTGCTCTTCATCAAATCTTCATAGCAGATCCAATATGAATCAACAATAAGAGGCATTGTACTTCTGCTACTTTGTACTTCCCATTCTATTTTGTAATATATCAACAAAAACAATTTAATTGCCTTCTAAATCAACAACAAGTAATATTAGTAACATTATTGGCATCATAAGGACAATAATTGTTTATAAATTCGAATTCATGGCAACAAACCATGGCTCATATGAAGCAAATAGTTCTGTGCTTTCTCAGGATCTCATCTACTGCAATGTACATTCAAACTCTATAGCATCAACCTACTGATGTAGTGAAATTCCTCAGGCCTATTGACCCATTACCATAAATTGGTTCCCAGTTAAAAGCCTCAAAGTTACAACCTTCAACAACAAGATAACTCTCAATATCAACTCTCAGGCTAACTCAACTCTAAATACAAAAGGATCGCATGAAAAACACACAATTTACTTGCCCATTTGAATGAATAACCTACAACCTAAATTCCCCAATCATTTTAACAGATCTGGGCAACATACAACTGCTACATATAACGCAGGGAATGCACAGTACCTCCTGCGAGAGTCCCTTCACTTTACTCCACAATATTCATGCTCGTGGCTATGATTCTGACTGAATCGACAATTTTTTAAGAGGTTGGAATGGATTAGCGACGGTTGGCATCAGCAAAGCTCTATCATTTGTCACAGATGGAGAACCCGTTTAGGGTTCGAGACGTTTGTGAAACAGAACGGCGGGAACGACGGCGAACGTGAGCGCCGGTCAACTGCAATCAAATACCCAGATGACGATTTTGAGAGGACAACAAGTAATTCGGAGGACAAGTATGGAAACATCTGGAAAAAAGGGAAAGGGAAGGGAACCCATCAGGCATTTCACCTTCAACTTAGTCTCAGATTGCAAATAAATGTTAGTTTCCAAAATCTCATTATCTCCATTAACCGGTGGCACACATTAACCGTTGGATCATTTTAACTCCAATCGAACGATCACAATAAAACTGCACCACGGTGGGTCAGTTACAAACTGACCCACGGTAGGCAAAACCGCACAACCCTCTTTTAACTCCTAGTGTGAGTTTTTCGTTTTTTATTTTTTATTTTTTTAAATTAAGTTAATATTTTGGTTCATGTTCATTGTTCTTCCTCTCTTCTCCCACAGCCATTGTCCTCCACCTCATCCTTCAAAGCCAAACCGCGACACCACCATCTCCATCACTACTTCCTTTATCATCTAAAACCCTAGCACCCCTGTCTCACTTTTGATCCCAAATCGCGACCGCCGCCACCTCTTCAAAGTCTTGCGTCGCTGTCATCTCCTCTTCCTCTAGAACCCACTGCCACCACCTTTTCTTTACTCAATCTGAAATCTCTAACCACTAAATCAAAGTCTCCTTTCCTTCCTTCTCTCAACCTTTGATTTGGCCACAACACCCAACTAAGAATCCTCCTCCACCCATGGTCGGAATCATGAACCCTGGGAACAGAGAGATCAAAAGCGAGAAAGAGTGACGATAGAGAGAAGAACAACAAATTTCTCTTTGCAGATTCGTGCTTCCTTTTTATTGTTATTTTTTTTTTTTGATGAAGGGGAATAAATGATTGGATGATGATGGTGGGTGGGTTGGGGCGTGGAGAGGTTGGTGTTGGTGGTATTTTTGGGTGATGGTGGTGGGTTCTTGGTTAGTGGTGGCGTGGAGAGAGGTTGGTGATGGTGGTGGATGGGTTATGGGTGATGACGGTGGGTGGGTTGGGGGTGGCATGGAGATCGATGATGTGGGGGGGGGGGGAGGTTGGTGGTGGGTTATGGGTAATGGAGATAAGTTGGTGATTAGGGGTGGGAATAGACTGGGCCCAGGTAGGCTTTGCGTAAATAGGCCTAGCCTATTTAAAAATCTTAAGGCCTGAGTCTGGTTTGTGGCCTGTCAAAGGCTTTTTTTCGAGCCTGGCATGACATTCCCGAAAGCATGGTCTGACATGGTAGCTTATTTAAAGGCCCGTTTAACAACAAGAGTTTACGTTTGCTAACAAACTTATCTATAAAGAAGCTATCAAACTTATAAGCTAAAGAGTTAAATTATACTAAAATAATTTTTTCAACAACCAAACTTATAAAATTATAAGCTATTAGGTAGAGATGAAACCAAACGAGATTATGTTGGTTTTTTAGAGTTGGAGAGCCAATTTAAAATCACACTTAAGGTATTTAAAGACGTCATATATCTATTTCTATATATACTTAATCATTATATTAGTCAATTTGCTTAAATATATAAAATTGTCAATAAGTATATAATATCAAGATATTATGATAAATTTCTAATATATAGACATCATCAATGGTAAAATATATTTATACTAATCATACTTACAATGTACCATAAAAATGCTAATCATACTTACTTAAATAGGCTAGCCTATAAGGCTTATAAGACTTATTGGATGGCTTGAGCCTAACATTTTTAACTAAATAGGTTTTTCAAAAATTCTAAGCCTTACCTATTTACCAATTTGGCTTGGCCTGACCTGGGCATGTGGTGATGGTGGTGGGTGGATTCTGGGTGATGAATAATTTTCTCTTGTTAAAAAACCAAAAATGATTTTTTTAAATATAATTTTTTAAAATACTGGAACTAGCTAACCCCGTTCTTGTGTAACTTTACAATTCAGACGCCTATTGGTTGATAAAAATGTGTGACATAGCAGACAAGTTTTTTTTTTTGATATAATATCTACTTTAGTAATTCTATCCATTGTTTAGAATCGGTATTTGGCTCGGTCATACCACTTGGGATAATGTGTTAGTGGTCGAACCAATGAATCACATGTTGAATTGGTTAAACTCGTAATATGTATATGATAATCTCATTTTCGTTGTTGGTTTGTGATACACACAATCCAATTCCAATTGGAGAAGAAAGAATATTGAATGTGAGTTTATTATGAGAACAAAGAAAATAATAAATTCATAATCTACTCTTCAATATGTAGTAGTTAAAGTGCGTGGTTCAGCGCTTCGTCCCTTAATCAAGTGATTCCCTTAATCAAGTGATAAGGGTTTGATTCCCCACTCTTATGAATGGACAAAAACTTATTGGTCAATACCCTACTGTTTAATGCGTTGATCGTAGGATGAGAGATTACAACTTCTAGTTGAGAGAATACTTTATCAAGACAATAAAATATATCTCCAATAATAATTGTCAAATTTACAGAAAATCTAAACCTAAAGAGTAGGGTTATAGATAAACTTAGAGAAGAGTCTAACCTTTTTAACTAAATAGGCTTTTAAAAAATCTTAAGCCTTATCTATTGACCAATTTAACCTGGCCTGCCCTGACGACCTGGGCCTGTAGTAGGCTAGGTCAGGCCAGGCCAAAAAGAATACAGAATACACGATCAGATATAATTTGAATTATAAATGTACTTAATAATGGGTTGCTAAAAGTATAATTAAATCCATAGTCACTCATCGACTATATAATCAAAATGTGTTTGTTATATTGTAGTTCATTTTAAAATATATATGAGTTATAATAACAAAAATTAAAAATTAAGATATACTATGTGTTATTCACGAGATCTTTAGTAATGGTACATAATTTATCCAATTTGCGGCCAATATTTAAAGATTGAAGGAATGTTAAAGCAGGAGGATAGAATTCTTTGAGTGCAGGCACCGAATGGCAAGAACCAATTCCCCCCAATTTTATGAGGCCAGTGCCTTTTATTCTCACTAATAGTTATTTTAGTGTAAATTAACCAATCAGGCTTGATGCATATGTATTAAATAACAAGATAAAGAAAAAAAATGAGCACTGTGTGTCTCTTTTCACTAGCTTGAATAGAGAGATAGGTATATTATTTATTCTTTTGTCCTTAACCATGTATCTTTTTGGAATCAATCCACTATTCCACTACCTTCTCAACTTCCAATTAAGTCTTGAACATAAAAAAATAAATTCCAATTCAATAACCACTTCAAAAAGTTCCTCTCTATTCACATTCACTTGCAAACCCCCACTCTCTCACCGAAGAATCTGCAAGCCACGCAAGCCCGAATCTCAATCCTCAAACTAAACCCATCTGGCTATAACTTGATCTAAAATTCCCAATATCCTCAGTTAAAATAGTAAATTATGTTTGTGCACTTTCACTTAGTGTAACTTTCTTTTCTTTTATAGTGACATCTAAATGATTGTGCACCACATCAAAAAGAAAACTATAATAAAATAAAATAATAAATTGTGTAATTGTTTAAGCTCATGTGACATGAAATGATTGTGTAAATAAATATAACCCTAACCGTAGGTAAGAGTTAAACTCGAAACAATAAGAAAAATTACTAGTAATACCAATTTTTACACAACAATTTCAACACATTACATATCCCTCCCTGATATATTAAAAAATTATGATTCAGACACATTTATTAGTAGTAGACACTTAGAGGGAGATGAATAGAGAAGAAAAAATAATAAATGTAATATGTGATGTGTGTTTACACGGATTTTTGGTAAACAAATATCCTCTTAGTTCGACTAAAGGAAGTTTAGATTTCAGAGTCCTTTTGAGAAAACGCTTTGCCAAAGTGTTGTGTGTGAATGACTGTGTTTTCGACAACAAAGAGCAACTCGGGTGAAACTAGATTTCATTAAACATGAGTCAATTACAAAACAGTCAAATAAACTAAAATAACATGAAAACTACGTGAACCGCAGATTTCGACAAAACAAACTACACAAAAGAACTGGAGATCAACAAGCTGAAATGCAAGGAAACTAAAGTGTTGGTTCTGCAACATACTCCTCTGATGACCCGAGGTTTATTCTATGTTTATCGAGTCCTTCTTGTTTCTTTCTTTTCCTTTTTGAGTCCTTTATTGAGTTTTAAGTCAAGTTGAGTCCCTTTTTATTTCATAATTGCATCTGCATTAGTTTAGGTGTTTTTAATCAATTTATTTAGTCTTTTTATTAGTTTAGTTAGAGAGTAATTCCTATGGTCAGTTTTGAGCTGAAGTCCTTTGAATTCATGAGTGTTGATGAGCTTTTGGGGGTTTTTGTTTGCTGGATTGAATGTGGGATTGAGGAAATATCCATTAATGAGAAGTTTTCAGGAGTTACATGGTTGTTATCATAGAGTTTTTGAGATGCTTTTCAGGTTTGATAGACTCTTGATGGCTAATGATGATGGTTGAAGGCAAAATAATGAGCAATGATGATTGTTGAAAAGGAGGTTACAAAGCTGCTGAAAAACTGCTGAAGACCACGCATGTGCGCCCCTCAGGCCACGCACATGCGTGGTGGTTCTGTATGAGGAAGGGGCTGGAACGTGAAGACCACGCATGTGCGCCGTTATGGCCACGCACATGCGTGGTAAACAGACTTAAAAGCTGAAAATTGACAGATTGGCCACGCATGTGCGTGGTGGAGACCCCGCACATGCGTGGTGGCAAAATCTGATGCTACGAATTGTGCGATTTTGAGCGTCTTGCCCACGCATTGTTGGGTCCAGGTGGGCCAGCATCCTGCCTGCAGGTAGCATTCGAAACGGGGCGCTGTCTGCTACGCTATAAGAAATAACGTTGCGCCCTCACTAACACCAATTGGTTTTGGCGTAGTGGTAAGCGCGTGATCCTACAAGTGGTATCAGAGCCAGGTCCCGTGTTCGAATCCCACGGAAGGCATGCTGTGCAGCTAGTTTGGCTGGCAGGTGCTGGGGGGGGGGGATTGTTGGGTCCAGGTGGGCCAGCATCCTGCCTGCAGGTAGCATTCGAAACGGGGCGCTGTCTGCTACGCTATAAGAAATAACGTTGCGCCCTCACTAACACCAATTGGTTTTGGCGTAGTGGTAAGCGCGTGATCCTACACGCATGTGCGTGGTGGAGACCCCGCACATGCGTGGATTACCGCTGGAAACTCTATAAATAGGGATTTTGTTATTTCTTTTAGGTATCTTGTACTTTTTTGAACAAAACTTAGAGTTTTAGTTCCTTGGAGCTTGTGGGAGGCTTCTTGGCCCTCTTCTTTCAGGTTTTTGTTCATTTAGTTTGCATTATGAATTCCCTAGCCATGCTTGGCTAGTTTCTCTTTGTACTTTGGGTGAAGTGAACCTTAGTTCTGATTATGGTTTAAACTTCTTATTTTCTTATATGAATAAAGTTTCTTTTCCATGTATCTTTTCTCTGAATCAATATTCTCTTGAGTGCACACAAGTGTTTTGCTTTCTTCTTGCACAATGGAAGTTGGTGAGGATTAAGGGACTTGAGATTAGATTGATTTGTTTGCTATCACTTAGGAATAAGGGTAGAAACTTATTGTGTTGGCCTGAACTTATAAACTTCATTCTTCAATTGAATTGACTAGGCACTAAGGCATTAGGTTTGGCAAATGAAATTGAATGATTTACTTGATTAAGGAATTAACAAGTAGAGGTAGAGGCTATAACATCATGGATAAGGATTCTGAACTTCATATAAGAATTTGATTTGAGAACCATAATTGGACTAAGTGGAGCTTTGTCCAGGGTACTTCTTTATCTGAATTATAATTCTTGCTCTTCATCACAAGTGTGTTAAACACAACAAACCCTCAAACTTATATTGCTTTATTTTTCACATTCTGAACACAAAACTCTTAGAAGCAATTGATGAACAACTATCTCTGTGGTTCGACAATCTTTTGTATTACTTCGATCAATCCGTACACTTGCGGAATTGCTATCATCCTCCATCATCACGTTTTGCTCCTTGAGTCTCATTGACGCGGACATTTAGAGCTTTTTGGTGAATTTTCAGAGTTTGAGTTGGAACCCCTCTTTCTGCTGCTGCTTCTTCTATTTATAGTGTTGTTTCTTCCTCCACGTTCTTGGCGGTTTTTTTCTTCAATGCATGATGGCTTCGTGGGTTTGAATTTTGGCGCCTTACCCCACGTTTAGCCGGTGGCTTTGCGCACGTGTCTTTGATCGGTTTGTTTGCGACGTGGGTAGCCTTGAGTCGTGGGTAACCACCGCTGTTTGTGGCATCGTGGGTATGCGCACGTGCTGATAATTGCCCACCACTTGGTAACTGCCTCCTTCGTCGCGTTTGCTGGTTTGTCGAATTTTCCTTTGTTCCCCTGACTTTGGAGGGAAGTGTTGCCTACTGGGCTTCGAGCTCCGTCATGGTTCTTCCTGTCGAAGAATAGTCCTTCTAACACTGGTGTCGACAATTGTGGCCTTAAAATCTTGGTTCAACAATGTGATAAAAAATGAGAGATAAAGAGAAAAAATAATATGTGTGCATGTCTATACTATTTAAATATTTATGAATCATAGTAACTCATTAGAATGAGGAAAATAAAATGTCATCATCATTTTTATTATTACTAAATTAATATTTAAAATAAGACATACCATTCTAGGCATTTTTTGCCACTAGGATGACGATGTGGATGAACTTTTTGCAAAACTGATCAACACATTTCACACTTTGTGTGCATGCAATATGTGCAAAACTGACTGAATGCAGTACATAAAACAAAACAAGTTAGACGTCAGTTTTACCAGCTCATCGGAGTTGAAGTAAGAAAACCAAGTAAGCAAGCTAGTCAAAGTGACACCCTATATGCTTAATTTTTTGTGTGCATTCAAGATTCTCGTTTTAATTTTAATTAAGAAAATACTAGATTAATTACTTTTTTTTTTTACAAAAATACTAGATTACTACTGTTTGAGAATCAAACCCTCACAAATTAAAAAAAAACATAAAAAAAAGAAAAGGAATAGAAATGGACCCACGAGAAACAAAAGCCCCACATTTGTTTGTTACTTCTCTAATGCTCAAGCATCAGCATTTTGCACTCACTCACGCAGGTGAGGTGTTGTTCGCATGTGACCTTACTGACAGACTCACTTGCTTAAAAAATACCAGTAATAGTCACTTTCACACTTTTTTTAACTCCTCCATCCCTTAATTATAGGTTTATCTTTTCTAACAATTATGGTGATTAAGTGTATGTTGTTTTTGCTTGGAGCCAATACAAACGTAATGTTACATATCTCAGAAGATAAATGGAGATGTTAAAATTTACCACGTAGATTTTTTTTTTACAAGTTGACTTGAATTGAGTCCGCTTTGAACTCGATCCATAAAAATATAAATGCACGCTAAGAAAACATGTACACTAAAGAGATTAATTAATTGATTAGTTTTAAAAATTCTACATTTAAGTTTAGTGTGTATTAACTAATGTATTGAGTAGTGGAGAAAGTATTAGTTATTAGTGGTAATTAAAATATTGCAATCGCAAAAATATAATGAATAAAGGGGGAATAATAATGAATACTACTTTTAGAATCTAGTAAGGAGCTAGACTTATGATTTGTTTAGTGGATATGATAAGAACATGATAAGATAGAAAATTCAATGATGACGAGTTAGGATAAGAATATGATGCACTCTTATTAATTATTATACTCGGTGTTTGAGTGGACACGATGACGACATAATATGATACATTGAATGAGAAATTAATGATTTTTTTTATGAAATAAATTTAGATTTTCAAAATTTAATTTTTTAAATAATTAATTAAATTATTATATTTATTTTTTCCATTTTTATATATGAGTTTATGTTTTTAAAATTAGCAGAAAAATTTTATTATATTTTATTGATTAGTTTATTTAAATTAAAATTATGTTGGTCATCAATTGATTTTGACTTAATAGTAGCAAGTGAAAAATAATAAAATTAAATTAAATTTAAAAATATTCTATATTTAAATTATAAAAATTATATTTGTAGAGAAATAGCTTCCAATATCCCCTCTTTTTTCCAAAAATTCTCACGAATGAGTTTTTTTAATATAGAAGTCCGCTTTTTTGGAGTTGTCATCCTAGTAAGTAGTAGTAAATGATAAGAGAATATTATTATTAAGTCAATATTTATATGTGATTAGTCTATTTTATTAATTTTTTGTTACAAATCTATTTTAATATTAGTGAATAATTAGTTTATTTTTATTATTGAAATATTAGTAACTGAATAATGTTAGCGATAACGAAAAAAATATTTTTATAAGAGTAAAATTAATATTTTCACCGTTTATAAATTAATTATGTTGTAATTTAATTTATATATGTAATTAAATAATTTTAACGTGACAATATCAACTTGCAATTGATACATAATAGAACTAATATATTATTAAAATTAATATTTTTAAACTTACTAATTAATATATTATAAATTGTAAAAAATATAGATAATGATTTAATTATTATTTGTAAATTAGTTGTCTTATATTGATATGGTAAGTTCTAATCCAGCTCTCATCTCATGATAAGATTCAAAATTGTATTATCCTAGCGTAACAAATAACGGATTACAATAGGATATAATTACATTTATTAAGAAACATTGTAATGAAATTAATTACTACATTTGTTCTTTATTAGCTGTGCACTTAGAAGAAAAAAATTGTTTTATATATTTGTCTACTTAGTTTTCTAAGAAAGCATTAAATGATATTTTATAAGTATTCCGTCCTTGTGGAACTAATAAATGAAAAAAAGATAAAATACGTTCCATAAAGCAAATAAATAATAAATTGGTTTAAAAAGTTAGTAAAACCTCATATCCCTCATCTTAGTCAATGTATGAGGTAGCATGAACACTGAAATTACAAAAAGTCAATACTCAAAAATTAGTTATCCTATCTTATCAGGATAAGTTATAATTTAGCTCCTCACTCATAATAAATTTTATACGTGATAAATAAAATAGGACAATAAACAAAAAATTTGCTATCCAATTCTGTTGACGCAATAAATAGTTACAGCAGAATATAATTACACCCACATTTATCCAATCCAGTTGTCTTTTAAGTCAACCAACCAAATTTACTAAGAAAACAGTAATGAAATGAATTAATATATTGGTTTTAAAAAGTTAATAAAAGCTCTCATATTTATCCTTAGGCAATGTATGAGGTAATATGATAATCAAAACATAAATAAAAGGGGTATATATACAGGTGTGAAATTGAGTGTTGTTAAGGTTAGCATTAATCCACTCACTATATTAACCGTCACCCTCCTCTCTATCTCTCTTTCTGTGCTGTGCTTGTGCTGTGTTTGTTTTCTCTTTAAAACTTCGCTTTCAAGTCTTTCACCCCGTGACTCACTCTCTCTTCTCTTCTCTCTCTTTACGTTATAAATAACTCCAACTCTCTCCACTGGCTACTAAGATTCATCATCATCTTCATTCAACCAAATTAATGGCACTCCTCAAGTGCACTTTTCTCCTCTGCATCATCACGTTTTTCCTGTCCCTGCTCACTTTTCATACCACCGCCGGTAGGCACGATTACGGTGATGCATTGTCCAAGGCGATCCTCTTCTTCGAGGGGCAGCGATCGGGGTTTCTGCCGCAGGACCAGAGGATGAACTGGCGGGGGAATTCCGGACTCAGCGACGGTTGGACTCACAAAGTCGACCTCACCGGCGGTTACTACGACGCCGGTGATAACGTCAAATTCGGGTTTCCGATGGCGTTTTCCACGACAATGCTGTCGTGGAGCGTCATTGAATTCGGAGATATAATGCCTCCTCAAGAGCTTAGAAACGCATTGGTGGCTATTCGTTGGAGTACTGATTATTTGCTCAAAACCATTTCTCATCCCAACCGCATCTTCGTTCAGGTAATTAACCAAATCAAAAATCACTTATCCTAATTTAATTAATTTATGCTAATTAATCCATTGTTAATTTGCTTAATTAGTACTAGTGATTGAACTTGAAGTGCTGTGGGTGGTTGTTTGTTTGCAAGTAATGAAGAAAAGGAAAGAATCGATGGGTCACGGGGGCTTTCGACTTTTCACTCGTGTTATCAATGGAATCAATTTTTTAATTAATGATATATAAAATGATTCATGTTTTTCATTAGCACCAAAAAATAAATAATGTTTTTCATTACCACATTTATCATTTTATATTGTTTAATTGGGAATATTTGATCTAATATTATATTATTTCTTCTAATATTTTATATTTCTACGCGTAATTCCAATGCTGTGGTGAGCACTTTTGTAGTGTTGAATGAAAATATGAAATGTAACTGTCCTGCATTGGTTTGCCATTTTCTACATTCAATTTTTTTCAGTTGATTCATCATGAACATGCCGTGACTTTACATTTTCTTTTTTTCACCATTGGTTTGTGATTTTTTTTTTTGAAATTGTTTGTGATTCGTTACTAACTGAATGAGGATGTGCACATCATCACATATTTTATCCAATCATTACATTGTTTATAGGAGGAAAAATATCTGGGGACGAAATGAAAAGAGAAGAGAAAAAATTGGGAGGTGTTTGTGTTGGCATTATGTCTAAGTATAATTATTATTTTTGAAAAGGTTTTAATTTATTTACACATCATTTAATTTTTTCTGACATCCATTTTTACTCATTTTTTATTCAATTTTTTTTTTCTATCACATCTCACATTTGATTTTATCTCTTTTAAAATGTGGGTGGAATGATGTGGATGAATCAATATATTATTAATTGCAATACTAATTATTTGTTAATAATTTTATTACATTATTGACTTTTTTATATTATTAATTATATCTATTTATTATAATACTTCTCATGCGTATAAATTAAATATTAGATGTTAACATTAGTTGAAATGTTACTTTTAATTTTACATGATTTATTTATCCTAATATATTATGATTATGATATGAACAATGTAGGTGGGTGATCCAATTGCAGACCACAACTGTTGGGAGAGGCCTGAAGACATGGACACAAGCAGGACAGCTTATGTGGTTGATGCACCCAACCCTGCTTCTGATATCGCCGGCGAAACTGCAGCTGCACTGGCAGCTGCATCCATGGCATTCAAGTCATCTGATCCCGGTTATTCAGAGACCTTGCTCCGTAATGCTATTAAGGCCTTTCAATACGCTGATAACTATAGGGGTGCCTACAGTGACAATGCTGATGTTCACAATGCTGTCTGCCCTTTTTATTGTGATTTTGGTGGATACCAGGTTAGTACTAATTCCTTGCTTGCTTTCAATCATCCATTTCTAGATACCTATACCTTTTTCTTTTTCCATATTGTCATCACATGGGACTGTACATCAATAATCATACCATCCGAGGATATAGTTCTGAAATTACAATTCAGGGGACTATGAAAAGTTGAAAACGATACATGGACAATGATACCTTTCTTCACTATTTGCTTTAGACTTTTAGCATAGTTAATGCATAGCAACATTAATTAATCAACTGATTCATTCACGTGAACAAGACACATTGATGAAAGAGTTAAACTGAGATGCATCTCAAGAGTTTTGGGACTGTGTCAAAATGGCATGTGAATGTGATTATGCATCAATCACCATCAAATCAAATTATTCAATTCCTTAATTAGGAAATAAAATATCATGTTAGTTGTTAACAATGTTATACATTATCTAAATTAGGGGTGCAAGGAGTATTTGTCTTATAGAGTTATAGTACATAGCAATTAATTCATGTAAGCTGGAACTCATTTGGATTTTTTTGACATGTCAACTGTTATTAACTTTCACTATTACAGGACGAATTGTTATGGGGAGCAGCATGGTTAAGAAGGGCTACACAAGGTGACAATTTCCTCAATTACATTCAAAGCAATGGCCAAACGATGGGTGCGGAAGAAAGTATAAATGAGTTTGGCTGGGAAAACAAGCATGCTGGCCTTAATGTTCTTGTCTCCAAGGTCAGCATTTCCTGTCTATATATGCAATTCATCCACTCTAAATAACATACAAACTTATGTGAATACAATATATACACATCATCATTTTCTTGGTGGTATAGACTAAAAACACCCAAAAAAAATTGTTGAAAGTGGTGGACTATATGAAAAACAGAGTAAGATGAAGTGTTTTGCTCCTGAATATTTTTTTTTTACTTACTCTCCACATAAAATACATTTGAATATTTGGATGTTGGTGACTGTTACAATTTCAAAGAGTAACAACTATTCATTTAATGGCTCCATTTACTCCAATATTAATTACAATAAATATGTACTACTGACATTAATACCATACGTCTATGAAGAAAAAAACAAGAGATAGTTTTTTACATCTTTCTGATGATATCTAATTTTCAGGAAGTCTTAGAAGGGAAAGTATACTCTCTTGAATCTTACAAGACCTCAGCAGAGAGCTTCTTATGCACATTGATACCTGAATCATCAAGTTCACACATAGAGTACTCTCCTGGTGGGCTCATATACAAGCCCGGAGGCAGCAACTTACAGCACGCAACTTCAATTGTTTTCCTTCAATTGGTGTATGCAAATTACCTTTCCCGCACCTCACAAACCGTCAATTGTGGGAATGTCCTTGTTAGTCCACAAACACTTCGCCAACGTGCTAAACAGCAAGTTGATTACATCTTAGGAGACAATCCAATGGGTTTATCCTACATGGTTGGCTATGGAGACAAGTATCCTCAACGCATTCACCATCGCGGCTCGTCTTTACCCTCTATTAAGGATCATCCTCGTCACATTGCATGCCATGATGGTACACCCTACTTCAATTCAACAAATCCTAACCCCAATGTTCTTGTAGGAGCTGTTGTTGGAGGACCTGAAAAAGATGATATCTATGTGGATGATAGGGCTGAGTTTAGGAAGTCTGAGCCAACCACATACATCAATGCGCCATTTGTTGGGATTTTAGCATACTTTGCTGCTAATCCCAATCCTTAATTAGTAATTACTTGTTATACAGATCTAAGAATCTGTTTTTTGTGAGTTAAAAAATATAGAGGGAGAGTGTCTCTCATCTTGTGAAAAAGCAAGAAGGAAGAGGCTTGCTTGTGTTTGGATACAAAGGAACATTTATTAAAGAATTTGAATTGAATTGGTGGCTTTTCCATTACAAAGGATGAAATATAAAAGTTTGATTCCTATATATACCTTTTCCCCCCTTGAATTTACCCAAGATAATTTGAGTGAGGTTGTCATATATACATATTGTGGGTGTTTGTTCATTACATTTGAAGTTCGCAATGCTGCTAATGTAAACCTTTATTGGTTGTGTCTTAATGATAATTATTTGCAAGATCAGGTCCGTGGTTGTGGATGACAGGGGTTTTATGCATTTAAGAAATAGATTCATATCATGAGATATATCCAAACATTATTATAGTACTATTGTGTCTATTCTCACCTATAAGGAAAAATTCCTCACAATCCACATGCTTAACTTAAATCATACATAATGGACATATGTCATATATGATAATGTACCTAAATCTGACTCGTTAAGTGCATTTGTATTTAGAGAACCTCGTTTCCCATCTCCTGATACCTTTGACATTTTATTAAATATAAAAAATACAGAAATTTATACAATAAATTTATAAGTCACCTGTAATAAAGCATCAACTTCAAATTCAATACAATACTTTTCCTCTTCTAACCCAAAAAAAATTCAATACAAACAGTAATTTAGGAGTAATCTCTTTAGAAGTTGATTAGTATTGCATCTGCTACAAAAACAGTGCACGACTAAACTTGTTTTTTCACCAAACCATATTAATTGGTCCCATCCCATGACAATGACATCCTCCGCCGTATAGATCCGTACGTATTTCTGGTAGGTTTGTTTGCCTTCGCGCCACATGCTGTTGTAATTAATATTTTGGCTTTACTAAAATGCTAACTCATGTTTCACAACAACACCAGTGAGACCTGACCTATAACTTGGTGGAGGTTGGTGAAAGTAAACAAAAAAATCTATTAAGGATTTAAATACTATGGATTTGGATCCTAAAGCTCGTGAATTTGGCACCAAACCAGGTGTCCATTTATACTTTTGTTCAATTATTTTTATGAGAATAAGGTCCCCAAAATGTTAATATTGAATGAGTTCATTAATTCTTATAAAAGTTGTTATCAAATTAACTTTCAATCACAAAAGTTCAGTTTAGTCAACAATTTAGAATTTTACTATGGGTATTTACTATTTACCGTTCATATAAAAAAATAGCATTACTTTTCACCATATCTTTTAGAAATTAAAATAACTATTTACAATGTAATCTTGTCAACATGCCTTACATAACTTTTTTAAGTATGCACTATATTTTTGGTAAGGACGAAGGTTAGTATTGGATCAGACTTTTGTTTCTGGTTTTCGTATTGGATCAGATTGTGTTGCTCACAAGACAGGTCAAAATAATGGACATGGTGTTTAAGTCCAATAAGTAATATTATTGGGGAACCGGTTGAGTTTTTTCACTTTTGGTCTTCCAGATTCAAATTTTTTTTTTTTTGGTCAATGGAACAACTTTCCATAAAAGAAGCTGAAGACCAGCTAGGGGATTACATCCAAGCTAAAAGCAATGTAAGCTTTGAAGACTCTAAGTACCTTGCCCACATGGCAAGACCATACAAGCCTAATCTAACCTGAAGCTTGGACTAACTAAATGGAACCCGACCGGGCCTTACAAACAAATTCTTATCTAAAACAGTGCAAGGAGCCACCGCTGCCATCAGACACTCCTAGCCAAATCCTGAAAATGTTGCCTAGCCACAGAATGAGCACATAAGTTTCTAGTGCGTGGAACCCAGAAGAAGCCGCACACTCTGAATAAACTGCGCCAGACCTGGATATCCCGAAGAACAGCTTCCACCCTCCAATCCGTTCTTTTCTCACGTATCAAAGACACTAGATTGAGGCAGTCCGAGACTAAGTAAATTTTGGGTAGCTCCAGGTTCATAGCCAGAAGAAGGGCCTCACGAACAGCTAAAGCTTCAGCCGCTAGCGGAGACGCTGCCCAGATAGTTTTCGAATGGGAGAGAACATTGGTGCCCTTCTCATCAAACACCACTACTGCAATCGAGCCTTTGCATGTTTCTTTGAAGTATGTTGCATCTACATTCAGCTTAAGTGTCCCTGGTGGTGGAACATCCCATCTGGCTTGATAATTAGGCTTTCTTCCCTGAGTAGGTGTCAGACTGGGGGTGTTGTCTTCAATCCCATTAAGCATGCTAGCTCTGACTCTGATAGTGGTTCCCAAAGGGTCAGGAGGTCTCTGTTGAAAGTGACACTCATTCCGTTCTTTCCATATCCCCCATAAGTAGTAAGCGACTATGGTTAATCCTCTACTGAGATCCTCCCTATTTTCCTGTAGCCGCATCACTAACTGAGTGAGCCAGTCCTTGACTGTGGGACTCCCTTGTTGCAAATGTAGCACATGTAGCTGAGAAGAGAGCCAAACTGCTCGAGTCCAAGGGCAGCCAAGGAGGAGATGGTAGGCAGTTTCCTCATCCTGATTGCAGATGAAGCACACTGGATCAGGGGCGATATGTCTCCTATACAAAGAAGCTTTTACTGGAAGAGCTTCATTGCAGGCTTTCCAAAGAAACATCTTGATTTTCTGGGGGACCTGGATGCCCCAAATATGGTTCCAAAGAGGATCATTTGGGATATGTGGTTGGGGGCCCCTGGCTTGCTCCTTTAGAGAGTAGGCAACTTGATACCCGGTTTTCACAGTGTACTCTCCATCTTTCGTATGGGGCCAACACAACTTATCTGGAACTTGGGTGAGACTAAGTGGTATCTGAAACACTTTGAAAGCAATCTGACGTGGGAAAGTAGATAGTAACTTAGGGAGGTTCCATTGTTTCACATCAGGAAGGATGAGAGAATTGACAGTCAACTCAGCATCCCCTGCCTCTGGAGCTTGAAGCACTTGGTCTGAAACCCATTTATCCTTCCACACTTTCACCTCACTACCATCACCAATGATCCATAAACCCGCTTCCTTGAGGAGCTCTTTTCCTTGGAGTATACTTTGCCATCCCCACGAGTTCCTGGCTCTCCTACCAGATTGAAGAAAACTAGAGTTAGGGAAATAGAGACCCTTCAAAGTTCTCACCCATAGAGCATCTGGCTGTGTGTAAATCCTCCATGCCTGCTTAGCAAGCAAGGCCAGGTTCATAGTGCTGAAATCCTTAAAGCCTAACCTACCCCTGCACTTGGCTTTGGAAATAAAGTGCCAGTCCTTCCAATGAATGCCACGCTCCTTGCCAGGGCTCCTCCACCAGAACCGGGCAATACTCGCACAAATGGCCTGACAGAAATTCTGAGGAAAACGGATGATAGACATAGTGTAGGCAGGAATAGCTTGGAGAACTGCTTTAATAAGCACCTCCTTACCGGCTTGGTTGAGGAGTTTCTCCTTCCAGCCATCAATTTTATCAAGGACTCGTAGCTTAATCCAATTAAGCGTGTTGTTCCTCGACTTTCCCCACTCAGCTGGAAGACCCAGGTACTTGCCTGGAGTGTCCCAAGTGCTCATCCTCAGAATAGATGAAATCTAGTGCTTTGTGGAAGGGAGTGTATTGCGACTAAAGATTATTCCTGATTTCTCAATACTAATCATTTGTCCAGAAGCCAAGGTGTAATCATTCAAGATTGAGATGAGCTGGTAAGCTTCTTCGCGAGTTGCCTTGGCAAAAAACAGCAAATCATCCGCAAATAAAAGGTGTGTGAGTGGGGGACACTCGGGGACCATCCTCAACCCTTGAATCCTTCCTTCCTCTTGGGCTTTCATTAGCAAATGGGACATGGCTTCAGCTGCTAGAACAAAAAGGTACGGGGACAGCGGGTCCCCTTGCCTAATACCACGTTGAGGGACGACTCTCTTGCTAACCTCTCCGTTAACCTTGAATCTAAACGAGGCCCCCGTGACACACCGCATGATTCTATCAACCCACTTCTCACTGAAGCCAAATGAGGTCAAACAAGCCTTCAAAAAATCCCATTCCAGTCTATCGTAGGCTTTGTTCATGTCTAACTTGATAGCCATAAACTTCGTCTTGCCCTTGCACGTTTTCTTGAGAAAGTGGAACGCTTCATGAGCAATGAGAATATTATCTTGAATTTGTCTTCCGCTGATGAAAGCACTTTGAGCTTGGGTGGCAAGTCGGTTAATGTGGGGTTTGAGCTTGTTGACCAGAATTTTCGTTATGACCTTGTAGAGAAATTTACAACAACTTATAGGTCTCAGTTGTCCAATATTCTCAGGTTTGTCTACTTTGGGAACTAAAGCAACCACCATTTCATTGATAAAAGGGGGCAGGTACCCTTCTTGGAAGAAGCTGGTAACTGCTTGGCACACATCATTATTCACGGTTTCCCAGTGTTGCTTGAAGAAGAGTCCATTCATCCCATCAGGCCCAGGGGACTTGAGTTCGCCCAAGCTATGAACTGCAGATTTGATCTCATCCTCAGTGATTATATCATCCAAGCTGTCATTGCATGCCTGAGGAACAAGCTTAGGAATAGCAGCTAGCCCTTTAGAGATGTCCCGTGGTCCCACTGATCTGAAGAGGTCCCCATAGTAAACTTCTACAGCCTTTAAGATTTCCATTGTTCCCTCCTTCCATTCCCTATTCCCATCCTTGATCTTGTTAATTCTGTTTCTACCTCTTCTTTGGATCGTCGTGGCGTGGAAGAATTTAGAATTGCGGTCCCCCCATTTCAACCACTTCAGCCTCGACCTCTGGCCCCAGTGCTTTTCTTCTTGCTGCCAAAGAGATGAGATTTGTTGTTTTATAGAGCGGATTTCAGCTATGCTTTGCTCATCTTGCGGTTTGTTCAGCATCTGCTGGAGCCTCCTCTTGAGGGCCATTATCTCTTTATCAGCTCTCTTGAAAGTGCTCTTGCTCCAATGTAGGAGCTTTTAGCTGCTCCTCTTTATGCTCTTTCTAATACCCTCCCAGCCAGAACAATCCGAGGCATCACGATTCCAGCTTTCTTTGACTATGCTAAGGCAATCCTTGTGATCACCCCAATACGCTTCATATTTAAAAGGGGTCGGGCTCCTGCATTTGGGCTTTGTAATAACAATGAGTGGGCTATGATCAGAGCTTACTGGTGGAAGGGCTTGGAACTGTGCATGGGGAAACAGCCTCCGCCATTCCCAGTTAGCACAAACCCTGTCAATTTTTTCGCGGATTGTGACACTACCCCTTGTCCCCCCTTGCCAAGTGAACTGGCAGCCAGAGAGTTCGATATCCATCAGAGTCGTGTCATGGAGGAAGTCTCTGAGCAAAACCATCCGTTGGGTGGAAGCAGGTCGGATTCCCTGTTTTTCATATGGGTGGAGCACCTCATTGAAGTCTCCAATACAACTCCAGGGCCTATTGAAGTTTGTTTGGAGGTTGCTTAACTCTTGCCACTGGCTACACCGGATAGAGAAATCGGGGTGGCCATAGAAGAACGTATTCAGCCACGTATTACCATCTTCCTTCATTGTGAGGCTAGTATGGATGAAGTTTGGAGCAAAATCCAGAATATCAACCTGTATCTCTTTGCGCCAGAAGAGGGCTAAACCTCCAGAGAGTCCAATGGGGGGGGACAGTAAACACATGGTCAAATTTCAAAGCAAACTTAAGTGAGTCTATTTTTGTATTTTTAACTTTAGTTTCAATAAGGAAAAGACAAGAGGGAGAAAATAATTTACACAGGTGCTTCAATTCTCTGACCGTCGAGGGAGAAGCGGCACCTCGACAGTTCCAACTGATGTAACTCATGGCTGGGTAGGGGGCATGGACAGGCCCGCCTCCTCAGCCAATGGTACCATTGTGTTGCTTTCTTGGTCATCACGAGCAAGATCAGGGATAGTGCGAGGGACCTTACTCTCCTTACGCTGGGCAAAGAGGTCACTACCCCTCTTGAGGTACGACTTCTCCCGGGACTCGGCAGTTGTGGATGATGCTTGCGTTCCTCCTGCTTCTGCCTGCATTGGTTCTCCATCACCTTCTTCTTCTCTTGGAAATTCCACATAGTAATTGAGGCTCCATTCTTTCTTCTGAAGAGTTGTTTTTGGCCTCCACTCCAAATCCGTTGGTTTGTCATAGGGGAACCTACTATGGGGTTTATCTCTTGGCCTTCTGTGGACTAACCCAGGCCCTTCAACAATTACTTTAGAAGCCCTTTCTAAATCGCTCTTTGAGAGGTTGGCTGAGAAAAGACTTGTCCCATTTTTTGTTGGGCTGGGGTAATCAAGCGTTAGTACCGGCTCAGCCAGCCCAATATCTTCCCTTTGTAGACCCAGGTCATTTATGTCTGAGGGGCCCAATCCTGGTTGGATTAGGGATGACTTGAGGTCCAGCTGTGCCAAAATGGGCTTCATTTTTCGCGGGGCTAGGCCCATAGGAGTAGAGTCCACATCCCTGGTGAAGAAGAAACCACCACTTCCTCTCTCTTGCCACTCTTGCGACTTTTCCGCATTGGGACCCTCCTCTGACGCACCTTTTTTCGTCGTAGGAAGATATTCCTGCAATCCCAGGATTTTGGTATTGGCATTACCTGACTGCGGAAGCCAATAATCCACGTTGACCTTACCAAGGTGACCCACCGACCCAGCCTTTTGCATCTGATTGGTCCAAGTCTCTTTCCGTTGGGAAGGTAATTCGTCGTGTCTCTCTTGACCTCTCTGGAGGTTACTGCTTTCCTGCCCCTTATCCTCTAGCCTCGCACCCTTGAGAGTGACAATATCAGTGGAGTTCCTAGGGAGTAGGACTAGGTTATCCCCAAGAGGGTGGGATCCAGGGCCCTTTTCCTGAACAGCTGACACACTACCCCTTTGCGTGTCACTGGATATCACAGCAGCACAGCTTAGGTTGGGCCCACCTGGCACAACGCCATCCCTGCCTAGGGCAACGTCATCCTCTTCCGCCGTGCCCGTCTCACGCCCTCGCCTGAATCCTCCCTCCGGTGAGAAGATAGACGTGAGAGATCTAGCTTGAGACACGCCCAGCATGGGGCCAAACCTGGGTTTGGTAGGGTCTGAGATTCCCATAGCTTTGGGTCTTGCACAGCTCTTCTGATCATGACCGATGACACCACAGTTTCAATTTAAGTATGCCAAAAATAGTTTGGATCTGTATTTGGAAACAGAAAAGAGTAACATTGGGCTTCCTTTAGTGGGCTATTTGGCTGTAACAGGATGGAACATTTTATTTTATTATTATTATTATCAGGAATTTCTTTTTTGTCCAAAAATAATCAGGAATTGCTTTTTATATGTCTTTTATTATTATTATTTATATACCATAGTCTCATCTTTTCACTTTTTAAGTTAACAAAAATAAGGTGTGTAAGGTGTATTTCTCATTTTATTGCGTGCATAATACAAGATCAAGAATTGGATCCAACATCACTGGTGTATGTAGAGCTAGATAATAGGGTAGCCAAAAACTGACTTCTGGACTAATAGATCGGGCTAAAAATGCATTTCATGTGGCCTATTAGGGGTGAGAATAGGCTAGGTTAAGGTAGACTTTGCGTAAATAGACCTAACCTGTTTTAAAATCTTAATACCTAAGCTTGGTCTGTGGCATGTCAAAGGCTTCTTTTTTGAGTCTGGTATGACCGTCCCGAAAGCCTGGTTTGGGCTGATAGCCTATTTAAAGGCTCGTTTCACAACAAGAGTCTTACATTTGCTAACAAACTTATGTGTAAAGAAGCTATCAAACGTATAAGCTAACAGGTTAAATTATACTAAAATATTTTTCAACGATCAGACTCATAATATTATAAGCTACTAGGTAGAGATGAAACTAAGCGAGATTATGTTGGTTTCTTAGAGTCGGAGAGCCAATTTAAAATCACACTTTATATTAAGGTATTTAAATACGCCATATATCTATTTTTAAATAGACTTATAACTTTGAATCATTATATAAGTCAATTTGCTTAAATATATAAAAATGTTAATAAGTATATAATCAAGATGTGGTAAAATATATTCACACTAATCATATTTACAATATGCTAGAAAAATACTAATCATATTTACTTATATAGGCTAGCCTACAAGGCTTACAAGGCTTGTTGAATGACTTGAGCCTAACTTTTTTTTAACTAAATAGGCTTTTCAAAAAGCCTTAGCCTTACCTATTTACCAATTTGGTCTGACCTGGTCTGAGCCTGTGGTAGGCTAGGCTATAGGCCCCTACGATCAACCTGACCTATTCCCACCCCTATGGCCTATTCTTGCTCGTCAAAGTTTGCCAAGAGGGAACCAACATCCAACACCTCATGTCCTAAATTGCTAGGTTTGTTAGGATTTCTTTCATTGGGCTGAGTTTTTGGGCTCGTTGGTGATGGGCTTGGTGGCTTTGGGCTTGCAAGTTGTTTTTATTTAATCTCTTTTAGCTAACTGTGTTTAGATGTACAAAGGAGTCATGTGCTTAAATGTAATAGAACTTTCTTGTAAGTTTATCACTTTAATGTGTACTGCAGTTAGCAGGCCTAATTGTGTTGCTTGAAAATTTGTATGGGCTCTGTAGAAAAGGCTGGATGTTTGGCTCTTGTAGCTTTGTACTAGGCATGACCTTTTCAATTAATGAAACTATCCCCATTGACAAATAAAAAAAACCAAGTCACCCTCATTTTTTTTTGTCAAAAGTCACTCTCATTTGGTATCACATTTTGATGAGAAGAGAGAAATCTAAGAGCATCTCCAATGCTAATTCTCATTTCTTAGTTCTTAGCACTATTCATGTGGGCCCGTATTGTCACATGTGCTTAAGCAACTCTCAAGCAATTTTGCATTCAACCATGAGTTCTTACTTCTTAGTTCTTACCATTATTCATTTGGTCTCACCAACCACATTATTTATACTTTTTATTTTCATAAAGTAAAAAACAAAACTCATAAAGTAATAAAGTAATTTGGATAAGAGAGAAATAATTAATATTTTAAGCTAAGAACTCAAAAGTAAAACTCCTTATATAAGGGTGAATGGTCACTTTCGTCCCTAAAGTTACAGGTGTCGGGCATTCTAGTCCATATTCTATGAAAATGTTGTCCGTGGTCCCTGAAGTTGTAAAACGTCAATCACGTTAGTCCCTGCCTTGACTCCCGTCAGTAAACGTTAATGAGAATGATGATTTGGCACGTTAAGTGCCCTAATGGACTTGCCACGTGGATTTAAATATTGGGAATATTTTTTGGAAAACTTAAAAACTTTCAATTTAGTCCCTGACCAAAATCTCTAAATCAGAAAAGCTTAATTTCTTCATCATCTTCTTCCTTCTCATCATTTTACCCAGAAAAAAACAATTCCAAAAACATCTCCACCCAAAGATTCTCACTTAAAAAACAACCCAATTAATCTTTTCATCTTTTCTATGATGCATCTTCTTCTGTCAGAGACTAAAATGCAGATCAACATTTCCCCTGAACCTGAAACCCCTCACTCTTTCTCTCTCCACATTCTACATCTAATTACAAAACAAAATAGAAGGATAATTCAGTGGTATATACTATTATGAGGGAGAGACGCATCACCAGAAGGAAGATAATCAAATTTTATGAAACCCTCTCGTTTCTTCCCTCTCCCTTTATGATATTGCCAATACACCTGGTGTTGCAGCCGATGCCAGCCACATCAACACTAGATCTGAGGTACCCATTTGCGATTTTCCTCAAATGTCCCAAATATTAAAGGGTTCTTTGTAAAGTTGCAAGCTTTGCTTCATTTTGATACTGTAGTGGTCTCTTTATGTGGTAGGCTAATAAAACATTTTTGTTGAGTTTTCCTTTTTTAAAAGGAAAATGGAATCTTGAGGAAAGATGAATTTTGGGTTGTTTTTTAGGTGAGAAAATGAAGATTTTTATTTAGTCTTTGAGGTGGAGATTTTTGGGTTGTCAATGGCATGCTGTAACTATAATGTTTCTTGTGTTGTTAAAGAAGAAGAGAGAGGGTATTGAATCTGGTTGTTACTTTTCCTCTCTTCACCACCCACTTTCTCCCCCTTCTAATTCTTACCTTCGTCTCTTTATTTTGTTCTTTTTATTGCAAATCTGGTTGTTCTTTTTATTTCCTGAACATGCCCAAAATATTTATTGGATTGGGGTTGCTTCAAAGTTTGGATATTTCAAGATTTGGTCGAAGAAGATGGAAGAAGGGGATGGATTTTATGGGTTTGGTTGAAGAAGATGGAAGGAGGAGGTTGAAGATGTATCAGAGGAAAGATAAAAAGATTTGGGTTGTTTTTTAAGTGAGAAGATGAAGATTTTTGTTTAATCTTTAACGTGGAGATGTTTCTAGAATTGATTTTTTCTGGGTAAGATGATGAGGAGGAAGAAGATGATTGAGAGATTGAAGCTTTTCTGATTTGGGGATTTTTCCTAGGGACTAAATTGAAAGTTTTTAAGTTTTCCAAAAAAAATTCTCAATATTTAAATCCACGTGGCAAGTCCATTAGGGTACTTAACGTGTCAAATCATCCTTCCCGTTAACGTTTACTGACGGGAGCCAAGCCAGGGACTAACGTGATTGACGTTTTGCAACTTCGGGGACCACTGACGACATTTTCATAGAATAGGAACTAGAATGTCCGACGCCTGTAACTTTAGGGACGAAAGTGCCCATTTACATAAGAACTGAGTTCTTATTTTTAAAAACTAAGACCTCTATGCCAGCACCTCCAATGGTAAAGTTCTTAGTTCTTAGTTCTTAACTCAGAAAATAAGAACTAAGAACCTTGCATTGGAGATGCTCTAACATGGTTCGAACCCACTTTTTGCAAAGAAATGAGGGTGATGAGGGGTCCTTATTTATCATTTACACATCTATCCTTACTATTGGAACGATAAATTATGAATAATATATATTTTTGGGGTAAAGTGTATTTTAATATAAAATAATATTCTCTATTTTCTTTTTCTTTTTCTGTTCAATTAAATAAAGTGAGAGAACATCTATATCATTCTTTTCATCTATAAAACGACCTACAAAATTTATTATTTTTCTCATATATTTGTCTTACTCATTTTTTTTCTCATTCTATTTTCTTTCTTTCTTTTCTAAACCAAAAGGAGGTAATGATTCCCTAAGTTGATTCTTGTGTGAGCACATAGATCAGTATAAATACTTATATCATTATACACTCAAATAAATTAATACATCCAGATGATAGAAATATTTTTTTTTTGAAATAAGATGATAGAAAATATTGATAGGGGTTAATGGATACTGAATAGAAACATTATTAACCAAAAATATTTTTTTTGAAAGATATTAACCATAAATATTGATATTATGTTTATGCAAATCGCTTTATCAATTATGACCCTTGTTTTTTGGTCAAAGCTCTATGAACCTAGGACGGCAACACCTGTGCTCTGTTTTATTCCAAACATTGTAGTTAACGTGACAGGATAAAAAAGAGGCTGCTCTGTTCATTTGCCTCCATTTCAACTATATATTATATCTCCAACTAATTAAACCAACGATTCATGATGTGATGCACGTTTCGACCTCTAACTTGTTTTCGTCTCTAATGAGATCACGTTACAAGTAGAGGCTCCATTATGCTCACCTACTATGCTGTCTAGCACAGAAAATAAAATGTACCAAAATAGAATCATTATATTTGAGGTTAGTGGAGCAAAGCGCTAGTAAAGATAGTAAATAAATTAAACTTTCCTCTAAATTATTGGTTTAACATGAATTAATGTGTGTTTAAATTTCAATTAAACACATACTACGTAACTTATCAATTTGTGCCGCAAATAGAAAGCTTATATATATCCTTAAAATTTACAAGATCTATTAAATTTAGTAAGATGTTCAATAAATTAGGAGTGAGTTTCATTAATTTCATAAACACATAACTTTGACCAACAAAGTCTAGTGAAAAGCCCATAAAAAAATGAACACATGATTTTAACCAATAAAAACATGTTGGAAAGATAATATTAAAAAGCATTGCTACAGTACACACACATAGGGAACATAAGTCCTCAAATGAAGATGGGAAACGCTCTAAATAGAGTGCAAGAAAATTGACACCCCAACAAAGGGACCAGCATTGCAGTCAGTGAGTTGCTGGGTTTGTTTGGTTTGGTCGCAGGTGAGGTGAGAAACGAAGCAGCATTTATATGTGTTGCATTGCATTGCATGGTGCCTTTGGTTAGTTAGTTACATGTTTTGGTTTTCAGATCGTGGGTCGTTATAGTTATTGAAGCCTATTTTCACTCTTGTACCATCACCACTCTTGTCATTCACAAAAATACAAAACTTTCAACATCTGCCTCCTCTCCTCTGTTTTTTGCTCTCAACTTTGTCGTACCGGCCTCTCTAAGATCTATTCTCATTCTGGGTTCTGTGTATCTCTACTCAGAGTCTTCAACTTTGAAGCATTTCTGAGTACTAGAGGTAGTTAACTGCCATTCAGGTTCCATGTATCAAATTCTCAAGAGAAGAGAAATATATGTATGCATGAGTAGATTTCAGTTTTTGTTTTTGGACCCAATTGTGAGTGACTGTGTACTGTTTATTAGAGGAGGGTGAAGTGGAAGGGATGTTCAATCATCTATCTTCTTCACTTTTCAAAAGTCTTCATGATGTTAATGCCTACAAGCAAAAACTGACATCTTATTCATGATAAAGTTTAATTAGTTAGTATTCTACTATTCTGTAATGTCTTTGGTCTTTCTAAAGTTAGTTTCCTATTGCTGTTATTTTCTATTTATGATCTTAAATTAATGCGTGGTGGTTGCCTTTGTTCATTATTTGCTTCTTGTAGCAATTGCTCAAATTAATGGCTTAGTATTTATTTTCCTAATTGCCAGCTATTTTCCTGTATCTATCTTGCATTTTAGGAAAGCATTAATAACTTCAACAATTTAACTACCACATCACTTTTCCTTTTTTCCTTTTTTACTTTTTGAAGTGAGAAATGGGGGTTGTTGCTGGAGAAGGGCTAGTCAAATGGGAGAAGATGGAAGGAGTGGGTGGCTGTGAAGAGAAAATTCTGGTGTTAGTCAGGCTGAGGCCTTTGAGTGAGAAGGAAACTGTTGTGAATGAAGTGGCAGATTGGGAATGCATCAATGACACTACCATCTTATACCGAAACACACTCCGGGAAGGTTCCACATTTCCCAGTGCCTACACATTTGGTAAGCAAATGTCTATTTTTTTTCTTTATATGAGTATTACATTGACATGAATTGGGATCTTAGAGCTAGTGTTTGATTCAGTGTATATATATATATGTGTGTGTGTGTGTGTGTGTGGTATCACATTCCCTAACCTTGAGAAAATGTTTAGTTGTTTTGCTTAGGCTTTCTGTGCTGAACCTGAGATGCACTTTTTCTAGTTTTCCTGGATCCAACTTGTGAAAGTATTTGATTGAATTGGTAATACAATCATTTGATGGTTCTTTCTTGGTTTGTTTGGATGAATCAATTGGCCTTATATGCAAAGGTGCCAATTCCTGTTATTTCCTTTCTCTAATTTTATAAATGACCTTAATTTGCAATACTCCATAATGCACTTTGCTTAGATTTTATAATGGTTGTGTTAAACTAATGTTGATTAAGACTTAGTTTATCAGAGGAATGTTTCTGAGTTTTGGTTATGATTTGGTTGTAGACAGAGTATTTCGGGGTGATTGTTCCACCAAGCAGGTATATGAGGAAGGGGCCAAAAACATTGCTCTTTCAGTTGTTAATGGGGTTAACTGTAAGTTAATATTTGTTTTTTGCTGGCTAGTTTCTTATAACCAGTTTCCCACATAACCTTCTTAGTTTTGATTCAATTTATGCATTAATATATTTTTTCAGCAAGTATTTTTGCATACGGGCAAACAAGTAGTGGAAAGACATACACGATGATTGGAATAACTGAATATGCTGTAGCAGATATTTTTGACTACATAAACAAGGTAATTGAACTGCTAACTTATTGATCAACATTTTTAATCTCTTAATATTTCTTTTCACCACAGCTCTTGTTTTTTTTATATTACAAGTCTCTTATTGACACAAGGTTGTTGCTATTACATTTTTAGCATGAAGAAAGAGCATTTGTATTGAAGTTCTCAGCAATTGAAATTTACAACGAAATTATTAGCGACCTCCTTAGCACTGAGAACACTCCACTAAGGTTGCGTGATGATCCTGAGGTAAATGCATTCTATACTAATTACATTGAGGAGCAAAGGAGGTCGTTTATTTAGTTGTTTCCTGATTTTTCAGAAAGGACCTGTCATAGAGAAACTTACTGAGGAAACTCTACGGGACTGGGTGCATTTGAAAGAGCTATTATCATTCTGTGAAGGTAATGGAATTTGCATAACTTTCTTGACATAGGTTGGTTTATACCATTACATTCCCCCTTTTTTTTGCAGCACAAAGACAGGTAGGGGAGACATACCTCAATGAAAAGAGTTCTAGATCACATCAGATTATCAGATTGGTGTGTGCCTTTCCCCTTCTGCGAAAAATATTGTATTTTATATAATTTACTTGACTTTTGTTAATGGGGTTGTGACTTGCAGACAATTGAAAGTTCTGCCAAAGAATTTTTAGGTAAAAGCAACTCAGCCACCCTGGCAGCTAGTGTGGTATGTTTAAGTTTCCAAATTCTTCATCTTGTTCAGGACATAAAATGCTTAGAAGATTTGATAATTTATTTTCTCTTTCTTTTATCTGCAGAATTTTGTTGATTTGGCAGGGAGTGAGCGTGCATCTCAGGCATTATCAACTGGGTCTAGACTGAAAGAAGGTTGTCATATAAACCGGAGTTTACTCTCTCTTGGAACGGTCATTCGTAAGCTTAGGTATTATGTGCTACACTTTCTATTAAGCATTTTGGATTTATAAACTTACCAGTTTCCATTGACTGTTATTATGTGCTGGAATGCAGTAAGGGAAGACAAGGATACATTAATTACAGAGATTCTAAGTTGACACGCATACTGCAGCCTTCCTTAAGTGGAAATGCTAGAACAGCCATCATTTGCACTTTAAGTCCTGCACGGAGCCATGTCGAGCAAACTAGGAACACACTTCTTTTTGCTTGTTATGCAAAAGAAGTGACTGTTAAAGCACAGGTAAATGTAGTGATGTCTGATAAGGCCTTGGTCAAGCAGCTGCAGAAAGAAGTGGACAGATTAGAGAGTGAGTTGAGAATTCCCGGTCCTCCTTCCACCAACTGTGATTGTGCAGCAATGTTGAGAAAGAAAAATCTTCAGATAGAAAAGGTCATGATCTGCTTTTAGAGTTCATATGATATTTTGTTTGTGTTGATTGACATGTCTTGACATGGAAGATGGAACTATAAAGATAGAGATTTAGAACTTTGTATGCTAAACTCTCTTTTCTGATTAACTGTTAATGAACAAAACTTAAGGCCTAAACAGTTTATATATCCTAATTACTAAAAAGGGTATTGTCATTTTTTCTATTAGATTTTAATATTTTATATCATAACTACAACTGTTTTTGTGGTCAGTGATACATCTTTATTCTTTGTCATGTTACATTTTTTGTTACTCATCATTGTATGTTGATAACATGGGTTTCAATTGTTCAGATGGAGAAAGAGATTAGGGAGCTAACCAAGCAACATGATCTTGCTCAATCTCGTGTTGAGGATTTGCTGCGCATGGTTGGAAACAATCAGAAATGTGGACAAGTAATTTCTATTTTCTAATTTGTGAAAATTCTATCTATCATGTATAAGAGATTATGCTTCTAAATTTTGTTTAAATTAGCAGGAAAGGGTAGATACCTGGGAAGATGACAATTCTGTGTCAGAGTCATCAAGCATTTATCACCCTCATTTGCGCATTAAAGAATATCATAATCCTCACTATAATGAAGACAGCATAAGTAATCCTGATGGTAAGTCATTTCTTCTCTCCACCAGTTGTAAATATATCCCGTTTGGATACAGACTAAAGGGCACTTATTGGAGCTTGTCTACTAGAAAAGGCACTCGATAAACTCCATTAAGTGCTCTTTGATCCCCATCAGACTCAGTCTGATCTGGTCATTGTTAAATTTTTCTTGTACAGAAAACGCTGATGATGAATCCTGCAAAGGAGTTCAATGTGTTGGGTTGGAGGAATCAAGTAGAGATGACCTGGAATACCCTGACCCTTCAGCAAGTTACAATGGAGTGTCAGCATTGCCATTGCTTGAAGTCGAAAATATAATAGACCAGGAACATAGGGAAGGGATACAGAACCAAGACAATTCAACATATAGTGTGCATGATCAAAGACCCCATGATGCACAATTGAGTAATGAATCTCTTGGATGTTCTTACCCTGATGAACAATCTCTACAGGCTATGTCAGCATCAGTGTCAAATTTTAGGAATCTTAAATTAACAAGGAGCTGGAGTTGTAGGGAACATTACACGACAAGTTCTAGTGAGAAAGAAGGAGAAATAGAGAGGACTCCAGCCATTGATTTTGAAAGATGCTTCCCTGGAAGACCAGATGGTTTGCGGAGAAAGTTCCTTCCATTAACTTATGATTCTCCCTCAAAATTGTCTATGAATGGTTCCCCATCTTCAAGGGGAAGTCCTTCTGTGGATGAGTTAAGAACCGACAGTATCAGAACAACTGCAAGTGGGGATATAACTAGCATCCAAACTTTTGTCGCCGGGATGAAGGAAATGGTTAAACTAGAGTATGAGAAGCAGTTTGTTGATGGTCAGGTGCAAATAAATCATTTCATCTCCTTCCTTAATTCTTAAAATTTAAGAAAACTTGTAGATCTATTAGTTTCCTTTGAAGTAAAAGAAACTGTTCATACAAATGTGATTATATTATTAGAATTATGTGTACTTATGGCTTCATGAGTATGTAGTTTTACTCTATCACTTTTGTGGATTTAGTTCATCTGAGGTGATGAGTGCGCCTTAAAGGATAAGAAGTAGAATAAAAAATCAATAGTCAAGATTTTATCAATGTCTTAGTTTCTTATACATGTATTCATTCTATCACAATCTCAAATCATTGATACTTGTACCAGACATGGAGAATGAGTTCACATAATCCTATCAATGTTTCATTTTATGCTTTTGGAAATTCATTATTAACATTGGGGCAGGGTGATATTGACTAAATTTTACTTTCTGAGCTGTAGGATCAGCAGACAGAGGTAAAAACATATCACAAGAGTATGAAAGATATAGGTGTAGATCCAATGTTAGAGGCAGCTGGGAGTCCTTTAGAGTGGACTCTAAAATTCAAGAAGCAGCAAAAAGAGATAGTTGAACTGTGGCAAACCTGCAGTGTCTCATTGTTCCACAGGACCTACTTCTTTCTTTTGTTCAGGGGTGATCCAACTGACTCTATTTACATGGAGGTGGAACTTAGAAGACTATCTTTCCTCAAAGGAAATCAGACTGAGAAGGGTGGTCAGACAGTCACATTAACTTCAAGGTTCTCCCTTTTCTCTGTCACTTGTGTATTTACTTGACCATACACTATTCTTGCTTTAGTTACATAGCCGTCACATCGATGAAATATTTTTCAGTACTACATGAGTATTGAATAGTCCATCTTCATAAAAGTAGTTTTAAGTGACAATTTTTTTCTATTTAATATAAAATAAAAAATGGAAAGCTAACCATACATGGTTAGATGTCACTGACTATTCTAATGAGAGGAGTACCTAGGAATATTGTAGATTTTTCCCATGTTGACCAACATGTTTGCATTTGCATTTGTATTTGTAATCACAAGAATCGCGGATTTCATGCTTCTGAAATATGCAATTCTCCTGCCAGATCCAATTCTTCAGTGATTTCTAAACATACGCATGTATTGAAATGAGGATTGCCAATGGATAATTTATTTTTCTGTTTAATGGGAAACCAAGAGTATGTTAAGTAGTGCATCATGTAGAAATTTATCTCATATCATGTGTGTGGCCTTAAGTGCTCATGTGTGCTTCTTGGGACATGTTTGTGTGGGGAAACAGTGTGAAGGGTCTTCGTCGGGAGAGAGATGTGCTTGCGAAGCTCATGCAGAAAAGATTAACAGAGGAAGAGAGGAAAAATCTGTTCAAGAAGTGGGGCATTGCATTGGATTCAAAGCGCAGGAGGATGCAACTGGTGAACCGGTTATGGAGCAACACTGATATCGACCACATCACGGAGAGTGCTGCCATTGTCGCAAAGTTAGTCAGGTTTAAAGAGCAAGGTAAGGCCTTGAAGGAGACATTTGGACTTAGCTTCACACCCCAGCACTCACGTCGGATATCACATTCCTGGAAAAGTAGCAGGGTGTCTCTGTTTTAGGCCTTGTGTTCATTCTTTTATCAATGGAAATGGAACAATCGCCTCCATGGACTAGAGAGATTGAATGAATTGTATTGTATTATATTATATTATATAACCTCACCGTTATGTTAGTAAAAAACAAACTGAATCCGCCTATATGTTCCTGGTGTACTCCTAACACTTAAGGAATGTGATAATGCCTGTGAATTTTCATCCTTAAACTCTTGGCAAAAAGACAATTCTCCTAGTCAAGCAGATAGTGGCATGTGACAGGATATGGGATGGTATTGGTATATAATATATTTTCATGAACATGATGACAAAGGGAACCTCTTCCATAAATTGAACACGGCTGAAGGAGAGTTCACAATCAGGAGAGAAGGAACCTCTACATTCATCAAGGTGTTCATCAGTTTAGATCGACATGACATGTCTCCTCCATAATTATATGACTGTGTAAATAAATTTTAAACACATGTACAGTTACATGCCACCTATCTTACCTTTTTATTCCTTTCCAGTTTCTATTTAATTTATAATTCAATAAAATAGTAAATTATTTTTTGTAGACAATTGGAGGGTGTGGAATTGGTGCAATTGCATTGCTGCCTTGCACCATCTTAATCAAGCACCGTTGGTTAAAACTAATATTTTGTTATTAGACATTTTTTTAGTTATTAGACATTTAGCCTATTTAGTTTGTCTGTTTTCTATTTTCATTTT
Source organism: Lotus japonicus (assembly GCF_012489685.1). NCBI lineage: Eukaryota > Viridiplantae > Streptophyta > Magnoliopsida > Fabales > Fabaceae > Lotus > Lotus japonicus. The sequence continues at coordinate 109,512,646 of NC_080041.1, read as the reverse complement.
CACTAAAAACAGAAAATATGACTTAAAACAGGCCTGTTTAGTTTGTCTGTTTTCTATTTTCATTTTCACTAAAAACAGAAAGTATGGTAGAAAACATATTTAGTTTGATTTTTGAAAACATTTTCAAAAAAGGAAATATTATCTAAAATAGGCTGATTTGTGAAAACAAAAATCATCATTTTCTCTATTTCCAATTATGAAAACGCGGTGGTAAGGTGGTAAGTATATAAACTTTTAGCTAAAACTTATATTTGTTCGTTATAAGTGCTTTCTAGTCACGGGGTTCAAATATGTGAGGTGCAAACATATCAGGGCCTGTTTGGGACAGCGGTGAGGAGCGGTGGAAATGTGCGTTGGGGGAGAAGCTATAACTTGGAGCGTCCTGTTTTCAGCGTTGGCAACGTGCGTTTGGGGCCTCCAACACCCACCCAAACAGGCACTCAGTTCCTTTATTTTTAATTTTTTATGCACAACAGATCACACCAGGTTTGACAGGAATTTTTTTTGGAAATCATGAGGCCATCGAGATTCGAGTGTTCACTGTAGAAATAAAAGTATACAAAAAACCAGGTTACGTACATATATTAAAACGTTTTATGTACCAGGTTTATATATACTACTACATGTTTATAGAAAAAACCTTTTACGTACATATATTAAGACATGCATTATAAAATAGATAAATGTGAGAGAGTGAAAAACGATTCTAACAACTTTCTGTTAAATAGATAAATGTACCTTTCACATATTAATACAAGACTTTAGACGGTTTACTAATCAGCCTCAACTATTCAACATGGAACTTGGGCCCTCACATAATAAGCCCAATACACAAGGTCTAAGCCCAATCAGAAACCCAAACCAATATACTAACACTAATACACTAACACCTTCCCTTAAACCGAACTTAATATCTGTAATTCAGTTAGAGTTATACAACATTTATACCAATCCTCTTCCCTTAAACCGAACTTAATATCTGTAATTCAGTTAGAGTTATACAACATTTATACCAATCCTCATGTAATTCAACATATCTGCACATGCCCAACTCTCTTCTTAGTCTCACAAAGGTATCCACCTTAAGTGGCTTAGTCATGATGTTTGATCTTTGCTCATCTATACTGCAATAAACCAGCTCAATCTTCTCACTTTGACTAAATCTCTTAGAAAATCAATGTGCTTACTCCTACCATGCATAACAGGATTCTTTGACAGTTTTATGGCTGAGCTACTATCACAAAAAATTCTTGAACCCTTGCTTTGAGGTAAACCAAGTCTTTCAAGGACCCTCCTTAACCAAATGCACTGGCATGCACATAAGGAAGCTGCAAGTGGTAGAAAGATTTACCACTGATTGTTTCTTAGAGCCCCAAGCAATTGCACCATTCCAAGAAGGAAAATATAGCCTGAGGTGCTCCTTCTGTCATCCATGTCCCCTGCATAGTCGCTATCAGTAAATGCTACAAGTTCCTCTAATCATTCCTTGCTGTAAAATATACCCCAGTCAGTGGTACCACACAGATATCTGAAAATTCTTTTCACCGCTTGAAGATGATGTTTAGTAGGCTTTTCCATAAATATACTCACTAGACAAACAACATACATGAGGTCAGGTATTGTGGCAGTAATATACATCAAACTTCCTACCATCTGTTTGTATTGAGTAGCATCAACCTCAAGTCCTCCCTCTCTCTTAGTCAGATTGCTCCCAAGCACCACTGGATTGCGAACAGGATTATTGTTCTGCATGCCAAACTTGTCCAGAATCTCCTTAGCATACTTCCCTTGACTTGTAAAAATGCTTGTTTAATTCTGCACAACTTCCACACCAAGGAAATAACTCATTTTACCAAGATCACTCATATCAAACTCTCCTTTCATAGACCTTTTAAAAGCCTCAAACATTGTCACACTATTTCCAGTGAAAATGAGATCATCAACATAAAGACTAACAATCAGAATCATACAATCTTTATCACATTTGACAAACAATGTGTGCTCAGATGGGCATTTGACAAAGTTTTCCCTCTGAAAGTAAGACTCTATCTTGTTGTACCAAGCTCTAGGAGCTTGTCTTAGCCCATAAAGAGTCTTCTTGAGAATATAAACCTTGGATTCTTCACCTTTCTTCTGATATCCCAAAGGTTGATCAACATAAACCGTCTCACTCAATTCACCATGAAGGAATGCACTCTTAACATTAAGTTGATACACTTCCCATCTTCTTATAGCAGCAAGGGCTAAAATTCTCTAATGTGGTATCCCACCTAGCCACAGGAGCAAAGACCTCAGTAAAGTCAACCCCATGCTGCTGGACATACCCCTTTGCCACAAGTCTAGCCTTGTATTTCTCAACCTCCCCTTTTTCATTATACTTAGTCTTGAAGACCCACTTAACTCCAATGCTTCTAGCTTCAGCAGGTAAGGTAACAAGGTCTCATGTATTATTTTTCTCAATAGACTCCATTTCTTTATCCATATCCCTTCTCCATTTTACATCTCTTACTGCTTCTTGGAAAGACATAGGATCTGCCGAGGGAGCAAAAACAGAGAAACTAAAGTCCTCACTGTCTAGCTCATCACCTGGAACAAACTCCTTCATACAGTTAGGTTGACTTATATATCTTTTTTCTCTCATATCCCTTGCCACTGAACTTTTTGGCCTTTCAATGTTGGAATCCTTTATGACATTTGGTTCTCCATCTGACTCTCTATCATCAGGTGCTGGAGAAGTTAAGGGATCTGCTTGATTCTGCTGATCTTGGTGAATTACATTATCATGAATGGTTCTCTTATCCTCATCTCCAAGGTCAACCACATCTACCTCTTTCTCTTTTACCTTGTTCCAATTTCATTTTTCTGACTCATCGAACACTACATCTCTGCTTGTAATAATCTTCTTGGTAAGAGGATCAAAATGTCTATATGATTTTGACTCCTCACTTACTCCAAGTAAGACACACTTGATGCTCCTGCTGTCAAGCTTCTTCCTTTGGTTCTCGAGAATATGTACATATCCAGTACACCCAAACACCCTAAAGAAGTGAATCGAAGGCTTTACTCCATTCCATCCCTCCTCTGGAGTCATATCCTTTAAAGCTATTGTAGGACTTCTATTTTGTACATACACAACCCAATTTACTGCCTCAGGCCAGAACTCTTTTGACACTTCTTTCTCTGCTAACATACATCTAACCATGTTCATAAGAGTTCTTCTTTTCCTCTCTGCTACTCCATTCTGTTGTGGGGTGTAAGAGGCAGTTAATTGTCTCTTAATTCCATTATGACCACAGAACTGGTCAAAGTCAGTTGAGTTAAATTCCCCCTACCAGTTCTTAGGCATTCAATCATTTCACATTTCTCCTTTTTTGTAATAGCTTTGAATTTCTTATATGTGTCTAATGTAGAAGATTTCTTAGACAGAAAATATACTCATGTTTTTCTGCAAAAGTCATTAATAAAAGTGATGAAATACCTCCTTTTGCTATTGGACTCTGGTTGAATGGGACCACTGATATCAGAATGAATCAGTTGAAGTCTCCTCTAGGACTCTCCAAGTGCTCTTCTGAGGGAATGGATCCCTATGTTTCTTCCCCTTTAGGCAATCTCCACACACATTCCCTGAAGAATCCAGCATAGGCAACCCCTTAACCATGGACTTCTGAGCCAAAATTCTAAGGCCATTCAACTCTAAATGGCCATATCTTCGATGCCATAAATCGGTTATGTCACCACTAGTTGGTTTGTAGCGGGAGGGAGAGAGGACATTTGCTAAAATTGCAAGCATCCTGTTAGAAGACATCTTGGACTGCATGATGAGACCCTTCTCAGGATGATAGACTCTGCACCCATTTCCCTGAAACACCACATGCAACCCCTTCTCTTGCAACTGTCCAAATGTCCAATACTCAGCAGGTTGTTCTTTAACTCTGGTATGAAGTATACTCCAGTAACAATCTTATTCAACCCACCTATTTGCAATTTTATATCCTTTTTTCCTTTCACAAGCATCTTAGAGTCATCTCCCAGTTTCACAGTTTTAGAGAACCCTTCATCTCATTCAGAGAACCATTCCATAATACCACACATGTGGTTGCTACAACCAGAATCTAAGAATCATACCTTCTTCTCTGCATATCCCTCCTTCAATCATGAGTGTGCCATGAGTAGTAATTCCTCTTCATCATCATTCATCTCTGCATAATTTTCACTTTCTTCCCACTTTGGGCATTCATATTGGAAGTTGCCCAACTTATGACATTTATAGCATTCCACAATCTCCTTGTTGAAAGAACCTCTTCCTATGCCTCGACCACTTCTCTCAGTCCTTCCTCCTCTGCCTCTTCCTCCGAATCTGCCAAAATTGGAACCGGAACCAGAGTTTGAAACCTTCAGAGCTTGTTCATCTTCCTTGTACCCCTTCATTCTCTGTTCGTGGACTGCTTTTTAGTTGATCAACTGTGAAGGTACTCACATTGTTTGATTCCTCAATAGAACAAACAACGTAATTGAATCTTTCGGTCATAGACCTCAAGATTTTCTCCACTATCATAGTTTTTGTAACTGCCTCACCATGAATCTTCATCTTGTTGGCAATGACCATGGTTCTTGCAAAGTAGTTGTTGACTGCGTCTCCTTCCTTCATTCCAAGAACTTCAAATTCGCGACGTAGAGTCTGAAGTTGTGCCCTTTTCACCTTGCTAGACCCAAGACACTTCAATTTCATGGATTCCAAATACCCTTTGTCGTATCTCTGCAGAGAATCGTGTCCATGCTGCTATTCTCAATGGCTTGGAATAGGTAATTCTTGGCCTTGAGATCCTTCAACTTGGAATCTTCGTGTGCCTTGGTTTGTTATGGGGTTGGATTTTGAGGAAGAAGGCTGACTCCTTGTTCAATCAGATACCAATACTCCTCTGATTTGAGCAGGTTTTCCATGAGCATTTCCCAATGGTCATAGTACCCATCAAATTTGGGTACCGATGGCTGAAGAAAACTCGAGTTTTCTCGATCTGCCATGGCCAATTCTTGCCTTCTCGATTGCAAACCCCCTTTACTTTCTCTAGTTGCAATCACCTCTCGCTTTGTCTTCTATGAAGCAACGATAGCTCACCTCCTCCGATGATCGTCGTCTTCTACCCGTTCTTGGTGAAACTGTTGTTTTTGGTTCAGGCCCTTACGGAGCTCTGATACCAATTGTGAGAGTGAAAAACGATTCTAACAACTTTCAATTTTGCTGATTAACCACTCTAAATCTATTCAATGTACCTTTCACATATTAATACAAGACTTTAGGTTGTTTACTAACACAATCCTAATCAGCCTTAACTATTCAACATGGAACTTGGGCCCTCACATAATAAGCACAATACACAAGGCCTAAGCCCAATCAGAAACCCAAATCAATATACTAACACTAATACACTAACAAAATTAACATAATTTATATGTATATTTTTTAAAAAATAAATATGTTATAGATATATTAATAATATTTGGTATTATTAATTTACATATATAAATATATCGGTATTATTCAAAAATTGATTTTATACTTTGTAATATGATAGTTCCAAATCTTTTGTAGAAATGGTTAAACCAATTTTGGAAACAGAAAATAGGAAATCAGACCAAACATGATTTCTAAATTTGAAAATTTGGAAAATGTAAACTATTTTTATAAAATAGAAAATTAAAACAGAAAATGTTTTCTCAAACCAAACAAGTTAGATAATGGTAAATGGAAATAAATAAACAAATAGAATATATTAATCAATTTAGAAATGCATTTTTCTATGTATTTTTTCTTTTGTCATTGACGAATGTAAAAGTTTTTGGGAGATTATATATAGCTAGACTAACACTTTATTGATACAATTTTTATGCACTAATAATTTAAAAAATAATATTTTCAATAAATAATTGTTTATGTTATTTAACTAACAATATCATCATGATCGATCATTTTTAGAATATATTAATTAATATATTTAGAAACAAACAAATCCTTTATTGATAATTATATATTAGCATTTTTATTACTTAATTTTAATTTGCTGCTATATATATTATTAATGATGGAATCAATTATTACAAAAAAATTAAAAATTTGAAACTAATTTATTAATGATATTCTAAAAGGTTTAATACATTAATTATTTTTCCATAAAAAATATTTATTATTTAATATTTAAATAATAAAACTATTGTTTTACAGATAAATAATAAAACTATTTGATGATACATTTAATAATTAATATTAACTTACCATACCGGTCTTTTTTTTAATCTACAAGGAACTTTATAAATTTTATGATAATGTTCACAACTAAACCTGCTAAAAAGTATTTTTAAATGATTTTTATTAAAAATTTATAAACGGTATGTATACGCACAATATTGATCCCAAGTGGTTTGGGTTCGAATCTCAACTCTTGCGAATAGAAAAAACTCATTGGTCAGCCCCCTACCACTTAGTGCGCTGACCGTGGGGCGAGAGATTAGTCTCACGACTGTCGACTGTGAGGATACTTTGGTCAAGACAAAAAAAAAAGAGTTATAAACAATGCATCCAATTTTGAATTCACTTCTTTGTCTTTTTTAAGGTCAATTCCCGCTTTCACTAATGCGAAACCCTAGCATTACATAAGTCATTATTCAAAAAAAGGCTCTAGGCCAACATAATCATCCTCAAAAAGGGCCAACAGAGCCTTGATCATAAACTAGTACAATTTAAAGCAATTGTAATACTAATGAACATTAAACAGTTGATAAAAAAGCTCCAACTCAGAGTCCCACCTACAATATTCGCACAAGTTAATATCATCATCATCATCTAGTAATGCCCAACTACCTCTCTTCACTCTCCACCCTTTACATGTGCTTTTAGAGTTGCATAGAGGGCTTTGATTGCGTCCCAACAATCTATTATTTTTCCACACAAAGTTCACTAATTGTTTCACTTTCTTTCTGGAGCCTACAACACACTTGGACATCCTCAGGAAACGCATATACTCAAGCCCCTGTTTTCTCAACTCATCATCTTCGGAACATAATAAAATCATACCACACACATACTTTGCTTCCTTGTGACCATTTTGAGCAGCTACCTTCAAGATCTCAAGACCATTAATCTTTCCATTTGGATTACCAAAATATTCTCGCAGTCCTTCTCGGTACAAGCTCTCCATGTTTCCACATTCCTTGCAGCGGTTTAAGAATGATGATGCTTTGTCATTAGGAAGCCATTGGATTAATGGGAATGTGTCCAAAGAAACTCTTTGTCAAACGTATCTATCTTCAGTAGCGTCAAGAAAAGACTTGCAACAACTTTTAATGGAGTGAAGGTCGCTGAAAGAGTGTGAGGCCACAGTTGCAACCACCTCAACTAGCAAGTCTCTTGGAAGCGTTTTTATGGTTGCGGTGGAGTAGGAACCTTTGCGAGTGCTTCGTCTCTTGGTCCTTGCCCACTTCACTAGTCTTGAATAGGTCATGGTTGAACAAGGTATTCACTTTAAGATTTAAAAAGAAAACTATGAGTTTAGGTGGTGATTTGACTATTATGTTTATTCACATATATATACAAGCATTAAAGTAAAAAGTTTACACCCTATTGCTACAGGAGAGAAAAAAAAGAAAATAATAGGAAGAGATTCGAAGGAAATGAGAAGAAAATAACCTGGAGTTGAAAACAAACAATCTCTCTATTGAAAATAGTGACTAGTAACAACGAATTTCACAAAAATAGATTCTCTCCAGCAAACGTCTCTATAGTTTTTCTCCTACGAAATTAAACCCTGACTACTGCTTTTTCTTTCCTCCTATTGCTTTTTCTATAGAAGTAGTGAGTCGCTTCATAACGTTATGCTTTATATATATGTGTATATCTTTGAGATAAGCATTTTAAAAATGAGAGAATGAAATTGATTCCTTTGCTCATTTTTGGAGAACGAAAGAAATTTAATTGACTAATTTAATCACATTCAATTATATGGTATATTTAAGATAATGGTTAAATATGGAAATAAACCAATAAAAATAGGATATATTAATTTAGAAATGCATTTTTGTATGTATTTTTTCATATGTCCTTAACAGAGTATAATCCTTTTTGGGAGATTATGGGTTGACCAACACCTTATTGATACAATATTTTATCTATTGATAATTTAAACAATATACGTTTCAATGAATAAATTTCTACATTATTTAACGAACCAAAAAATAATCATGAGGACCGTTTTTAGTATTTATAATTAATTAATATAATTAAAAACAAACCAACAACCTTTTATTAATAATTACTATATTAGAAAATTTATTACTTACTTAATTTTTCGCAAGCTATATATATATATAATATTTAATATTATTCATGATGAAATCAATTATTGCAAAAAATTTTAAAAAAATAAAATAATTCATTAATGATATTCTATAATTTTTAATATATATTATTTTTAAGATTTAAATAATAAAACTATTTGATGATAAATTTTATATTTAATATCAGTTACCTTTTTTCGTGTTTTCCGATGGAAAAAAAAAAGTTACCTTTTTTCGCCCGTCTTTTTTTAATCTGTGAGGAAGTTTATAATTATAATGATTGTACTTACTCTTATCGAACGACATATGATTTGCCAATGCTATTCAAACACATCTTATTCAATCCAACGGTATTTACTATTTAGTATTTACAAAAAAAATAGCTGTTAAAAAAAGTAGTATTTACAAAAAAAAAGTATACAAAAAAAGCATTAATAACAATTCTTAAATGAAAATATTAGTAAAACTGACTTTTCCGAACAATATTTGGATTGAGACGACTCTAGAGAGTTTAATGCGATATTATAAAATGACTTATTTACTGGTTTTGCGTCGGAATAAACACTTCCTCTTCGAAAAAAAACAAGTTAACAATTATTATTATTTTTTATAAGCAAATGTTAGTGGTTAGTTGTTAGTATGTTAGAAAATCCCTTCAAGATTCGAACCCTGGACCTTCCCCTCCCCAACCCTTATGTCCCCTAGCTCTTTCCACTTGAGCTAACCCTCGGGGACAACAATTATTATTTTTATGATATTTTATCATGATTATAGATTTCAATTATCGAAAATTTAATATTAGATAACCTTAATAATAATTCATACTAACGGTAAAAAAAAAGAAAAAAATATATGTTAATATAGAAATTTTAGTAGCAATATCAGCCATATCTCTTTGTGCTATCAGCAAGGATTCCAATCAACCGGCGAACTGACTAGCAAGGAAGGAGCGTCTTCGCCAGCCATGGCTCTGTGTTTACTAGAGTCCCCGCCCTCAGAGTTAGAGATTCTGATTTTGAGGGATCGTTTGGCTTTTCCTTAGTCTTTTATTTTGTTGTTAGTTTTTTGATATAAAAAAAAAACAAAATCAGCCATATTAGTAAAAAAAAATTGATGACAAATTCACATTTTTTTGAAAAATATTCAGTGGAATATACGAAAGCAAACCACTTTAGATACAAGGTGGAGCATTATCAGTGAGTCAAAAGTCAGATAAATAATGAGCTAGTGAGCTACTCTATGAGAAAATGACACATTTATAATTGAGGGGTAAGAGCCTTGTTCTCCAAAATTACTAGTCCCAAATAAGAATTCAGCCTTGATTCGAGTAAATATTAAAAATTAAATTAAATTAAATTAAATCAAAGCCATCTAATGACATTTTACAATATAAATTCACTTATTATTAAAATATTTAATATTAAATTTTGTTTATGATAATGTTTAAAATTAAACTTGACTCTCATTGGTGAGCCTCCTACCGCTTAGTAGGCTGATATTAAGGTGATGATTTTTTTTTAATAGGCAATTATGAATATATTGAAATGAAGTACAATGTGTACTTCAACCCAATACCATACAGAAAATGAAAGAAAAGAGAGAACAAACGACAACACTTATAGTAGACAGAGAGATCATCTACTACTAAAAGGAACTCCTACTTCCCCTTGAAGAGAGAGACTAAAAAGATTAAGTCTCATTAAAATCTTACTAGGAAAAACTTAATAATGGAAAAATAGTACTTAATCTTTAAAGTCACAACGTAGTCTTCAAGAGGACCTAAAGCCAACAACATACATAAAAAGCCAAAGAACCATCCCTAGTCAAAGCACACCCAGAAGAGCATCAATTTCACAGTAGCTCCCAACAAAATTCTTACCATTAGTTATGGGGTTACCTCGTTAACACCAAATATTTAAACTTCATCCGCAAAAAAGTATTTCTAAATGATTTTCATTAAAATTTTCTAAATACACACGATATTAATTACAAGATTCTAAATAATTCACGATAACATGTTACTTTTTCATCTATCTATATATATTAGAAAAGAACAACTTCTAGCATGACGTGTCGCTCTCACAGGCCAAGTTAGTGACGTGTCGCTCCGAGATTAATTCTCACTTAATTATTTACACGTCAGCTTTTCCACCTATTTAATTATTTACACGTCAGCTTTTCCACCTATTAATTTTCGGATTTTTAATTAATTCAGGATTTTATGAGTTTTTATTGTGATTTGCTAGATTTTGATAGTTTTTATCTATATTTATTTAGTACCTTTTTAAAATTTAGATTTGATTAGGATTTAGGTTGTTTATTTCTTGATTTTATCTTAATTTATCTTATTATTTATTTTTAGAGTATTAATTAATTTTTATGGTATTTTTGTTGAATTTTTGGATTTTTAATTAACTCAGGATTTTATTACATATTTAATTTAAAAAAACAAGTGATTATGTTAAATATTAAAATAAATAAAATCCAACATGATCATGTTCCATTTATAATAGATTCATGTGAAGGAAAAAACAAAAAGACATTCAATGGGTAAATATTTTATATCTTCTTTTATTTTAACCTTAAAATTTCCTAAAAAACTGTCATTTTAAACAAAAATAAAATCTTATAAGTGATTTAAATCAATAATACATCCCATTAGCAAAAACCCTCTTAAAACCCTGTCTACCTCCACCATCTCCTCCATGGAATTCTCATCCCACAACCTCTCCTACCTCGCCCAGCTCCACCACTTCCGGTTCACAATCTTTCTTTAACACATTCCATTCCACACACACAATGTCTCTTGACTCCGTTCATTAGTCTTATTTCATACCATAAGAAACCCTTTCTCAACCTCCTCTGTCGACTCACCATGTCCACCACGGTGCCACCGCGCTCCCTTAGACCTCCGTCGTTACCCCAGGTGCACCAACTCCTCCATGCAATTCTCATCCCATCTCTCCACCGACCGGAACCACCCCCACAGAATCGTCTCATCTCTCCAGGAAACCACTTTGCCATCGACTTGCAATCCCCATTCCTCTGCCACATCTTTGCTATCGACTTGCAATCCCCATCCATCTGATTCGCTGTCGCGTCGCCACTCAAGCCACCCATTGGATACATGAGTGCAATAACATCATAAGGAGGAGGTAATCGAAGACGATTAAGGGCGATTTTTTGTGCTTTTGTTTTTTTGGTTGGATTTTGTCTTGCTGCCTTGGACTGATTGTGAATGTTGCAGATGGAGGTAATTTCAAATTATTTTCTTCCATTGCTTGAATAGCTAATTGTACTCTGTTTTGGAGTTGTTTCTGTTTGGCTACGGTTCGCTGATGTGCTTCTAAGCATATTATGTTATGGTTTTTTCATTTTGTGGTGTTTCAGGGTCATACCAAGGATTCAGGAGCCAAGGGTGGAGATTCATCTGCCAAGAAAGATGTTAGCCGAGTCCTAATGCTCAGGTGAAACACGCTCATTCACACACCCCTATCATGTTTGATTGCATTAGTGGAAAAATATGAGTTAATTTTGATGCACTCACCGGATTTTTAAATTAAATAAAAGAACTGGGTTTCTCAAATGTGTATAGAATCAAATAACTTCGGTCTGACAAGTGACTTTACACTGTTTACTCTCTCCTCTGGAATAAGTTTAATTTCACTCATTTTATGGCATCTCACATGGCTGAACTTTCATACCTGAAGAGTTCAGTTCTGTATCCAGATGCAATTTGGATTATTCTTTTGGCCTAGAGTATTTAGCTTTTATCTCTTTAATATGATGATTAATGAACATTTGCAAGAAGTTGTATTTTCTTTTTCCAAAAAAAATGTTTTGAAACGTCTGGATTCCCCAATTTTCTGCAATCATAATGTTTATGATTGTATTTTTTTTAATCATGATGCTCAGAAGAACTCTCTTCTTTAGAGCAAAGGAAAATGAAGAGCATTTGCACCTTGAACGAATCAAGGATAAGTCAAAACTTTTTCTTTTGGAGGATGGTGCTAGCAAAGATAGAAAACACAATGTAATGTTAAAAGCTATTGAAGCTATTGCTGGAGTCAGAGAAGAGGTGGAAAACTGTTTGAGATGGTGAAACATTCTTCCCATTTTATTGTTGGTAAAAAGATTGGAGAACATGTAAGGTTTTCTGCCCCTTTCATACTTTCTGATATACTTTGCACCTAAATTTTTGGTTTCAAGTGTGAAAATGAAGAGCATTCTAATGTTTCTCTCTTTTCAGAATCCTAAGTTTTGTTGTTAATCCTATTTAGAAATCCATTTACTCCATCTTGGTCCAATGCCCATGGTTTCCGTAGCCAAGCCTCAGTATTAAGATACCTTTGGTGGATGTATGAGTATTTAATTGTTGCAAATTTGAACATTGACCTACTTATCTTACCTCTTTCATACAACTCTTTACATATCTATTTGCTACTTTGATTGTTAGGAGAGATTTTTAACATCCGAACAATTTTGACAATTGGTATCTAAAGAAAGCTCTATTAGTATGACCTTTTTATCTTCTTTTTGTCTTCTTCACAAGTTAACCAGATAGAGAGGATGATGCAGAAACAATATTACACAAACGAAAATCAGTGACTTAGATAGATAAGTGACTTAGTTAGTTTAACTTTAGTCCCTCTGTAATTAAGTGATTAGGTTAGTTATCATTTATGCTCACTATCTATCTGATTCATTTATGAGGTAGTTAGTATTATAAAAGCCTGTAGCATTTCAGCAATTGAGAACCTGTGTTTTGGTTTTCTTTCATTTTTTAATCTTATTGTTTTGAAGAGTGAAACACCGAAATGGTATGGTAGTGATACTGTTAATGTACTTAGGGAACGGCATTGAGAAAAAGTTTTATGATTCTGACTTCCATAAGCTTAGGGGATGGCAGTGGTCACTGTAGATTAAATTAGCTATTGGTTATTAGCCATCATTGATTTTATTCCCTGATTATGTCTCTGATAGTAATTGAAAAGTTAAATTACTATAAATGTTTTATGACCTACATTACTCCATACTTACACCACCCCCTGATTTCTCCTTTTGGTCCTTCTCATGATCTATCCCCCTGATTTCTCCTTCTCATAATTGCACATAACCTAAGTTAACTCCTTAATACAATTTAAAAATGGCAAGGTAGATGTCCAGATAGGTTTCTCTTGGTGAACTTCTATGCCACAAGATGATGGTTTCAAGGAACTGTGATAATCTTGCTTCTGTTTTTTATAAATACTTATCTACATGTATTTGGTCAAGTCATTGGACAATGCAGAGTGTGTAAAATTGCAGCATGGTTTGTTTTTTTTTATTAGGGCAAGTGCATAATGGTTGGTGAAAGTCATGTAGAGATTACCATTTCTGTTCCGAAAACCCAAAGCTGTCGGAGCAACTTTTTATGGTTGGAGGAGCTTACTAAGGTGACTTATACTGAACAAACATGGGAGGAGAAGGATGTTTATGGTATTCCTTGAGAGAGCTTGAACATAAAAGAGGTATGAGAACAAGCCATTGAGAGCATGGTCCCTGCAAATTCCCACTTTTTTTGTATTTATTTGTCTGCAGACTGCTATTAATGCAAGGCAGGCCTTCCTCTTTTTACTAACCTGAATGATCTCAGTCATAGATGCTTGCAGATACTCCACCATTCCTTCCGTTTCATTCTCATTTATTTTGATCTCTAATTTGTTGTGTTTGGTCATTGAAAAGAAGTAAGAATTTTTAATTTCTTTAGTTTGTCTTTCATGAAACTACTATACATCATATCAATGACTATATTAGTTAAATTTTCTCTTTTAGAATGTTAACTCCATATGCCTTATTGCTTGATTAGTTTATATAGTTAAAGGAGCTATATAATAAAATAGGTTAAAGAAATTATAAGGTTATTTAATTTCTTAAACTTATGCTCCTCTGTTATTGATACTATGCCTTTTTACTTAATTTATTGATTGATAATTATAAGGTTAAAGGTAACATCTACATGTTGTGGTATGATTTTTTCTTCTAAATAATGCTAATTATGTACACTGGAGTTTAGTTTCTCTTTGTTTTGCCATTTAGACTGCATTTTTGTTTATTTTTTGCTGTTGTTTTTTGTTTATTTTTTAATTTGCTTTTCTCTTTCTCTAACAATGTGGTTTAAGGCAGCAGAGCTTCATTTTTTACTTCTTTTATGTCCTTTGTTTATGTAGCTATGTGTCAAGATTTTCACTTTGAGGCCAACCTTTTAACTGCAACAGTGAAGCATTTCACTTTGAGGCTAACCTTTTAGCTGCTGTTTATGTCCTGTAATAACTTTTAGAAGAATAAAATCAAATCATTGAAGCATATATTTTATGCCAATAAAATACACAGATGATTTAAACTGATTGATTATTTCTATTCCCTTTGGACTTGGGAGCAAAGCTCCAACTATATAAGTAGGGTTCAAGAATTTGACTATTGAAGTTGCGGCAAAGCTTTGCCAACCCTACCAAGTTCTTCATTGAACATTGTAGAATCAGTCCTTGGTGCATGTGGGATTAGTACTTTAAAGAGAACAAATCTCATAATTGTGAATAATGTCTCTGACATTGTTAAAGCAGGATGGTACTACAAACAGGTTATCCATAGACTGGATGGAATGGAACAACATTTAGCAATAGTTTTTTATAGGTATTTGACTATTCTATGCAGCTTTTCATTTTATAGCCCTTTTGGTTTTGGGCAGGATGACCCTTTAGGGTGGTACATAAACTTCAACTAGATATCGTGTAAATTAATGTCAATGGATGCTACAGGGGTGCTGCTCATGTTGGATGGAATGGAACAACATTTAGCAATAGTTTTTTATAGGTTATTTGAGTATTCTATGCAGCTTTTCATTTTATAGACCTTTTGGTTTTGTGCAGGATGGCCCTTTAGGGTGGTACATATTTTTATATAGGACGAATAACATAAAGTTCAGCTAGATATCGTGTAAATTAATGTCAATGGATGCTACAGGGGTGCTGCTCATGTGTTTCATGTTCACAACAATTACTACTTTGGAGCTTGCTTAAAATATGATTGGCCTAAAATAATCATTTTATGTTTCCCTTCCTCTTCATTTTTGCTAAGAAAAGTCCCTCTCAAGTCACAATAAAAGTGAGTGAAATTCATCAATTTTAGACTGCCTTTCATTTGCTCTTTTTGTTTCAGGGGATTTGACATCTTATGGTAATTGATTGGAATAATTGCTCTCTCGGACTATTACTAAAAGAGAAAGGTACCATGCTCTAGCTCTTTCTGTCTGGCATCTTTTACTATATATTAATCACTCATTATCTTACCTGATATATAATGTTAACAGCGCGTCCTCTTTCAATTCTTAATTTGTTTAATAACTTCTTTTGTTCAATCCATGGAGTATGTAGACGTGTTCCCTTGCTATGTTGAATGTGTATTTATATAGTGACATGTCAATCTATTGATTTATTTCAAAAACTGTCCATAGAGGTGGATGCTAAGTTAGTTTCTTTATTGCAAGAAATCAGGATTAGAATGTGCTAGCAGCAGGTTACCTATTTAATCAGGATTTAGAGATCCTATATTTTCTGTTTTTTTCAAAATATCTGAATTTTTTACATATGCCTAAGTTTTGGCTTCTTTACACTAATCGTTGATATTCTGTGGTGATTTTTCAGCAAAAGTATATTCTGATTGGTTTTAAATAATCATTTTATGTTTCCCTTTCTCTTCATTTTAGATCAAATATGTAAGCAGCTCATATGATTCTGGGAATGTCTTCCTCTTATTGAATAAAGAGATTTCAGAGCATGAATCTTTGAAAATAGTATAGAGTTCATCGCTGAGACTTTTCTATTGGTAACTTTGGTAACTCTTGCTTTTAAGTTTTGATAAATTTGCCCACACTTCATATTTTCAAAATTGGATTTGTGAATATTGTTGGATTTGTCACTTATTACAGATTTAAAATTTATTTATAAATCCCGATAAATGCAGTATTTTATATGCTTTGTGTTGTACCCTTTTAAGTTTTTGTGTAAATGATGGGTTGCTTGATCCAAATCTGGTGCCAAAAGATGTCAAACTAGAAATTCTATCGAATTATATTTTTATGTCTTTAAAACCTTTTGTTTGTGCTACATCTTTTTATGCTATATGTTTTTGGTTTTTCTTGCACTGATAAAACTAAGGTTATAAAAATAGTAATTACTAATCTGGTGTGAATATTTGATTCAAGCTTTGATTGAGATTTAAGGCTTTGTTTTAATTGAGGTCATGCCCTGTGAAATGTGATATTTTACTTTTTTCAAATATCAAACTCTAGGTTTGCTTTTGGGTGATATTTAAGCTTAACTAACCACCTTATTTCAAACTCTAGGAGGTATGGCTCAATCTTTGTAGCATTGGGGAAAATTGGTCTGACAATAAGTGTTTGGTGGATTTTTCACCCAAGAGGAAGCTTTGCCAGTTTTCAAGATTGACCAAGGGAGCTTCTTTAAACGGCCTTGAAGGTCTCCTCCTTGAGCCACCAAGAGAGGCTCTTAACAATTCAAACAAGAACTTGAAGATCAAGTACCTGCAGGTACTACTGAGCGCGACATGCATATGTTGGCTTAAAAGGGCTCTTACCATAAGAGTAGTTGAGATAAACATGACTCATTTCTTTTAGATATGGCCAAGAACTTAGGATTGAGCAAGCATATATGAATATTACAATTTGAGATTTGTAGGACGAGATGTTTGAAGGTTCTATATTTTATTATATTGTTACCTAAAATCACATTAGAAGGTTTGACTTGCGTTGGGTTTCACTCGAAGTAAAGCATAGAAAAAAGAATGTCAGGTAAGCATACAGAGTAAAATGCTAGATACGAAGAGCATACTCTATGTTGTTGAATTTCGTAGTTCTTGGACATGGTGTTGGAAGGAGTAAACGTCTTCCACGAAGGGATATTTTATATAAAAATGATTGTGTTAAAATTAATAGAAAAAAAATTAATATAATTAATTTTAGTATTTTTAAAAAAATTTAAGAGGGTATATTTATATATGTATATAACTATAATAGTTTGATAGTTAAAATAGTATGAGGAATAAAAAATATGAATACATATGTACTATAGATTTATGACCTAAATTTATTAGTGCTAACATATTCGAGTTATGAGATCTCACGGGAAGTAACATTTTACATGATAAATGAAAAATGTGTACACATAGTTAAAAAAAACATTTTTATATAACTTAAGTGTATTTTTAATAATGTAAACAATAATTATATATTTATGTATTGTTACATACCTAAAACACAAAAGCAATACCCTTTATGCAACACAAGTATACATCTTCGCAACCAAAATTCAGTTTTTTATTTATTGTAAATCATGTCAAACAAAGCATCAAAGGTTGTTGGCATCACTTCCTTGCGGATAAACTGGGGATCATGGCTTACATGAGCACAGAGCACACCAAAGTGGATTGGACACCACATTTGTCACTCAAAACCTTAAGGCAAACAAAATTCAGTCATACCTCATATATGCAAAACTTAAATATTTTGGCCTAATAACTTTTGTGTTTTTCAAAATCTTTATATTAGTCTATTCAGTGTATGCTTACAAAATACTAGAATTGAGTGTCTAAATTTGTGCTCTTTAAATATCTACATCTTTATTATGATTGTTCTTACATTCTTAGCATTTTAAATATTTTATAATTTAAAATATTAATCGATGTATCAAATACAATAGACAAATTTCCCGTGCAACGCGCGGGTAAAAAACACTAGTTTAATTCACTACCTTATTGGTTGAGAATAAAATTGATCACATAAACTATTAATTCGTACTCCCTCCGTCCCCTATTATAAGTAACTTTTTGTGAGTTTTTTTTGTCCCGATATATAAGTCACTTTACAATATCTATGCAACATTAATTCTTTTTTTCCATTTTCACCTTATAGCATTTAAAGAATTTTCCTACTTTCCAATATTTTTCTTTATTTTCAAGGCCACTTTCATTTATATCTACTCAAAAAACTTTCAAAACTTAGTTTTTATTGGTGAGAGGAGGTTTTCAAGATAGTGGAACATTAATATGGAGAGAGAGGTAGATGAGATTAATTGAATTGATATACTTTTAAATGGGGTTAATTTAGGAAAAAAGATACAAATCTATTGCAACTAACTAATTTTAACCACTTTTCTTAATCCTAGAGAATTAGGTAAAAGTGACTTATAATAGGGGACGGAGGAAGTAATATTTAAAGAAATTGTATTACTAATGAACATTACACAACCAATAAAAAAGCTCAAACTCATGGTCCAATCCACAATGTTCGCATAAGCCAATGATGTCACCGTCATTGTCTAATACTCCCTCTGTTCCTTATTAACTGTCCACTTTGAAGAAAATATTTTGTTCTTATATATCTGTCCACTTAGAGTTTCAAGAGAGCATTAATTGATGTTTTTCCAAGAAATGCCCTTCTAGAAATAATAAATGAAGAAAGATAAAATACAATCTAAAGGGTGATATAGGAAAACAAATAGTACTTTTATGAAAATCAACACAATTAATTGTTTTTCTTAATTTGTATGAACCTTCTCTTCCTGGACAGATAAATAGGAACGGAGGGAGTAATATTTATCTACCTCTGTTATGGATATATGGAAACGAATCTTCTCCATCGTAGAAAAGAACCTTGACCATATCTAGTTTCACAGTCTTATCATTGATTTTTGTGTGTTTAATAATTAAAGAAATAAAATAAAATAAATGGTTAGATGATTGAAATTGACATAGTAAAGTTTTTTTACAATTGAGTGGAATTGAATGTTAGTATTTTACTTATTTATCAGTTTTTCCATTTAATAAATAATATACTAAAAATAATATTATCATTTAGTGTATTTAGTTAATAATATAATCTAGCAAATTATTTTTAAAATACATTTTTAAATAATTATTTAGAATTAACATTATAATTTAAAACTAAATAATATTTGATATAACATCAACCCTCTATTATATAAATTTTAGTCTTAATATTGGAGAGGAAAAGTGTGAAACTATCATTCTTTCAATTTTCTCAATGAACCAATAGTTAACATTCTTTGTCTTCTCTCATTGGATTATAAATTCTGCAGCAGGAGTTTAATCATATAGATTATTTGATGCCGCTTGCAACTTGTATTGGGGTAGTTCACGTTTTGAGGGAGGGTAATACTTTTGCGGATTATTTGGAAAATTATGGTTGTGGAAGAGATGGTGTATTGTGGGTCTTATGCTTTGTAATTTCCTCCTTTTTGAAGGAGGTCTTTTGTTTATCTTTCAATAAAGCTTTCTGTTTTAGAAAAAAAAAAATCACATACTATATATGAGAGTAATTAGATGCTCATAAGGCAATACTATTTTTTTTACAACAAAAGGTAAAATTATTGATTCAAAAAAAGAACCATAAGAACAACCCTCTCATAAGACAACACTATATAAATACAAATACCTTTTGATTTTTTTTGAAAGGACCTTTTGAATTTAAATTTTGAATATTTATTTCCAAAAATTACTAAAGAAATCATAGCAAATCATAAAAGTTTCTAATATTTTTTAGTGTAGAATAAATTTTCAAATTAAAAATAATATTTTTTTGGATTATAAATTTATAATTTACTGATTTAAAAATTATAATTTAGTATGTATAATTACATTTATTTATTTAAAATTTAAATTATATTAAATAATAAATACTTTGTATAAATTAATATTTAAAAAAATTTCTTGTGCACTGTGCGTGCATTACACTGTTAAAGTACTAGCTCAACATATTTTAGAGTGAGTATTAATATTTTTAATAGATATATATATATATATATATTTAATTTATGTTTATTATATAAATCAGGCAGTGGAGGGTTCTACCCCTTGTGGTGTGAAAATTGGTAATAATTTTTACATTAATCATTTACAATTTGCAGATGACGCTATGTTGTTTTGTGAGAATGAATTCTAGCAGATAAAGCAGCTAACTTATGCAGTTGAGGCATTCTTGTTTGCGTCGGGATTGAAACTAAATTTTCAGAAATCAGAACTGATTGAGATAAATGTTTCAGATCAGGAGGGAATCAGAGCAGCTGAGTTTTTGGGTTTTAAAAGGGGGAGCCTGCCTGGAGTGTATTTGGGCTTACCTCTTGGGGGAAATCCAAGACAAAATATGTTCTGACGACCCGTCATGGAGAAAATGGAAAGAAAGCTTGGGGGATGGGATTTATCAAAAGAAGTAGCTGACTCAAGGCTTCTAGAATGAAGTTAACATAACAACATGACTATGTCTATTCCTATTCCTTTTATTCTGGAATGATCTTTTCTGATAAACTCTTAATTATTTTGTACAGTTGTCTTCTATTCTAGAATCCTCTCACATCTTCCTTTTCTATGTAGAGCAGTGTATTTAAATGGGTGGTTTTCTATCTTTGAATAGTAGTTTTGAATGAATCAAATTTATCTCATATACTCAATCCTCTGTCTTCTCTTTCTTGTTTTATATTTCTGTTAGAATTCCAAATCCTTGTCTTTGAGCGGTCGGTTAGTGCTTCTGAAAGTTGCTGCAAGTGCTATTCCTCTGTATTATATGTCGATGTTTAGGGCCCCAAAAGGTGTAATTAAGGAGTTGGAGGCGATTATGCTGAGGTTTCTGTGGGGCGGTGCTTCTAGTTCTCGAAAATTTGCATGGGTAGCATAGGCTGATATATGCAAAGGTGTTAGCTTTGGAGGGATGGGGTTGAGTTTTATGGAGTCGAAAGATAAGGCGTTGTTGCTGAAATGGTTTTGGAGGTTCGGGCGGGAAAATGATGCGGTATGGAGGAGGGTGGTTTGTGAGAAGTTTGGTATTCATAAAAATTATGTAATGCCTTCTTTTGATGAGGTAAAGGCTAGGTCAGGTTCTGTTATTGCGGAGGACCTTCTAGTTTTATGAAGGGAGCAAAGTGTTGTGGTTAATGAGTTTGTGAAAGTCTTGGCTGTAAAGGTGGGAGGGGGGAGGAGGGTCAGATTTTGGAGTGACATATGGGCAGCTGATTCGTCTTTACGAGAATGTTTCCCTAGAGTTTTTGCCTTATCTATGAATAAGGGGGTGGTTGTGTCGGAAGTGGGAAAAGTGGTTAATGGTAGATGGGAGTGGACTTTGGCTTTTAGGAGAGATTTTTTTTTATTGGGAGGTTGAGCAATACAATCATTTTTTTGTTGTCGTTCAATCCATCATTCCAAGTGATGCACCAGATTTGCTGTATTGGAAAGGGGATTCAATGGGTGTTTACTCCGTTAAAGGGCTATGTAGGGTGGTAGAGGAGAGGTGCTTTGAGAAGACTGGTTGGGTGGTGTCATGGAAGTTAAGGCGTGTGTTACCAACTAAAGTGATGGTTTTCATGTGGCAATTGCAAAAGAATCGTGTTGCAACTAAAGATTGCTTAATGTGGCATGAAATTTCTATGCCAGTTAACGGGGCGTGTAATATATGTCTGAGTGAGGTGGAGACTGCGAGTCACTTGTTATTAATATGGTCCTCTATGTCCAAGAAAAGGTGGGTAGATGATCACGTCGGCCCAGTGCGCACCAGCCCACATTGGCCCATTAGCTAAAATGGGACGTCAGCCGATATATCATATATGTCCATTCAGCAACTTCAAACACGCAGGTAAAACTTGAAAAAAAAAATGACAAAAGAAAAACCCGCGGGTTTATATTTTCACTTTTCTGTTTTTGTTTTCCATGCTTAACTAAGCATGCTTAAAAACACTCACCTAAATGATATTTGAAAGTGTCCATGCTGTGAATTCTCTGATGTTTTTATAGTTCGGTTAAGCATGCCCAATATGCCACATAATGACAAGACTTGTTCTCTCTCTGTCTTACTCATAACAAAATCAAAGGAAAAAATTACACCTTTTCCTTTGAAGTTAACATCTTTAAACTAGCTTCTTTATGTAAGATTCATATATAAAGTATTAAGGATATATCTAATTTCTTTAAACTAAGGTATTGTTCTAATTCTTTGAACTCCAGCTTTCACGATAAAAATTGGGGGCAGATCGGTCTTTGGAGAGGATGTCTGTGTTGGAGATGTATCCTAAGGAAAAAGAATGTCGTATGCATATCAGACACCTCAAAAAACACGTCGCAGTTCAAGACATTTTTTATGTGACAACCAAAATAAAACTAGGGATGGCAATTTTGCTCAAACCCATCCCGAACCCGATCCGATTTGACGGGCAAAATCCGAGTTGACTGGATTTGGGTTTGGGTTTGGGTTTTACCCGTTACTGTAGCCATTTATGGGTTTGGATTTGGTATTAGTTAAATCCGTGCCCATACCCCGCCCAAACCCGAACCCAAAGATACCCGAAACATAAAATTACAAAAAAACCCTCATACATATATATATTTATAAACTTTGTTCTTAGTGTTTGATGATTAATTGTACTTTTATATGTTTGAGAAAGTAAACTTTAAACTATTGTTGTCTCACTTTAGTGATGGATGAGGATGATGAATAGTAATTTTTTTTTCTTTATATGAATTTAATTTTTTTTTTATATGAAAATAACTTCTGGATTAAGTTGCTACGTAACTAATGGGTTTGGGTTTGAGTTTCGGGTAAATCCGAAACCCAATGGATTTGGGCATGGATTTCATTTTATCGCCCATAAGGGTTTGTGTTTGGATTTGGGTTTGGGTTCTGAGATTTGGGTTTGGGTTTGGTAATTGTAAAACCCGCACCCGATCCTACCCGTTGCCATCCCTAAATAAAACTCACTTTGTGTTGCTGAGAATACGTAGGTTACTCATTTAATTTGAAGTCACCTCAAAATGCTTTTTCTATGACCTCCAAATAAATAACTTTGAGTCTCATAGTTATTGTATGGTTTTGCTTCAGTCTATAAGAAACTGAAACTACCCACCCCATCAGAATATTCAGACACAAACTGCGCCATCAAATTTGCATAACTTTTTGGTGTTCATTTGTCTCAATAGAGTTCTTGTCAGCATGAGCATGCAGCTGCAATTAACCATAACAAAGATGAGGATGATGTTCTTCAACACCACCACTGCACGAGCCAGTTCAACGTCATTACGCATGATTGGGGCTCTCATAGCTATGGCGTTGCTGTTATGGACCATCCACTATGGATATCAAAGAACAACTGAACCAAGAAGACACCCACTATATGGCCAATGGATTTCGCGCATTGGAGCCTTGATTATGCTTTTTGGTTTCTTGTTTCTGGCTGTAGGGCTTCCCATAATTGCAGACTTGTTTCTTAGGTTGTTTGAGGAGCTACAATGCCCAGAGGAAGCTGATCTTTGTCAGAATAGCAGCCTAAAAGTGAAAATTGATGTGTCTGTCTAATTATGTTGTAATTGATCCCCCTTATCTCTAACTGGCAAGAAGTCTACAAGCAGCACAATTTTCTCCATATTTACTATTTGCACTGAAGCAGTAGACCAGACTTCAATGCTTACATAGATGCATGTATGCTTTCTTTCACCTTCTAAACACAGAAGCTTGTCTTTTTTAGGATGATTCTTGAGAGAACTCACCTTCAAAAGTAATAGGAAGGGTATAGCTAAATTGAAAACAATTTTCTATGATGATTCTTGAGAGAGAATTTACCTTCAAAAGTAATAGGAAGGGTATAGCTAAATTGAAAACAATTTTCTATGATGATTCTTGAGAGAGAATTTACCTTCAAAAGTAATAAAAATTCACCTTCAGAAGCTTGTCTTTTCTATGATGAATCGTCTCACAATTTTCTCCATATGTACAAGAATTGTTCAGCTATAGGAGATTTAAGGGAATGAAAAAAACCTAGCTTGCTACTTCTAAGTTTTAATGCATGAGAAGACCAGAGACACATCCCAAATAATTCTACTCCAGGAAAACCTAGAATACAGTAGCTGGCACCTTTTTCCCTGTTCCAGCCTTCTAAGTGATAGTCTTTCAAATGAATTTCCAAAGCAGAGGGAAATATCAATTAATTGATTTATATGTCATGATTCAGTGAGTCTAATCTGGTGAAAGAGAGGAAAGAACTCATTCATTTGGCAAAATCTAAATTGAAAACTCAAATGATCAGCCACCAAAGCGAACCTTCAATACAATGCCACCAAATGAATGTGTTTTCCTCTTTCCTGTAGGCTGAACAGAGGTATGAATGGCATGTCACAGCAAAACATCCATGAGACAATGGCTTAGTTAACAAATATGTCAAGTGTGACACCATTTGAGAGTTAGCTGAAGCAATTTTTTTCATGTATAAAAGGAAGTTTTGTGTAGAATTTCACAATTGCAGGGAGGTAAACACTAAAAACAAGGGGAGATTAACTTGCTCAAAAATATTATTACAAATGAACTGAGCATATAACATGGCTGTGCTTAGTGTTGATCCTATATTGGGGAAATTATATCCACTTCTTTTATCAAACATTACTCTGTAATCAAGTGTAGCTGTTGACTCTAATCTGCCAGTAAATGTGGCAACTAAGAAATCAAACACTCAGCTCAAACAATCTGAATGATACCAGATCCAACGAGAATTAACATAAATAGCATAAAATGATTTGCATGCTTAGGAATTATCCAAAAATCAGTGAAAATGGCCTGGATATTAATTGAAAGACTAGTACACAATCATATAACCTAGCAAACCAACAAAGTCTTTATTCAATTACAAATTAACACTAGTATAATCCAAAAAACCCTAGAGATTGGAGTACAAACTGGTGGTTGTTGAGGGAATGGAATTGGAATCAAATGAGCTTGAAAGGAAGAGGCCAAGGAGTAGACCTGGGAACTTCGTTCTTGTCCTTGATGCGTTCGATCATCTTCTCTTTTTTGGGACGAGAGTTGCCGTATGATCCCTTGAACCTCTTCCCTTTCTCCGTCCTCTTGTCACCGCGACCACAGAGTATCGGAGAAGCTTCTGTCACTGCCGGCCTCATCAACCACCGTGCCGCTACGCCGCACCGCTGCATCGCAGTCGCACCACTCGCCATTCTTGCTTTGCCTCCTCTTCCACCTGGTGTTTTCTTTTCTTTTCTTTTCTTTTTTCTTTTCTTTTCCAATGTTAAATTGAAGCTGGATTGTACTCTAATATGGGCTAGGCCCATTTTATTGAAAGAAAAATCTTAAAGTTACTTACATAGTAGACCCAAAAAAAAAGCTTACTTACATATATGTAAAATTAAAAAAAAAAACAAAAAAAAAAAAAAATTGGAACATGAGCTTACAGTGTACATACAGATGTGAGAAAAATATTTCATTAGAAACAATTAACATTGTTTTTTACAAAGCCTTTGAGAGATAGGTACCCAGACCTAGATGGACGACACACAACTCTTTATTAGACAAAGTTTTATCGGTACATCCATTAGGACTAGTCCAGGTTGACTGACAAATGGTAACCTAGCATTGATGAAGCTACAGAAGAGAAGATCAAAGAACATGCTCGATAAAATGAACTATGACAACAATCCTTGAAGACACTCCTCGGCCGATCGACTTTGGAATCTCGTGGATGGTTGAATAACTTGGCCTAATCAAGAGGCTGGCTAGGACATGTGTGGATCAAGTCAAAGGGAGATTAATCTTCACTTTAAAGTTTAAAGAGAGGGATCGATCGGATTACCGTAATGTGCGTCTATCATGATTTGGGGGTCCTGTCGCCCGTGATAAATGTTGATCGCGCCATAAAAGAACATATCGAGAGAGACCCTAAGGTCAAGGCTAAAGGAGATGAAGGATTCAAAGTACAATAATATGCACTTAATATGAGAGAGGATACAAAAGTGTTAGGGTAACTGAATGAGATATGCTAATGAGTGTTATAAAGGCAAAGTATGAATCATATTGGTTCCATCTCAGTCTCCTTGAGTTCACTACCTGAACACACTCTTTATATTTATTTAAACCTACCAATACAAAAGTTATTAAAACTTTGTTTTTCCCATTCTTCCTTTTATAATTTGTTCAGAAACTTATGCTCATAAGTTTTTACATTTTCTAATAGATTAAAATGGAGAAACACAAAAACCATTGGTTAAAATATGAAAGGGGTCTCGTGCTCAACTTTTGTAAAAGTTCGTTTACTTTTATTTAACTTCTACATAAGATACATTTAAAGCCAATGGAAGTACTGAACTTCTTTTACATTTGGTGGCTCAAAATGTTTTCTTTTGGTACATAGGAAAATTAAACAAAGAAACTAAGGCTCTTCCATGTTCAATAACAGGAGAGGCAACACCACCCTAGGGGGGACAACAAGCTCAGTAAAAGAGCATTGCAGAGACACACCCAAACCCGCTAGACAATCCGCCGGCTAATTGCCCTCTCGAGGAACATGAATAATAGAAACCTCCCAAGCCCTTGAGAGCATCAATTGAATTTCCAACAAAGCACTTACGTATCTGTGGAACTGGAACTTATCCTTCCCTAACGCGTGAACCAAGTCGAGGCAATCTACCCCATAGCTCACCTTCTTCAAATTCTTTTTCCAGCTGAATCTTAGCCCCATCTCAATTGAAAATAAAAAAATAAAATACCCTTACATCGGAAGTCTTGCAAACATATTCAGCAATGTTAGGCAATAGATTTGCATTTTTATTCTTTTTTAGTTTTTAGTGCTTGTTTAAAGTTTTTTTTCAAAAGTAAGAATAAAATTATTGAGATAAAGTTCAGGATAAACAACCCTCCTAAAGGGTCTAAAAGCTTGCAAAAACAATGACAGCGCAACCTAAAAACAGGCACAATCAAATTAGAAGATCGGATAAGACATTAAAGGGAAAAGATGACTTCAACGTGAAAAAGACTAACCTCTACCAGAAGTTAAGAAAGATAAGTATGTATTTCAATATTATCTAAACCATTTTTAATTAACTAGACAAATATGCATGCATAATTTATAAGATAATAATGTGAAAGTTGTAAAATAAAATAAAAATTAATTAAACTCAAAACACAATAAAATATTTAATAGATTGAATTGAGAAGCAATAAGATAATGAGAGTACATCACTAGAAAGATATTGAGAGATATGTGATTATTTAATGTGGCTGAAATAGAGAAAGAGAAAAGTATTTGGTGGTACTGGTACACCATGTTTAACACTTCCTATTTGATTACTTAACAGTTAACAAACGCAAGTGACATTTGCCTTGTCTTATTAGTTACTCGTATTTTTCATTGGAAGACCTTTACGCAACTGAACAAACAAAACATGTGCAAGAACCAATGGAAAAATGGTTACATGAATGTTTATGTTGCATCATTAATTAATATTTGTTAAGACTTAGTAAGAAATATTCCCCAATTAAACACTTGGTTTCCTGCCACAAGTCTCGTGTGTCTCACATTGTGCAACGAACACTTAAGACCACTTGCATCTTCTATCCCCATCCAGACAACCCAGCATCCAATCAAGACCACACGCAAAGGATTCCAGAGACGATGCAACACGCCTCCCGAAACTTCAAAGGTGCCAACCAGCCAGCCATCTATCTACCCAACAATGAAGAATTCCATTTTCAACAAGGTTTACCATGTGTCTATTTACCTGGTCACGGATTCCAACTTGCACAAGCGTCAAGTTCATATTTGACCCGTTCATGTGCTGTCATCAAATACCTGCCCAATAAAGGACCACCCACATCAACCAATTTTCTTGGTTGCTACAAGGCTACAATCTATTACAGTATCTCATATCTAACCAACCACTATGAGACTAATTCAGCTCACATTAAGAGCAAGTGAGTACGCTTCTCTAAACAAATCACTCTCCATACAAAGCGCTAAGAGATCGAGCCTTCAACTCGATTCTTAAAAAGTCCAATCGGATTATCGGACAAACCTCGTTGGTCCCCTCATCAACCCATAACGATAACAGTATAACAGAATCTACTCTTTTCTTTCCAATTACGCTATCTCTTATCCCACCCCACCACCCAACCATACACAATCAAATTCTCCTCAGGTGGTCACACACAGAACCCCATCTAAATTCAAATATTCAAATTACACATCCCAAAAGAATAAAGCTTTTGAGGACAAACAAAGAACAGAGAAGAAAGCAATAACTTTTCAATAACAGAGCACTTTTATTCTAAATATGACAATGGAGGCATCAATAAAATTTGGTTACTGAAAGTCATAGACAGGTTCAGCTGATGGCGGAAATTACAAAACAAAATGACAGAGGACACTCACTTCCCTGCATTCTGTATGCTAAACTAATAACAAACTAAACTAGAGCAGAAAATGTTGAATAAATTTTGAAATGACGACAACCAACCAGAAACTGACCAAACTCAAGCAATGCAATAAGACCATTGATCATGCTCATCCTCTCCAGCATGGTCAGCAGCAGTTACCAGATAAGGCATGTTGTGGAACGAGCGAGCCAGGGCTGTGGCGAGAGCCGCAGCAGTGAGCTCATCATCATGCACAGACTCCTCTGCGCGGTGCTTGAGAGTCTCAAACATGAGCTCAGGCTGGTGCTGCATCACTCGAAGTACGTCTCCATTGGAAGGACCCGGCATTGCACGCGTCACCGCGAAGCTGTGTGGACCTTCGCTCTGCAACACCCGAACCACGCTGGGACCTCCAAACAAGTTGTGGTAACCACCAAGCGCCTCCTCATAAGCACCGCCCAAGAACATTCCCAGATAGTACTTCCTCCCACCTTCCAACTCGTGCATCGCCAAGCTTGACTCTCCGTTGATGAACTTGTCAATCTTCCCATCACTGTCACAGGTCAGATCAGAGAGGATGCCTTTCACAGTGGGCTTCTCATCGAGGCGGTGAATGGGGATAATGGGAAACACCTGATCAATGCTCCACACGTCAGGGATAGAGGTGAAAATGGAGAGGTTCACGTGGTACCTCCGAACTGGATCAGCCTCCCCCACCGTCTTCCTTACCAAATCACACAACCCCTCCACGCCGGCAAGCTCTTCCATTCCCAAAAGCCCTTGCTTAAACTCCTCCACGCAGCGCCGTTTCATCTCCTCAGTGTACAGCAAGCAGGTCTCATGTTCTCCCCTGATCGCCGCATCAGAGAGGTTGCGGTAATCAGCACGAGCTTCCTCCGAGAGCCCCTCCACCAAGTACTGCAGAGCCAGAGATGAGAATGCAGGGGGCGCTCCATAGCTGCTAGCACCAACAGCTTCGAACACCAACACAGAATGGTGAGAAACAATAGCCCTGCCGCTCTCACTGCAGATAACCGGGTGCTTGATGGACCTCCGGTCGCAGACACCCTGAACGGCGCGAACCACCGCAGTGGCATACTCTTGAAGACCATACCCAACAGAGATATCAGAGTCACTAGATTTTGTACCGTCGTAATCAATGCCGAGGCCACCTCCAATATCAATGACTCGCATTTGAGCCCCGAGACGAACCAGTTCACAATAGATCTGCGCAGCTTCTCCCACACCATCAGCGAGCAACGCGGTGGAAGGAATCTGAGAGCCTATGTGAAAATGCAGGAGTTGCAGGCAATCCAGCATGCCAGCGTGCTCAAGCTTCTTCACAACCCTCAGAATCTGAGCAGTTGTGAGCCCGAATTTCCCCCTCTCACCGGAAGTCCCACCGAAATGGCCCGAATGCTTGGTCCGCAGCTTCGCCCGCATTCCAATCACAGGGCGAATGTGCATCTTGTTGCTCAGATCAATGATCAGGTCAACCTCCTCCTCTTGCTCCAGCACAATCACGGAGTTCAGAGCCAGCTTCCTCGCAGCCAGGGCGAGGGAAATGTACTCGGCGTCCTTGAATCCATTACAGATGAGAAGCGCTTCTGCGTTGCCTTTGCATAGACAACTCATAGCCATGAGAAGCTCTGGTTTAGACCCTGACTCCAAACCGAACCGGAACGAAGAACCGAATCTCACGATGTCCTCCACCACGAACCTGTCCTGGTTGCATTTCACCGGGTAAACCCCCTGGTAATGGGAGCCATACCCCTCAGACTGGACAGCATAGTCAAACGCCGATTGCAGAGACTCCAATCGGTTCTTCAAAACATCAGGGAACCGTACAATGAGCGGAAGCTGGAGACCGAGACCACCGCAAGATTTGGGATCAGAGGCCTTCTTCACGATCTTCAACAGATCAATCTCCTGGTGAGACAGCGTCTCACCGCCATGTGGCCGGACCGAGATGTTCCCGGTGGAATTCACGGCGAAGTAAGGTCCGCCCCAGCCGTCGACGTTGTACAGGGCGGAGGAGAGGGTGGGAGACCAGTGGCTGTCGTCGGTGGTTGGCGGCGGAACGCCGGTGAAATCAACCGGCGCCGGGAAAGAGATGTCACCGGCGAATGCGTCGACGCAACAAGCTACAGCAGGCATCTCTAAAAAATTGAATTGAGATAAAAAAAAAAAAAGAGGAAAAAAATTAGGTTAGGGTTTGTTTGTATGGGCCTGTGAAGGTGGGGGCTTTGAAAGCCGCCGAGGCCGAGGCCCCGGCCTCCCCCTCAAAAGAATACGGTAAAAGGTGTATTGAAAACGGAGAGTCCCCTCTCTCTGTGTCTGCTCTCTACGTATCACCACACTGAACGCTCAGCAGAAAATTGATTGATTGATTGATTTGGGAGGAGCAACACCGCCACCGCCACCGCCACCACCAGATCTGGTGGAGGAAGAGAGAGATCTGAAAATGTGGAAGAAAGGGAGAGAATAACGGAAAGGGATGAAGACAAAGTAAAAGGATAACGGAGAGAGAGAGAGAGAGAGAGAGAGAGAGAGAGAGAGACAGAGAGAGATGAGGGTGGTGGTGGCTGTAAACAACGAAGGCGGGAGGGAGTGAGCGAGAATTGCATGGATGTAGAAGCCGTTTTATATAGGGTGGAGAGGTTAGGGAAGGTTCGTAGTGGGCTTCTTGGGCCCGGGCCCATATCACTGTGATTCAAATTCTCGTCGTTATCTCGCTGAGAGATATATATTGATTAAACTAACACTTGGATGTTTCTTTCTGCCTCTCTCTCAATTACGAATAATAATCGGCGTCAACTCGCCGCGTGTCTCTGCATATGGGTGGTGGTTAGTATAGTGGAGTACTTTATTTTTTATTCCAATTTTTTTGGAAAAGCGAAAGTAAAAATGATTATTATCAAATTACAAAGAATATTGTAGAGCTGAATCTTTAAGACTTAGTCCTAAGTTTAATCATTCCATATGGAGTGAATCACCATTTTGGTCCCTGAGATTGTAAGCGTCGGTCATAGTAGTCCCTGGGTTTCATTAATGGTGAAAAAAATCCCTGAGTTTGTCTCCGTCGGTCATAGTAGTCCCTAACCACGTTGGGCCGTTAGTCCCTGGGATGGAACCAACGTTAAGTGACACATAGACTCAGCCACGTAGGACAAAGTTATAAGGAGATTAAATCGATCATTTTAGTCCCTTCGAATTGGGTTTAAAATTCCCAAATCAGTGAACCCTAGAACCATATCCAAATCCCCAATTCCTCTGAATCTCCAAAATTCCTTCTCGATTTCTCTCCAAACTGCAATTCCTGTGCTCTTTATTGTTGAATCGAACATGACAACGGGTGAGGGTTTCAAAGGCCGCGTTCAACAGAGGTCAAGCACGAAGGGAAATGGTGGCGGTAGCTCATCTGTTAACGGCGGAAACCCTCGATGCAAATGCGGTGAAGAGGCAAAGGTGAGGGTGTCGAGGACAGACGCGAACCCAGGGAAAGCTTTTTATTGTTGCTATCTACCCAAGGTATGGTCTTCTTCCTCATTTTCATCATCCTCTGTTCTCATCCTTCTTTTTCTGAAGTTCACATGTCACAGGGTCATGAGTCAAACTGCAATTTTTTTCGATGGGTAGATGATGTAGCGGACACAGATGAATCCAGTGGTCTGGGTATGAAGGCTGAAGACTCTATGCTATTGAAGGAGCTTGTGGTCAAGAATGATGCTATGCTTGAGGAACTCTCAATGATGAAGGAAGTTATGCTGAAAAATGAATGTCTGATTGAGGAGTTGAGAACGATAAAGGGGGTTCTGGAGAAGAATGTTGCCTTGGTTGAGGAGCAGAACAAGTTTAAGAATGTAGAACTTAGGATGCTTAGAGGTCTTGTTTGTGTATTGGTTATGTTTATGGTGATTGGCATGTCTTTTGTTGTTATAAGGGGGATATAAGGGACATGGTTATGTTTGTATTGGTTGAAATATGTTTGTAAGCTGACCTGATGCAATCAATCAATATATGGACATGAAAATTTAAGTAATGCACTATCATAGTTTTGTGGTCTATTCAAGCAAATGATAATACTAAATAAGAAATCAATTTAAGTAATGCACTATCATAGTTTTGTCATTGATAATAAAGATATCACATGATCATAAAATTGTAGATTGCACATCCATTCTGTTCAAAATTACAATCCCATCATACTATGGATAGGGATATCAAAAAATATGCAATGAAGGAACCATGGATAGATGTCAAACTGAATCAAGTAATGCCCTGAGATCATCAAAGATATCATACTCATCAAAATACATCATATGTCTAATTAAGTTACCTACTGGATAGCAAATAAATAAAAGGACATAATTTATGTTCCCATCAACAATTTAAAGCACCACTATTCAAGAAAAGTTACAGTCCCATCATACTATGGATAGGGATATCAAAAAAAATCTTTCCATGCTGCAATTCTTCACTTGTTCTGATCACCTTGCATTGGCCTTGTCCTAGGAGTTGGTATGAAGGTCATTGTAGGCATACGGGGCTCATTTGATACTGGTCCAGGTGTGGGTGAACTCCTGATCTGCAAACCTGGTTGGACTGCAAGGGGAGCTGGGGCTGACCATGGCCTGTTTGCAAAACGAGGGGCCCTGAATGCAGAGGCTCTAATTGGAGGCATAGGCTGAGGCATAGAAGGCCTAGGCTGAGGCACAGAAGGCCCAGGCACATGCATAGAAGGCCCAGGCTGAGGCACAGAAGGCCCAGGCATATGCATAGAAGGCCCAGCCATATGCACAGGAGGCCCAGCCACATGCACAGAAGCCCTAGGCTGCCTAGGCTTCCTTGGTGGCCTAGTTTGATTGTTTGGAACTTGGGCTTGGGAATTAGGTGCCTACAAACAAGATATAATATGCATGAGTATAATATGCATGATAATATGCAGTTTGTGAGAGTATAATATGCATGATTATACCTGTGCTATAGGCTGAGACAATGGTTCTTCATTTGGAGCAGTTTGTGAGAGGTCAATCTCAGTTTGGTGACCTTGATCATTGCCTTCATTTTCCTCAGGGTGTGGTGGAACCCAATTCCTAGGCATCAGTGCAACACCCTGATGATGACAAGTTCTGGTGTTATGACCATATAACCCACACCTTGAACATCTAGTTTCACCAAGAGCTCTCCTAATCCTAGTCCTTCTCCCACCTGCCTGAGCATTCCCAGCTTGAGTAGATCTTGTTGCCCCACTAGGTGTTGTCCCACTAGGTGTTGTCCCACTTGGAGCTGCCTCAGTGCTATCTCTTCTCCTATTCTTCTTTGGTCTCCCTGCTTTTCTCTTCAGCTTAGGTGGGATTGGCCTCAGATAAGGAGTTTCTTCCCAGTAATTTGGACCATTTGTTGGCTGAATTGCAAACTCATAGGTGCTTCTGTAAGCTCCCATTGTCAACCAAGCATGACAATGGTCCTCTGGCCTCATATTCTTCCAACCAATAGCTGCACATGCATGCTTACATGGCATGCCACTCAATTGCCAGAATCTACAAGTACATGTCTGGGCCAATAAATCCACACCAACTCTAGTATCCCAAATAGCTACCTCATATTTTTCACCATCAGTTGTCCATGTTGTAGTCCACTTCCTACTCTCTTCTTTCTCAATGTCAAGCCTCCTTTGTTGCATTGGTGGTAGAGTACCCAAATGTCCATTCAGCTTCATCTTGTTGTTTGCAATAGTCCTCATAATATAGCACCTCACCTCCTCTAGTAGTGTCAGTATTGGCTTCCCTCTATACCTCAAAATCTTGGCATTGAACACTTCACATGCATTGTTGCAGATGTTGTCACATTTAGTGAACTCAGTGAAATAAGCCTTGGTCCATGAATTCGTTGGCCACTTATTCAGATAAGTCCAGGCAGCCAGGTTCTTCCTCTTCACCCTATCCATCTTCTTATTGAATTCCACAACAGTGGTAGCTCTTGAACACGCCCACACAGCATTTTTTAACTCCTTATCCTTCCATTGCTTTGTAAAATTTCTCCAAAGATGCATTACACAGTACCTGTGTTGAGCACCAGGCATGACCTCTTGCAGTGCTGGAATCAAGCCCTGTAACAATAATATAAGATTCAATGTTAGTCCCTAAACTAATCATATGAAGGGCATATTAGTCCCTCATCTTTTCGAGCAAATAGAAAAAATAATTGACTTAAATTTACCTTTTGCATATCAGACATGAAATGCCAGCCATGTTGCCTATAATCCCCCAAATCCCCATGCAAAAGCTCAAGGAACCACTTCCAGTTGTCTTTATTCTCAACATCAACCACTGCATAAGCTACCACATAAATTTGGTTGTTTGCATCCTGTGCAACAGCTGACAGGAGCTGGCCTCCAAAATATCCCTTCAAGAAGCATCCATCAAGCCCAATTACAGGTCTACATCCTGCTCTGAAGCCCCTCTTACATGCATCCAGGCAAATGTAGATCCTTTGGAATTGGGGTGGAGAATCAGTGATTGGAATGCAATCCATCTTCACTGTGGAACCGGGGTTGCTCCTCATTAGTTCATGGCAGTAGTCCCATAACCTGCCATACTGCTCTGCTTCACTTCCTTCCACAGCCTTCCATGCCTGCTTCATTGCCCTGAAGATTTTGGTGTCATCCAAAACAACTCCATATTCAATCTTCATTACATCAAATGCCTCAGAGTGAGTAAGGTTTGGTTGTGTTCTAATTCTGTCCACAAGCTTTCCAGCCACCCACTTTGTATTTGCTTGCTTGTTCTTGAAGCCTCTGCAGCAAGTGTGTATGTCATCAAAAGTTTTAATTTGGAAGCTTTTTGTTGCATTGCTCCATGCACAGAATATCACCCAAGGACACTTTTCCACCCTGCATCCAGCCCTGCACCTCACACTATCATTTTTCAACCACCTCATTTGTCTCCCTGCTTGTATGGTGTAGTCTCTCACAGCTTGTTTAAATGTGCCCAGATCAGCAAATTCCATTCCAAGCTCCAAGTGAACTTGCCCAAAGCCTGAACCTTCTTTGAATTGAGGGAAAACTCCCTTTCTTCTTGAGTTGCCTTCATCATCAGTACTTACAGGGCTGTTTAGCTCTTCACTATGGTAGTTCTCACTATGTTCTTCACATGACCACTCCTGCTCTTCCACATGTGTTGGCTCATATGCACTGTCTTCATCATCAGAACTCTCAGAACCACTTCCATAATAGGATTGTGTTTCACTGGTATCAGTCTCTGAATTACACCTTTTCTTTCCCACCATTGGTTTCTTCCCCTTCAAGTCTTTCTCCTTTGTGACTGGCTTCTTCCCCTTGCTTGGCTTCTTCCCCTTTTCATCTCTGCTTGCCTTCTTCCCTTTCTCCTTTGTGCTTCCCTTCTTCCCCTTCCCATTAGCAGTATCATCCCTTTCCATAAATCTGTCAACACATGCATCTATATCAGCCAACATTTGTTCACTCATCATCAGCTCAACATTGTCCTCATTGTCTTCATTACTGTCCACATGCATGCTTTGATCATTTTCAGCATTTGGTATGATCTCCACATCATCATCATCATCACTAGCCACCACTGGATCAGGAACTCTGCTTGCAATATCAGCTACTTTGCTTCCCTCTGGTTCTACAACATTTTCAGCATTTGGTATGATCTCCACATCATCATCATCTTCACTAGGCACCACTGCATCAGGAGGTCCATGCACAATAAATTCCTCATGATTCATAATATGCTCAAAGTAGACTTCTATCTCCCAGTTGTTCTTCCTAGCAACTATGAACATGTCTCTTATAGAATCATCCCCTTCAACCTTAATGAGATCCATTATCCCTTCTTCAGCTCCATGATTCCGAAACCATATTTTGCTAAAGCTGTGGTAGTAGTGTTCTTTGGCTAATGCTTCCAGCGTAAATACATTGAATGTATCCACATCAATGTCTTCCCACACACACATTTCACCTCCATCATACAACACACCAACACCATCAGGCTCAGCATTTGTCACTAGATTTCCACCATGGTGCAAAATTAGAGTCATCCTGCGATTAATCATCTGCATTGCATGACACACAAAATTAGAAATAATATCATGAAATTTTTTTTGGTTTTCTCAGTACAAAATTTGGGGTTTTTCACATAACATCAAAACGTTCAAAACCACCACAAATCAACTCAACAAAGCACGCCGGGTTAGAACACAAATAGAAAAAACAAAACTTTTCTTCATTTTCCCATAATAGCATGTATCATCATAAACCCCAACCCCAAATAAAATCCAACAACCAGACCCAAAATCTCACTACACAAACACCAACCTAACATCCATTCGAACACTAACACAAATAAAACCATGAAATAGAAGACGAAAATAACGATGAAACTTAAAGCAAAAACACACCTTTACGTCGTGAAGAACGATGAAGACACACCGTGGAACTCGTCACCGTCGGTCGTCTTCCTTCACCAGACAACAACAACGAACACACCCAACTTCACCGCCGCTCGGGAACCAGTGTTTTTCAACCTAATCCTCTCAAAGGTTGAAGCTTTTCTCTCTGCAATGGGTAAGGAAGAAGAAGATGGTCTGACACTCGCTCTCTCTACTCTACAACGTATTATGATCATAGGTTGGCAGGGACTAATTTGCCCACATATTGGTCCAATGGGGAGGTGCCACGTCATCAGGGATCATTGTGAAATAAAGATTTTTGGGGGGAAAGTAACTTATGACACGTGGCACGACACGGGGGCAAGCCAAGGTGTCAATTAAAGTGACATGTCACTTTTCCGTCCCAGGGACTAACGGCCCAACGTGGTTAGGGACTACTATGACCGACGGAGACAAACTCAGGGATTTTTTTCACCATTAATGAAACCCAGGGACTACTATGACCGACTCTTACAATCTCAGGGACCAAAATGGTGATTCACTCTTCCATATGAGGTTAAGAATACAATAATATGAGTTGGTAAGCAAAAGCATTCAAAGCACCAACAGGATTGAGTTGACGTGTCTGCTTGAAAATTTTAACACTTTTGTTTTTACACGCAGAATGCTGGTAATCAAATCACGTGGATGTCACGTGCACTCATCTCTATTGGTGTGGTGAAAAGAAATGAACAAAAAATGCTATGGATAATTTGGCTGTGGTGAATCAGGAGATGAATCGGTATAAAGCGTACATTTTTTTTTTACTTATTTAACAATGTGATGACATGCAATTAATGGTTAGTTAATGTATGGCATGTATATTAAATTAATTGAATTCCATTAAAGATTTCACGGTAAAATGGTGATAGATTCATCTTTATCTATGGGCTGTCAAAAGAAAAAATATTTATCTAGGGCTTTTTTTCTGATTAACATACGTTATAACTTATACGTTATTATGACATATGATTCGGCTTTATCGTAATGGAATTTATAATTTATTAATAGGTATAGAGACTTCTAAATATACCATGTAAACAACATTTATAAACTGACTTAGAGAAAATCTTAAAATTGGTCTTCTCGTTTGATTTTTAAGAACGGGTTTGGGAGTACCGAGTACACTTTTCAACACTAATTTAAAAAAAAAAAAAAAACTATTCACTTTAATTAGAGTGTTTATGCAGATAAATATTACTGTAAGTAAAATCATAGGGTTAATTATATTTTAACATGTGTTAGAATTTTCTAAAAAACTTGTCAAAGTAATATTATTCGGTGACCATTAGGGTAGACCATTAATATTTTGGTTCATCGGTGCTCCATGATTAATCACCATTAGATCTGAGTATCTTGGAATATTCTTTAATTTGATGGTCAAGATTTAATGGGTGACAAAAGGGTAAAAATGTAAATGTCAGATTCTTTCCCCACCAACCTTCCTACAACTGAATCACCAAGAACCCAAAAACCACCACATCACAACCACTTTTATCCAGCCATTGTGACCCTCACCGCAGTAATACCTAAATTGTGGCCCAAACCCCACCAACCACCAAAGATGCTATACGAGTAATGGAGATGGATCGAACTTGTGTTCGATGCTAGAATTGCAGAACTCTTAGAAATCTTGTCCAGTTGAACAATAAGATTTTCTTCACATCTTCAGATTCCACAATAGCTTCAATAATAAAGTCAGCATCACCAAACTCTTCCAAATCTAAGGTAAAATGCAGTCGTTTCAAAGCATCAGCACCTGCCACCTATCAAACAAGAACTCATATCAAATATTTGAAAAACAAAGAAAGAATGAAGATGATTTGATTTCGAAAATAAGGTTGTGAACAAAATCAAAGATTATTGGTTTGAAACCAAGAGAGCTGGGATTTGGAAACGAGACGGTTGATGGAGTTAGAGATGGAAGAGGAAGCTTTGGAAAGAGCTTGAGGATCGACATTGAAGAGCCAAACGTGGACGTTGTGCATGGCATCGACTTGGGCTATTCCATAACTTATTTGGCCGTCGCCAACCACTATGATTCTCTTCACCGTCGTTGTTGTCATTTTGTGTCTTTTACTCGATCGATCTATCAGAACATCAACTGGACTCGACTACAATTTCCATACTTTGCACCAAATAGTTGCCAAAGCCATGTGAATCAGACACTAGAAACCCTCATTTCAGCCTCCAGCACAACCCACAATATAAACCCCAAACCTCAACCGAACAGAGAGGAGATGAAGAAGAGAACCAGATGTACACCACCACCCAAATTTCTCCACCGCTGTTCCTCGTCGTCGTTAGTCGAATCAAAGTTGTCAGACCAAATATGCAACTCTTCCCTTCGACTCACACCATATCTGCCATTCTCCCCTTCGATGACAGTGGTTGTGCGCCTCAGACGCAAAGAACACTGTGTCGCGTTACTCCACCACCACGACATCGCACAATCCACGGTTGCTCTTGGAGCTCTCACCATGTACAAAAGAAAATGGGATCAAGGAGATGAAGAAGGAAGGCCATGGTGGTGGTGATTTGCACGGAGAATATGAAGAAGGAAGGCCATGGTGGTGGGGATTTTCCAGAAGAAGAAGAAACTGAGAGAGACAGAGAAAGATGCATGAGTGAGGAGAGAGGGAGTTTCTTTTTAGGAATTGATTTTTTTTATATTTTCCTTTTTGTAAATTACCAATATAACCTTGGTGTATTGGTGGACCTAAATGAATGTATCGTGTGAAATTAATGCCCTATAAAGAAACACATTGCATTGAATAAACCTTATCCTTCCTATCGAAATAAATCTTATCCTTAGGAGAATATGCACAATTAGTACACCGTTTCCACTTTTAATATTACATATTTTCCCACGCGTTTTCCACACTGTTCACTTAAAATTAAATATATTGATTTGTTTGTAAATTATTACGTCACACAATTGAATATTTTATTCAGAACATTAATTAATATTTTAAAATATTTATTACATCATATATTTTTTAATCTATAAAATAATTGAGTAGAGAAATTTGGCATTATTATATATAATACAAAATAATTTATCTATCGAGTGATTATTTATTTATTTTTCAAATGTTTTATTGTTTTAACCATTTTAATGCAATATTTACAATATTTCATTTATATTTTTTAAAAAGTTGGTTATTATTTTAATAAATTTTTACAAGAGGAAAATAATTTTTTATTTTAATATGTGATAAAAAAAATTAATTACATATAGTAATTGATATTAATAAATTTTTAAAGTGAATATGGCATTAATTTTTATATGTAATTTTTATAATCATATCACTTTTGGATCTATTTATTGTTTTGAGGATAATTTTTTTTGATTATATGTAGTAATTAATGTTAATAAAATAATTGCGCCTTTCCTCTTGTAACAAAAAATAATATTTCCTGAAGGCATATATTAATAAATTAATAAAAATAAATTAAATAAATATTAAATTTACAGTCATTGAAATTATAATACAATTGTAAGTATATCAGCTTTTGGATCTATATATTTATTGTTCAAAGGATAAATTCATTTATAAAATGAATATATATATCAACTTCCCCACTCGGTTCCTAATCTGTGGATTACTAAAAAACTCCTGATACCAGCCATTACGCATTACATTGATAATACCCCTTTGGCTATTCTGGGCCATCTTCTATTCTTATAGTACCCGCATTTGTTTCTGCCCCCGCCATTACAACTTTCTGATCCGTAAATGAAGCACAAAAGTTTCATTAATTTACATATACATAAATATTGTATTAAATAATTTGATAGACAAAGTAAATATGGCAGTTATTTTTTGAAATGAAATATAACAGAGTTGATTGGAACTACTTGGTAGTTGGGATCGAGACACCAATAGTAAGACTAATACCCTAAATATTTTTACAATTTCAAGAACTCAAATCTAGATTAACATTTATATTCATTGATACTTATTTTTTGGTACATTGAAAAAGATTCATTGATACATATAACTAAGTATGTATAGTTTTGTACAAATATATGATGGAACACTCGATGTATATATCATCTGAGGAAAATGATCAATAGCACCGAGAATGTGCCTAAGGAGATTGAAGATGTTGCTTATGCGGAATTTATTGTTTATGAAACTACTCCTTTACTGGAAAAAAAAAAACAAAACACAGGAACATTACAGAAGCATAAGAAAATTCCCAACCCTCATGCTTTGAAGCTCCATAATCAAGATGTTATACACACACAATGTCAAACACTTTGTTTGCCAATACATAATAGAATCAGAACAGGAAATCAAATTAAATAGCTAACTGTGAAAACTGGCAGTCATAAATTTGGGGAAAAAGCATGCAATATCCAAAAAATCGGTAAGGAAATTCAGAAAACAAAAATCGGTAAAGAAATTTACAAATACAAAATTGGTAAGGAAATTCAGAGACCGAAAACATGACTAATACAAAGGGATTTTCTTGAAGAAGAGACCTTAACACAATCTCCTTGATAGTGGCGAGAAAAGGAAATCGCCCCAAATCTGAATTTCCTTGAGCAACGAGTGAGAGTGAGCGATGAGTGAAAATGAGTGATGACCGATGACCGATGAGTGAGATAAGTTTCAATGAGGGTGAGATTAAGATAGATAAGTGAGAGTGAGAGTGAAATGAACACATGACAGTGATGAGTGAGAGTGAGAGAGGAAAGGAATTTAAAACTTGAAATTCGAAAAATAAAATATAAAGATTATTAATTATTTTGTGGAGGTTAAATTGTCATTTTATGCAAATAAATATGACGTAACCTATTTCTATTATGACGGCTATAGAAACCGACATAACTTCCATAAAATACGGCCGTAAATAAACCACCACAATTTTCCTATTTTTTGTAGTGATTAATGAAGGGTGACCTCTGACACGTTCCAGTATATCTTACATATCCTACAACAATTGTCTTATTTGAGATAGGACTCTCTTAATTTCGCTTATAGTGTTACTTTAACCCAGCCTATTTTTGCCCCTCTCCCTACTTATCACTACACTAGAAAAGGGCTTTTACAGCGCCCCTATTACAGCGGTTTACCTAGCAGCCGCTGTAAAAACAAAAACACGGAGCAGATAATAGGATTTTATAGCGCTTAAAGAGTAAACCGCTGTAAAATCGTTACCTATTAACAACGGTTAATTATGCAACCACTGTAAACACAAAAACGCGGAGCGGATAATGGGCTTTTATAGCGGTTAAGTTTTAAACCGCTGTAAATAATTGAGTTCCACTATTTACAGCGTGTATCTACTAACCGCTGTTAATAATAGATCGTGAATATTAAAAAGTGTTTCATATGGGATTCGAACCCGGGTACCTCAAAAAATTGTATGACTTCTTATCCTCTTTTACTCCCTGAACCTCGACCTAACCATTACCCTTCTTCAACCTTTCTCTCATTTCTCAATTGTAACCTTTCTCTTAGAAACCCTAATCAGAAGCCCATCGATATGGCTCCAGTCCTCGCCTTCGATGTTACTCTTGTCCTCGTCGCCGATGTTGCTCTCGTCCTCGCCGCCGGCGTTGCTCTTGTCCTCGCCACCTCCGCCATTGAATCAACTCAAGCAACCTCCAACTCAAGGTGTTTGTCCTCTTCTCGATCTCTCTCTCTTGCTTAAATACTCTCCAAACATTAAACTCACTGCGCTTCTCCTCGTCTTCGAAGTTTCAGGTGTTTTGGTTCGTAATTCAGCGGTGGTCTCTGGTTGATTGGTAAAACTCTCCCATAACCACTTCATTTTTTTAATTTTTCCTGAGTTGAATCCGTTCTGTTGCCATCATTTTTTCCAGGAACTATAAGCAGTGTTGTGGCTCAAGATTCCTAGTTTGGTATGTTTTCCAGTTCAGTAACTTCATTTTCCAATCCTTTTTAATTGCGTACTTTCTTATAGAAGATAATTAAATGTTTCATGTGAAAAGAAAAATGTTATAGAATATAAATTTGTTGACATTCAACTCTTAGAATTTGTCTATATAGGTTGTATTTGACTATAAGATACTTATGACACTAAGGAATTGAAGTAAATCCTGAAAATAGCAAGCTTGATAAGAACCAGATGGATGATTTAAGGTTTTGGTTTCCTTTCTAATTGATTTAGTTTTAAAAAAGATGTCTACACAGAAGGATAGGTAGTTTTATAAAAGTCATTCAAATACAATTTTGTGTTAATGGAAATGGTAATCTCGCTTAAGAATTTATGTAAGGTTGGGTTGTATGATATGAAATGAACAGGCTTCAGGACTTGAGGATTAACATGTGGAAGTTTGTGGGCTTTGGTGACCCATCTCTATAGTGAAATGGATGTGGGCTAACCACTTATCCAATGAAGTATGACTCTCTCTACATTGCGAGTATTTCTTAGTTCCTTCTTGGATTTCAATGTGGAGAGAAGTTACGTTAGTCCAACTATCAAGAATTCAGATAAAACTAAAGCTTTAGATGGGGTAGTTCAGTCACTGATGTGTGAAAAGGTTCTTTGTTACTTCACTTAATTTTAGTCATGTTGTGTATCCTCTTATACGGTAATAATTTGGTTTAATTTTGTCTCAATTTAGTATATTACTAGTTGCATTTGGTTAGAGTTGAATTTTGAGGCATAAAGTATACACTTAGTGAAACAAGATTTACTTTGAAAAATCAATCCATGCATATGTGTTAGGAATTTTAGTTGCAGGTGCAGATTCTAACTCATAAACTAGACACAATGACTGGGTCTTCACATACTTGGCATAACATCTCCAATCTGTCAAGTTTAATCTATAGCAATTTTAGACATGTCACTTGTAAACAAAATTAGATTTTTTTGTTGCAGATGCAGATTCTAACTGTTTTATTCCTCTGTTCTTTAGCACTTGGACTAACAGTGGCTCTTGGTTTAGCAATTGCATATCCTATACTATTTTCCTAGCCCTTATCCTTACTATCTATGCTCTAATTTTTTAATCTTTTCTGACTTGTTTGCAGATATGGTCAGGCATTTAGGTGAGTTGGGCATATGCCAAGAGCAGTAGGGAGGATACCTTAGGTTACTTTTTTGCATGCCATTTATTGTTGATTTTGATTATTTTTCTTCTTGGGGGCATCTCTTTTGCATGCTGATTATGTGGTGTAATATAATAGTTTATGCCTTAAGTTTATCATTCTCTGTTTTCTTTATCATTCTCTGTTAAATTCAGGTTGTTAGTCATGCTATAAGGGAAAAAAAGCATAGGACTCTATCTTTTGAGTTACTTTACGTAAGTTTTGCTATCTGGTTTTGTTTAATAAAGTAGGATTAATTTTCTGCAATCTGTTTATTGATTCATGATATTTGTTTGTAGTAGAGATTCTTATTCATTGCATGCTGAATCACTGATGCAGTAGTTCTTGAAAATTCCTATCCGATCTAAGTTCCCTATACTATATCTTTAAGTTGAGTCCTCATACACAGACTAGAACATAAGCTTGTCATTATTGTAATTCTTACTGCCCACTTAGGTACCTTGAGTTATTTCCGAAGCCTCTCAAAAGCATTACTTTGGTATCTCAATAATTATGGTATTAAATACACTTTCTAGGGGGTAAAAATACAACTTCTAGGTGATAAAAATATATTGTGCTTCCTAGTGCCATTTATGAATTTCTTCCTACCTCTTTTCTCTCTCTTTCTGTTTGC
Organism: Lotus japonicus; assembly: GCF_012489685.1. Lineage (NCBI taxonomy): Eukaryota > Viridiplantae > Streptophyta > Magnoliopsida > Fabales > Fabaceae > Lotus > Lotus japonicus. The sequence continues at coordinate 109,467,915 of NC_080041.1, read as the reverse complement.
TACATAAAACTAAGCTTAACCACTTATGCAGTGGTTGTTGTGTGTGGAGCAATTTACTTGGTCTGTCTTCTGGTTGGATATGATTCCTTCACTGAGATATGGTTCTTGCCTTCTGCTGTTGTGTCACGGTTTCAAGGTATATCCTTTTTCTTTCCAACTTCATTACTATTGTTCAGTCAATGTAGATAATTGTTTGGGAAAGGGCATTGCAGGAGCAAAACAACAAGCTAGCAAAGGTATAAGTTTCATTCCTCATTAACATTTCAATCTAAGTCTTCTAACCAATAAATGATTCAAAATTTATATTTTATTGCATTTAGACTAGACTAAGGAGAAAGCGAAGAAACTAACAGAACATCCACCTACCCAGCTCCCCAGAAAACACTTGCAAATGTTCTTCCACCTCCAACTTATATTCTTCAAAGCTAATGACACCAAAAAGACAATTTCCTTCTCTAACTCACAGGTACTTATCTTGTTTCTCTCTTCTAAGTAAGTATTGTAGACAAGGGACGTCTCAGTGTCACTTTTCTTTTCTTAGGGGTTCACTCTTTGTTTATATATGTTTGGGCATGGTTGCTTAGAATACAATGTCTTGCCAACTTTATATATGGATCCTAATACAAGGACTATGGGGGTGAAGATTTAGTGCTTTGTAATTAATTTACTATTGAGCTGTTTTTTTCCTTTCTCATCTCTTCAATTGCCAATGGAGATTGATTTTTGTAACTAACAATTACCTTCTAAGTTTGAGGTCACCATTTTCTATTGTCATGACTGGTGACATTTACTTATGTTTGTTTCCAAACTGTTCTTTTGTAGGAATGCAAGTTTTTGAGAACTTATCATGCATAATCTGAATGCTATTGGAAGGTATAACTTGTTCCTCAATGGTAACCTATTAATTATATTTTTATCATTTGCTTAATTTCTTAATGGCATAGTTATGCTAAATTATACTTGGTAGAGAAGTCTAGAAAGATACATAATCAAATATGATGTTTCAGGTTGCCATTCATTTTTGGATTAGTGGAGTTATTATGCTCTAGCATACATTAGAATTTAAATTATGTTAGTGCTTATTGTATTTTTAAGCTTTTGATGATATCTTATTTTAGAAAAATGACGTACATTAGATACCTAGACAAAAACTCTCATGTTTAGGTTAATTATTGACATGTTGAAGTTTAGGAAATGTTGATTCTAAATATGGCTGAATGTAGAAAAATGTTGATCTTATGGCTGAACAGGGGGTAATTCAGGGGCTGAAAAAACTGTAATTGACATCACTCAATTATAGCGGTTAAACATAAAAACCGCTGTAAAAAGTAAGACAAGTACAGCGGTTAAGCTACATAACCGCTGTTGTAGGTGCGTATTTACAGCGGTTATTCTGAATAAACCGCTGTAATAAGGAACATTTTACAGCGGTTCGAACCGCTGTAGAGTCTTTTACAGCGGCGAGATCTACAGCGGTTCAGAACCGCTGTAAAAGGCCTTTTTTAAGCGCTGTAAAAGGCTATTTCTGGTGTAGTGTATGCAGATAAAATTTTTGCCATAGGGTGTTTGTTTGAAGTTTGAGAGAATTCAAAGGGACTTTATATGGAATTCTAGTGATAGAAATTCATCAACTCATTTTATCTTGTGGGAGATGTGTAGACCAAAAAGCACGAAACATGTCAATTTATTTTCTTTCAAAGATAACTCAAAAAATTATATATTTATTTTTTTCTATTCGTTATTTGTACCCACTTTCTTCCTTCCTTCCTGCAACAAAGTAATGGGGTAGAGTTCAAAATGGGTACTAAAAGGCCAGTTTCATTGTATATGAATAATGGTCAAATTATGGACCTGATCATATGCCGACTTGGTGACGCAAAGATGAAGACCAAGTCACCTTTAACAAGTGTTCAAATCAGAGTTTTAATCAATATCTAAGAGACAATAAGTCAATAATTGTCACCTTTATTTCCAAGTCTTATACCTTATTAATATATAGTGAAATCAGATATGAACTTCCTCAAGTACCATTTGTTAGCTTCACCAAATGGACCTCTACACTCTAGTTCACCTCCCTTACTTGTTGTCCACGGCACTTTGCAATTGACTCTTTGACTCAAAGATTCCATTCCATCACTAAGCAATAAACTAAGCGCACCAATCACCACCTTAATTTATAGTTCATTGCATACGTCACATCAATGTGAGATATCTGCTTCTGTTTGTCAAATTTGCTTTTGCTTGAGATTCTAAATTAATTTTCGCACTCAATTAATTAACATGTTTGCAATCTTAATATAATAAAGTTAACTGTTGATACTTTGCCATTTCAACGCGTGATGAACGCATGTTATGATGGTGTGTTTCGTGCCACCGGACCTTGGCTAGAGTGATTTATGCGCAAGTGTCTTGATTAATGATGTCTATTATATACTTTTGGGGATATATTCTATACCATCATGCATTGCTTGTGGCAAAACGATGCTGGAAGTATGGATGGAATTGAATGTGATTCCTTAGCTACTGACTGTGCATTTACTTGACAATAATGGCTTCTTCTCCCTCTCATATCCCTAGGCCTAAGGTATAGTCGATTCAATTGTTAAAGGAAAATCGTTGGTAATTATGTAAAAAATAATGCATTGTGGTAGAACGCTAATAGGGACAACTCCAGCAAATTCATTTAGGCCCACGATTATACTAAAGGGATTTTATTAATTGATAGAAGCTTCACTTCTATTTGAGTTTCTATTCATTAGGACAATTTTTTCTATTACCCCTTTGTTTCGGTCTTATTATTCTATTAGTCCTTGTATTTGTAAAAGCGTCTGATTTTGGTCCCTCAGTCAAAAAACCGCCAGTAATTGTAAAAAAACCGTCACTAAACGTCATTTTTTGGCTAAAAGACCAAAATCAAATACTTTTACAAACACAGGGATTAATATGACCTTTAACCCTTCTAGTTAATTCTTTGAGCCTGTTATTAGTCCATGTTCTAAATGCTAGAGTTTCACTATATATTGTACGGTTTTCTGACAAATAGAAAATAACCAGAAAAATTGACTAAATGTCTAATTTTACTTTATTTTCTTAATTTCTCTTTTATTTGCTCTCCAGTGAATTTACTTAGTAGAGTTTCTCTTTATCAAATTGTCTTTGAGAAAAAAAATTTGCATGTAGACGTAGCATGGACGGATCTACTTGAAGGCTAGGTGTGGCTTTCCACACCAGTTTTTCTTTTCTTTTTTCAAAAAAATAAATTATATGCTTAACAAGAAAACCCAACATCTAATTGCAAGTTATTTTTCAATCTAAAGTTTATTGTTTTGATTTTACTCATGTCTCTAATTGCAAATTATTTTTAACATCTCACAATTAAAAACCACAATTTATAGAAGAGAAATTAAGAGATAACCCAAAGGAGAAGACCCAACATCTAATCCTAATAGAACCAGAAGATTCTTCTAAAATAGTTTAAGGAGTTTGTTTAAATTTCTTAGAGATATAATTTATCTATATGTACATTCACAAATATCCAAACTATGAAATTATTGTTTAAGTTTTAAACATCAAGTTAATTAGTGTAATTTCTCTCTTTAGTATTTTCTTGTACATTCACAATTTCCTTGTGTTCGTTGGTTTTCTTCTATTTTTCTTGTATAGGCAGTTTTGCTTGAGTTTGGTGGTAGCAGTCTGTGTAAGCAGAACTTTCCAATAAGGTCACAAATTAGTAAAGTTACACTTTGTTGTCAAGTGTCGTGTGTTCGGTGCTTTGATAAGTGTTGTAACCTACTATATGCTGTTGTTGATTTCTCATGCATCTCATATTTTTCGACCTCCATTATTAGTGTAGTAAAGATTGTTGTTTTCATATTATATTTTCCCTGTTTTATTGTTCCTGTTTCTTTACTGTATTGTTGTTTTTACTTTGTTTACTTTGTTTATTTTGTTATATTTTGTTGTAAGTCTAGTCCTTCTTGGACTGTAATCTCTTCTATTTCCATGAGAAACATTTTCTCATGATTTTATCTATAGTATTTCTCTTTTTCAAAAAAAAAAAATTCAATATATTTTAATCTATAATTTCTTTTATGTTCAACCACACTAATATATAAGGTCTGAATCCGCCCCTGAAACGTAGTAGACTAACATCATGTGGCCTTTTTTTCTCTTTAAGGGATGTAATCATTTAAATACATTTGAGAAGTGTATCATCAACCTTATATGAATTTAATTTAACTATATACCACTAAATCAACACCTGATTGATTAAACTATCTGTCCGTTGATGATATTTACATTCAAGAAAAAAAGTTGAAAGAAACCAAGTTGTCTAAGTTATCACTATCGTTCAATGAATAATGAATATTGTGGCCTACACTTATTTAATACTCCTACCAAATGATTGTGGATATATTCTCCTGCATGATTTCGTTGGTGGTGCGCGTTCCCTTTCCTCAATCAGTGTTCAATAAGTCTAGTTTGAGCGTTTGCACCTTTTTTATTTATTTTATTAAAAAAAAAGTGTGCGAGTTTATACTATAAATATTAACAATAATAGTGTTTGATTAAAGTGCACACCGAAAAAACGTTGGATACTTATTTCTTTTATTGAACTTTTCTGTCTTGGTTTTTTTTTCTTGTCAATGTCTTGGTTAATTGGCCGTAAAAATTTCTTCAAACTAAATGTAAAATGGGTTGGAACTAGGGGGTTGGCTTCGGTGATACACCTAAAAACTGGCATACGGTGGTGCAGTTGAATATATACCTTTAGATATAATAATAAAAAATCAACGGTTTAGATTTAGATATTTTTAAATAATTTTAAACTTGCATTCCAATATTATCCTTTTCTCTACGGTCTTCGTTCCAGTTCCAAAACTAGCAGCACCACCAAGAGCTCCGGTGGACGTTGTCATCTCCGACGGTGACTCAAGCAAGCGCCTCCGATCAATTTTCCGGTGACCCAGCAACCCTCTATGATGCAGATCTACATGGTGGCTGAGTTTTGTGATACCTCTCACTCTCTCTCCCAAATTAACAAAAAGGAAAAATGTAAGAAAAGAGCTAAAAGATCCAAACTCACAAATCTGGTGATGAAACGAATGAATCTGAATCTGTTTATACTGCAAATGAAAAAAAGAAGAAGAAAAAGAAATTGGTATGTAAGAAAACCTGAAATTGTTACTGTAAATGTCACCCTCCCTTGATTTTGCTAGCAAAAAAAATAGATCTGATCTGAAAACAAACAACTAGGTCATTAATGGATGGAACAAAAGGGGGAAATATGGAGGGTATTTTCCAGCGGATGAGAGGTGGTGGAGGGCTGCCGGTGATGATGCACATTTACTTCCTCCATGGATTCCGGCCAACTTGTGATTCATAAAAAAAAATTGGGAAGATGAAAAATATTCATGGGCATTATTGTCATTGACTATTAAAATTAAAGTGTACCACGGTGAGTCACTTTTAAAGTAGAGTTTAATGGATATGCACTGACAGTGTAAAATAGTTTTACACTGTCATCCAATCAAAGCATGCCACATAGGAGAGATAATTACATTTGACTTTAATTTTAATTAAAAGAATAACATATTTTCTGATTTTGCGGAATTCAATTGAATGTCTGTGTAAAACTATTTTACATTGTCAGTGCATATCCATTAAACTCTTTAACAGAATGTTTGGTTGGAGGAGAACGGAGGGGAGGGGAGGGGAGGGGAGGGATTTTTAAAATCTAATCTTGTTTGGTTCAAACTTTGGGAGGGGAGGGGAGGGGAGGGGAATGGAGGGGAGCAAAATCCCTCCAACCTCAATTTTTTGTTCCCCCCAAAAGTGGGGGAATTAGGAGGGGAAATAAATTTCAGACAGAAATAACCCTACACAAATCTAAAAATTACAATTTTTTATCCGCCGCTGTCGCCCCCTCTTCGGTCTCTCTCTACCGCTGCCGCCGCCTCCTTCTCAGCGATGCTGCCCCCTGCATCCGCAACACAGCCGCAACCCCTTCTTCATCACCAATTGAATCAATCAGACCCTTCTTCTAAACAATCTTTGCTTCATAGGATTGTCGAAAAGCACACGTAGCAGTTTTTCTGTGTTCTTCTTGTTGCGTCATGTTTAGAATTCCTGGCTTTGTTAAATCTGCAAAATGTTATAAACCAGGTCTCGGAGCTTGATTGGCGAATTGGTTAATAGCTTTAAACGAAAATTGAACTGGCTTGAGCATGCCTATCATGGCATCGCTGTTCGGCAAATTGGTTAATAGCTTCGGAAATAACGTTGTTGGCCCTTACGTTGTCAACCAAGTTTTACTTATCAATTTAATGAGCTTACCAGTGATACATGAACTTAGCTTTGTTTTATAGCACAGTCCTAATATCATCTATTATTGCAATTCAAAGTCATGTGTATGATGTATCTTTGGTTGTGTTGATGCAATAATGGCTTAAGCTGATTGCAGTTATGTAAATATATAAAAAGGTATAAAAGTAATTTTAATTATAAAATCATGATGAATCAAATAAAAAAAAGTTATTTTCCCTCCCCTCCCCTCCTATGAACCAAACGTAATAAGTATTAAAATTTCTCCCCTCTCTTCCCCTCTCCTCCTCTCCCCTCCATTAAAATTCCTCCCCTCCCCTCCTTTCAACCAAACAATATGTAAAGTAACCACTGAAGACGCCGTCTGAAACTAGGGAGGGAGAGAATAATACTAAGTGGACCCTATTTTCATATTCTTGCTACATGTGGCCGTGGGGCTCGTCACGGATTTCAATTTTCAAATCTAGTTTGAGTTTCCCCACTGCTCGTATTGGTCATTCATCCTTCAAATGTCATTTTTCAAGATGCAACCCATAAATTTTAAGCAGAGCCCAAATTAAATCACTATTTAAGAACGAAGAATATAAAAAGTTACTCAGTAATTCACATTAATACAAAATGCCTTTTGTACCAACTAATAATATTTGTTCTAATCATAATTAAAACATCAATTTCAATACATATTTTCTTAATATTTTATCCATCCTCCAATTACCATAGATAGGACTTATCCAATTTTTACAGTACAACGATTAGCTGTTGCCGGACTAGCGGTACACCGGTACCCACCATTTCTTTTTTGGGATCAAATCAATATCAGCAATGCAGGGGTCTCCCTTCACCACCCCCATGAGGGTGATCTATAGGGTTCATAACTACTATTCTTTCAAAACCTCTTCCCAAACTGTACAAACTTTTTAACTAATTTATTTGTCCTCAACTGCCACTAAATTTCATGGAATTAAGCTAGAGATTTCTTCTAAAAATACAAGCCCTGATCAGTTGATAATGATAATAATGCAATCTTTGAGACCGTGCCCTCTTAATGAAGGGTATCTCAAATAGATTCGTCCCTAATGTATTCACGTACAATAATGAGGGGGTTCGCATCTATACGTGTAATGTGGTGGTTGGGCCTACCCACCCTATTTGTAACATGATTTATGGGTTTACCGGAGGGTACTCTATGGGCTTGGATATATGTCCATGAAGTGTTTTCTTTTTCAGGCTTTTCCTTAAAATCCTATGATATATAAAGTAATATCTACCCCTGGCAATGCAAATTCTTTCTTTTAAATGAATTTAAAGTTTTCAAATATATTTAAGAAAATTGGCAAAAAAATATTTGTGACAATTTAATTAGTTACTTATTTTTTGTATATTAATTAATAATTTATTGGTATCATAAATAAATAGGTAATTTAAGAATGTGTTGCTTCTGGTAATTAAAACCAATGTATTTCAAGTATCAAGGCATTCATCAGCATCTTATACATCCCTGCCAACCACGTATGCAGGCTTTGTAAGGAAACCTTTCTACATAATCTTCGGGATTGTGATAAGGTCAAGCCTATTTAGTATTATTTCCTCCATCCCTTGCAAACTCAATTATTTATCAGTCAACAGCTTGAAGTCCGGATGAGAGAAAATATGTTTGCCAAACAGGATATAAACCCGAAGATAACAAAGTTGCAGATTACTTGACAAGTCACACTGCTAAGGCTTTTCCCATCTATAATGTGAGTAGTGTGAACCTTCCATCATTCATGGTTTATTACAGCATATATGAATTGTTTACACAATATTACGGCAAGGATGTATCAATGTACCATAACCTTCAGATCAAGTGCACTGCCATTGAAGAGATTCACTTTTTTTTTTTGGTCAATTGAAGAGATTCACTTCAAATCTATAATTGGGATACTGCTTTGGGCCAGGTTTGCTACAGTGTTTGTATATGTACTCCATTAACCATTATTATACTCTATCATCAGCACAGAGCCTAAAGGATCCAGTGCTAGATGTGGTAGTGTCTTCAAGAATTTCTTAGGTGTTTGGATTGGCGGTATGTTAGTAATAGATCCATATCCACATTGTCAGGGAGTTGCCAACCCATATGAACAATCTTATAGATGGGAAAAGCCTTAGCAGCGTGGTTAAGGGGGCATAAAATTTGAGCTTACTTCGTGATATCTAGTCTTCACTTCTGACATAAACCCCTATGCTTAGAATTTGAGCTTAACTCACATTTAAGCTTAGAATTTGAGCTTATTCAGCAACCACTAAATATGCCTCAATACCTATTCATAAGTCTATATTTTATCACTCAGAAGTCATATATAATTATATATTCATCTCTATATTAAATAATACAACCAAAAAACTGGCCTCATTAAAAAAGTTATTTTGCATAGAGTGCTCTTTGGATTACTATGTAATTGCTCTCTATCGACCAAAAAAAATAATCAGACCTCAGTTGCTATTTTAGTTGGTCTATGATGAGTGACCCCCAACAGAACTGGCCTAAGATAATCAACATGGGTAACAGCAATTACTTTCAGTCAGTTACTTAGCAGTTAGTACCTCGGTTTTCTCTTTTCATTTCACTATGCTTTAACCAACTTAATCAACATGTTTCAACACATTGTGCTCTCACAAACAACAAAAAGATTAATTTTCCATAAACATAGGCTATACATACAACATAGCAGCTGTTAAAAACATCCAATATGGAAGGACTCACAAAATATGTTCCATTTCTAGCCAAAACATACATGCACTAGTTCCAGCATCCAAAAATATATATAATCTCCGAGATGTTGTGACATAATACATTTAATTAATAAAGAACAAAAGAGGAAGCTTAATGAAGCTTTATTAAGCAAAGATCGACCTACTTGTACAAAGAAACACCAGAAATGGTGGATTGAACTTTCACACAAGTAACTGTTATAGCCTGCAAATGCTGCTCGAACATCACTAACATCGCATCCACTAATAATTTACTGCATCACCTTTATAAGGAAGATTGAACAGATGGGTGGTGAAAGAATATTTTGCGGCAGAGCTCCTTTCTTACTCAGCTCTAGACTGGCCAGCACGAGAAGACAATATAATACCAACAATGAGACCATAAAGGGCAAGAGCTTCAGCAAAGATGAGAATGAGGATCATTCCAACAAAAAGTTTTGGCTGTTGTGCATTGGCTCTGCACAAGGAGGGAATGATTCAATAGGTATTAGTGTAAGAGGTAAGTCCACATATCAAATTCACACTAGATGAAAACTAGTAAAGGCAGATATGAGATTATGCATATATGTTCCATGAAGGTTATTTAAGGGTTGAAAATGCTAGATAGCTAGAGAACGTTTTGCAATGTAATGATATATTCAAGGACCTAAATATTGAATCGCTTATTGATTTACAATTCAATAAGGCAATAGAATAGAAGCAATTAAGAACAAATTAAAATAATCATATGAGAAATAATCAATCAACCAATGAATCATATATGAGAAACAAGAGGAAGGGTTATAGTATAGATACCTAACACCAGCATCGCCAACTATACCAATAGCCATGCCAGCGGAGAGTCCAGCCAAGCCACAGGCAAGACCAGAGGAGAGATGTGCATAGCCATCAAAGAGATAATAAGATTTGGCCTTTGGGTTAATACCGGTACTAATGATGACCGCAATAATAAGGCCATAAATACCCAAAACTCCAGCCATGACAACAGGAACAATAGACTTCATCACCAACTCCGGTCTCATCACACCCATGGAAGCCACTCCCACACCACTCTTTGCTGTGCCATACGCAGCTCCCATACCTTCCAGTGCCAACAACAATTCAAATTATATGAAATTCTCAATAATAGCACAATAACTAATAATAATGGAGATGCTTACAAATTCGATAGTTAACACGCAAGAGAATTCAAATTATATGAAATTCTCGGTGATTAATTATTGATAACAGAATAATAATGGCGAAGCTTCGGAATTCAATAAAGTGCAATGACTCTTTGTTCATGAAATCATTCTGATTTACTCACATCACACATCAAATTAACTAACAAATTACACATGTTAAAGTTAACGATCTGCGCCTAACTAATTGAATCCTACATAAAAAGTTCAAAATCCGATCCGATCAAAGCATAACTAAATCAACAACCAATAAGACCTAGAAGCTTAAAACTAAAACGACATATACGATTTCGAACAAGAAATTTCATTAAAATTGAAATTGACAAGATATTATGGGATGAAAAATAAAGATCTAATTGAGATGAGATAGGAGGAAGAGATTACAGGAGAAGACAAGGGCAGCTGCGGCTCCAAGGAAGCCGAAAAACGGTGCAGTTTCATCACCGCTGAAGCCAGCCATCACGGTGCAACGACGTCGAATAGATCTGAGAAATTCAAATTGGAATCGGGAGAGAGAGAGAGAGATCTGTAATCTGTTGTGTTGCAGAAGGAGTGGAGAGAATAAGAAGAAGACGTGGATTTTCTATGCCCAATCCCGTACTACCCGTCTGTCGTCATGGGTGGGTAGAATCACCCGAGATATAAACCAAGTATTGTCCAGGCCCAACTTATTTCTCATCTGAAAAAAAAAACATATTTTTGGACATAACACATTAAAACCTCTTCATTAAGAGGTGAAACCCCTTAGGAGGGCAGTTAGAGGCCACTAGAGGAGTCATCCCCTCGTAGACATTGTGTGTTATATTAGAAAATTAGTTTGTGGAAAACATTTATCCGCATGGAATAATAGCCTTTAACTATATTGAAGAATTTTAATTGATTATGGTTTGTTTGTATTTAAGCTCCTTTAAGTTAATGTCGTCCAAGATTTTTGTTCCCTTTTCACGTTGAGCACACATTATTAGAATGTGTAGTCTCATATTTCAAAGCATGAGGTTGTCTAAATGATCAATGAGAAAGTTTAGGTTAAATAACTCATAATCCAATCACATTGGAGATAAGTGAGTTGGAAATAAAATATAGAAATTCAAACTCACTTATCCTCAATGTGATTGGATAATGAGTTATTTAACCTAAATTTTCTCATTAGTCATTTAGACAACCCTCAAAGCATATTTCTACTTTTGTCACCAAATTCAAAAACATACTTGATCATTGATTATTTTGTAACCTATTTAAGTGTTTTTTTTCATAACTACTTATCACAAACATACACTCTAGAGTTTATGACTTATTTACATAAACTCTTTTGTCCTATACTAATGCTATCATCCCACAATAAGACATCCTAGAAAGCTTATGATGTCTTTTTCCCGGTAAGAATTTTCTGTTCTCACGACAAGTTTTTCTACAGTTTTAGGTTCTTTTGTTTTGTTTTCTTTCCTCTTCAAATTGTCCATTAACTCCTATTGTTAAAACATTCCTCTCAGTTGCACATATTTGGGAGGAACGTAAGGAAGAGGAACTTGGCAATGTAAAAGAGTTTTGGCCAACACATTTGGGAGGCACATGTTGTATCTATAAGTGCAACGCCTTCGAGTGAAAAATCTTGCCCGCAAGGCTTTTGTGACGGGTTTATTTTCTGTCGCAAATACTTCCTAACCCTACAAAAATAATATATAAAATATAAAGCTATTTACGTTTTGTTTGCGACGGATATTTATCCGTCACTAGTTTTTGCGGCAGAATGTTTGGAAGCAGGGTTAGTCTAATGTGCACCACTAAAAAAGAGGTGTAAAATTGCACCTATGGATTTGACCGGATGCAGCAAGTTGCCCATGTTTTTTAATTTTTTTAATATATAATAAAAGAAAATGAGAGAATATACACTTATACAACTTTGCCCTGCAAATTGGAAGTTCGGCACAGATTCACCATATACAGCAGGTCATCGAAACAAACGATGAGAGGGTTAAGGCCACCACCTCAACGGCGAGGGTCACCGTCACCGCCACTACCCACCCCGATGAATATGAATTAGGCCACAAGAAACCCACGAAGGTTGAAGATGAGGCTTATCACGAAGTGGCGGAAAGGGTAGTTGACAACGCACGCCAAAAGCAGGATCCGCCTCAACGGTGACTTTCACCACCGCCACCACCAGCTCAACGGCGAGGGTTACCACCACAAACCACTCGCACCAATAGATCTGAACCAGGCTATGGGCAAACCTGCGCCGCGAAGAGGGTGAAGGACAGAACCATTACAGCTTGGTAACTGTATTCGACCCATTGAAAAGGGGATCTGTTCTATTACGAGAATGAAAAATTGAAAAACATCTACATGGCTATTTTGTCGCTATGAACAGAACATGTCAGGGAGGGGGAGAAAATGGTTCCTAACCAAGGGAAGAGGGAGGGAGGGTTTATGGTGAATCTGGTTTCAATGTTTTTTATGAGTCCAGATATGGAGAGAGGGTTTGTGCCTCGGGTGAATAAGGTTTCATACTTTCATTGACATCTCTTTCAATGGTGGAATTGGTGGTGGTGTCTATCCAATTGGAGAAGCATCATTCAGAGTCCGCTGTGGAGCTTCAATTTGTTGTCTTCCAGTCACCGTTGTCTCAATTCTAAACCTAAAAAGGGCTTTTCTGTCAATTTAACCATATTAACCAAGAAAATATATTTTATTTTTATTATATAAAAAATTAAAATATTTGAATTACCTGTTGCATCAGGTGAAATCTATGGGTGTAATTTTACACTACTTTTTAAAAGGTGCACATTAGGTGTCACCTATTTTTGTAATGATGAAAATGAAATTCAAATTCCCGTGTAATTTTGAAATACAGTAGTAATAAACTACTACTAAACCCTACTCTGTTTCCGAGCAACTATTTATCCAACGCCGAACGAAGAAGCACTTCAGCAAACCGGTGAACATGGAGAACGACCATGTCGAGTCTCCGGAAACAGGCTCGGCACCGGTTCAGCGAACCACAGAGGAACTCATCGCAAGGGCCATAGCTCCTGTCAAGAAGGACTTCCTCTGTCCTCCTCCGGTTCGAGCTCCTCCGCCTCCTTCAGACGCCGGCGGCGACGACAAGGCCCCTCCTGTCATCAAGGAGAAGAAGTCTAAGCGCCAGTTCAAACGCGAACGTCTTCAGGAACAGAAGTCAGCACAAAACCTGTGTTCGCAAATTGCCAAGACAGGTGATGTTACTTCATGTCCGTTCAAAGACAAGTGTCGCTTCAGCCATGATTTGGAGGCATTCAAAGCACAGGTACTTAGCTCCTACTCATTTTTATTTATTGATTCTCTAACTTGTGTGGAGTGAATTGTTTGTTTCATTTCAATTTTCAAATCTAATTGTTTTGCAGAAACCACCTGATCTTGAGGGAGAATGTCCTTTCGTTAAAGCTGAAGGCTCTTGCCCTTATGGGCTAGGCTGTAGATTTTCAGGTACGCATCAACAGGGTATGCCCTCTGCTAATTTGAATGGTGACAGGAGGAAAAGTTCTGAGATGAATGGTTTTAGCAAAGATGTTCAAAAGCTTTTGTGGAAAAATAAGATGGCCTTCCCCAAAGCTGAGGCCAACCTCAAACGTCTTGGCCTCTTGGTATGTTGTTTTTTCTCTTCTTTTTGCTGCTTCTTCCTCTTACTTAGTGTGTGTTTGGATCAGCTTTAGCAACATTTGTTTTGAACAAAATTGATTCTACTAAAATTGCGTATGGTAAATGTGAGCTAAAATGACATGGATTTTGTAGTGTAATGTTATGAACTTCAGTTGTATAATCTCAGAATGGTTATGTTTAACGTAGAAGTAACTATTTGTTGTGGCAAGTGGAATTGGTTATGTAGAATTTATTCTACTCTACTGGTGCACACAAACATCATTTCAATGGGTTAGAATTGATTTTGACCAAGAAGAATTAATTGTGGTTTCCAAACATGCTTGTAGAAAATCATCCTATAAAAGGTGAAGATTTTACCAGCTGTAGGGGAACGAATTAAGGTTTTTATTATTCAGCTGGTTTTGAAGCAAACCACACTTGTAAGGTGCCTTTGTGAAGTATTTACAGTTTTTTTTACACATTCAAAGAATAAAGACTAATTAGTGATGGCTTTACTGAAATACTAGGTACAACATGCCTTTAGTAGTATCCCTTTATGTTCTTGGCTCTTCTTTAAATCTGGATTTTCAAATTTTTTCTCTCCACTCCATTTTGATTAATCAAACTTTCCTTTTCTTTTCTCGAATCTTTGCAGGGACTCTCAAAGTCAAAGGGAAATGCCTTGCGAAATAAAGATAGTGGTGACACTAGTTCAAATAAATGTGTTCAATCTGACGACAATGGCTCTTGCGCGGTTACATCTGACTTGGGCTCCAAGTTAGAATGCTCTGCAGAAGTCGATAAAGATGGCGACTTTGATGGAAAACTTGAATCTGGTGTAATTTGTCCACAGAAGAGAAGAAAAACTGCAGAAGATGATGGTGCTGGGGAAATTGAAAATGAAGGTCATAAATTCATCTTTGACTTAAGTAATTATACTTATGATTGATATATTCTTTTTCCTTCATGTCTAGTGTAACTTAGCTTCATACTGCTGAAATAGATGTCAGAGTTTCTGAGCAAGTTACTGAAAGCTGCATAAAATCTGAACCAGATGCAGGAAATGATGATATTACCCCAGAAACCGATCTAAGCCTTAAGTTACACTTGCGTGAAAAGAAGCTTATTGATTTCAGAGAGAAGTTGTATCTTGCACCCTTGACCACTGTTGGAAATCTCCCTTTCCGGAGGGTTTGCAAAGTATTGGGAGCTGATGTAACATGTGGTGAAATGGCAATGTGCACAAATCTTTTGCAGGTACATGCCTGGTTTTATGCTTGTTGATTTCGTTCTTTAATCCTGTGCATGATGTGTATTCTTTCTGTAGTTTTATCCTGGTATACTGGCTACTGTGCTTCTAGCTTGTTAAAGTTCGAGTAGTGGTTGATCTATTAAACTTTGATAATTGATATAATATGATATATATTTCAGGCAGCTCCCATATAGACTTGTTCGGCATCTGTCCTTTTCTCACCATAATTAATTGATCCAGTCTAGTTGGCTTATATCCCCTAAAAATTGACAATCTTGCATTGAAGAGATGCTTCAAATCATGAAAACCTTAACTTAAGAACCGATAATTTTGTGTCCTTGCTTAGAACAGTTATGGGCTGAAATCTATCACCAATAATGTAACTTGTTTATTTTTCTTCTCCTGTCCTTTTTTATCCTGCACAACCCTGTCTCCATCATTTTTGTAGTCTTAGAATTTTTTATTCTGCACAATTCTATCATCTTTTTTGTAGTTTTTCTTTAATGCTGAAGCTGTATTTTCATACCTTTCATCATGGGTATAGGGTCAAGCTTCAGAATGGGCATTGCTGAGACGTCATTCATCTGAAGATTTATTTGGTGTACAAATCTGTGGGGGATATCCAGAATCTGTGGCACACACAGTTGAACTAATAGAAAAGGAATGTACCGTAGACTTTATTGATGTGAATATGGGTTGCCCTATTGACATTGTTGTGAATAAGGGTGCTGGATCAGCTCTTCTTACAAAACCAATGCGGATTAAAAATATTGTAGAAGTAGCTTCAGGAACCGCAGATAAACCAATAACTGTGAAGGTATTTTTGCCATGCTAAACACTATTCATTTGGACACTGACAACTTCCTCCCTTTCCTCTGTTCAGTGGCTCTGAATTTTTTTTTCATGCTGGACCAAGTCCTGTGAGCTTTTCTCAAGATGTTTACACCCCCGTTTCTCCATTATAACAGGTGCGGACAGCTTATTATGAAGGGAAAAATCGCGTTGATTCTCTGATAGCAGACATTAGCTCTTGGGGGGCTAGTGCAGTGACAATACACAGTAGGTCACGTCAACAACGCTATAGCAAGCTTGCTGACTGGAACTACGTTTACCAGTGTGTCAGGAAGGCCCCTAATACTTTGCAAGTAGTGGGGAATGGAGATGTTTATTCATTTGAAGACTGGAATAATCACAGAACTGAATGCCCTGAACTTGCAACATGCATGATTGCGCGTGGTGCCCTGATTAAAGTAAGTATCACCTTGGTTCACATGACCATATTATCTCACTGAGTATAATATCTTATGCTAGCTGTATTCATTGGGAACATTATGCTTGCCTGACCTGGACAAATCTTTTTTTTTTTTTTACTTTGAATCATGTCAACTAATGACTGTGTTATGCAGCCTTGGTTATTTACAGAGATCAAGGAACAGAGACATTGGGACATTAGTTCTGGTGAGAGACTAAATATTCTCAAAGATTTTGTGCATTTTGGCCTTGAACACTGGGGTTCTGACACAAAAGGTATGGTTTACTGCAAATGTTTGAGAGAGTTCATGCAAATAGCTTATAGCCTACCTAAAAGTTGTTTTGTGCTAATTTTCATAAACTGTTCAGATTAGCTTATGATTAAGAACTCAGGCTATTTCAATAAGTTTCTCAAATGAACTTATGAATAAACGCATATGTGATAAGCGCTTATTTCCATGAATGCTTAATCGACTTGTTTACCCAAACGCACCCTGAATGTGCCTATTTTCTCTTTTGTTTTCACTATGTTGTGGACTTCTTATTTTATATATTGCGTTATAGGTGTGGAGACAACCAGGCGGTTCTTGTTGGAATGGCTTAGCTACACTTGTAGGTATATACCTGTTGGTCTTTTGGATGTGATTCCGCAACGAATAAACTGGCGCCCACCATCTTACTTTGGGCGTGATGAGCTTGAAACAGTGATGGCCTCAGAGTCTGCAGCAGACTGGGTATGCGCAACCCTTCTATTTCTTTAGAATTGTGAATGGACATTAAAAAATGCCGATAGACCGCAGTATATGAAATCATTTTCTGGAATATACCATGGCTATAAATTTAATGTAGTATATTAACCTGAGTTCTTTTTTCCTATTAAAAATATATATTATAGCATACCAGTTCTAAATTACGCTAAAGAATGTTTATATTTTTATTTTCATACACAGATAAGAATATCAGAGATGTTACTAGGCAAGGTTCCAGATGGCTTTACATTTGCACCAAAGCACAAATCAAATGCTTACGATAGAGCTGAAAATGGTTAATTTTGGAGTTTGTTTTCAACGCTGATATTGATGACAGTCTTTCTCTTCTCAACTGAAGAGACATCTATGAGTATTTGATACCTTTGCTGAAGATACATCTGTGAGCATTCTTTACGCTTTGTTTCAATTGCGGGAGTTGTTCATCACTGACCTTGACTTTTCAACCCATATATTCATGGATAGCTCCACTCGGATGCTAAGAAACAAACATTTGATAATCATTGAAATTTGAAATGTAAGCAATCATTTATTCTAGAGTATTGCTAACTTGCATGCTTGGATCAATTTGAAATTTTCTATATTTCCTAAGTTGTCCATGACTTCAAAGATGTCTTTCTTTTTTCCGCTTAAAGACATTATTTTCTTATTTTGATCCAGTTGTAATTTCATCTGCCGTTTAAAGAAAGCTTTCGAAACGTGACATTACATCCATTTTAATGATGAAGGGCCCATGTGTGTTTATAATATATATTGACATTGCTATGTTAGACCCAAAAAAGACATTGATGTTATTATAGCATAATATTTTCATGGATCGCGGGTGGTTACTGGTAACATTGAAAGAACAATCCATCGCCAATTGCAACAAAACCAATCAATTAGTCAGTAGTCGAGTTTAATTCTAATATTAAAAAGTCTTGTCTTGTACTTAGACCAAAAATAATAAATAAGAGCAATACTATTTATTGGCCTTTAGGCTTTATGTTCTTGATGTTCCTCCTTTAGAATGTAGGGAGTTCTTTTCCATGGGTTTTTTGGGAGCTTCTTTTCCTAGATTTGTCATCATGTGCTTTTTCGGCCTTCTAACCCTCCATTACCAATACAAAAGTTGCAGGAAATGCAAGAATTACTGATATGTCAAAGTTAAATGTGTTTTTTTACAGAAATCCGAAGAGTAACCAGTGATATAAGTATCTCTTCATGTGTTTCTTATACTAACATTTAGTATTTTCCGTGAAGTACATCATACTTTCACATCTTAGTATTCTTAAAGCTGGTACATAATTTTATACTAAACAAAAGGGACAAAATCTTGGGTTCATAAATAAATAATCCCCCCACTTGTCTGAATTCTAAGTAAGAAACAATTGGTACTGAGCATTAGCCTCCAGAATCCAAATTTCTGGATTAGAGTAAGCAAACTTTTTGTACTTAGATTATACCGTTTGACATCTATCTGCCAAGCACCCACTTTATCTTGTAAGTTACTCCATACCTTCTTGTAAGTTACTCCATACCTTATATGGGATTCCTGTACTGCAAAATCTCAAATAGACAAATCGGACAATTATTAGATACTAGCAATCTTCACCTCTTTCTGATTTCGGTTTGCTTGAACCAAACTCTCATCAATAGATTCCAAACTCCCATTTAAGCCATTATCCACTAAGTTACCAACACTCTTGACTTCAAGTTCAGTAGGTTCAACAGGATACCTCCCGGAGAAGCAAGCATAACAGAAATTAGGAGAGTCATCTTCTCCCAACAATTTCTTCAAGCAATCAAGTGGAAGAAAAGCGAGTGAATCTGATCCAATAAACTCCCGTATTTCATCCACACTCATTCTATTTGAAATCAATTCCTCTGAACTTGGAGTGTCCACCCCATAATAACATGATCCGATAATTGGTGGACATGCAATCCTCATGTGAACTTCTTTTGCACCTGCTTCCTTGATCAGCCTCACAATTTTGGAAGATGTGGTTCCCCTCACAATAGAGTCATCCACAACCACAACCCTCTTGCCTTCAAGCACAGCTTTTACCGGTGAGAGCTTCAACTTCACACCAAGGTCCCTAATCTTCTGTGACGGCTCAATGAAAGTCCTCCCCACATAGTGAGACCTGATAGCATAGAATATAATTTAAGTATAAGTGAAACTATATCTCTATTCAGATCAAGATACTATATATCTCTGTAATTAGGATTATATTATCAAATTTAATAATATATGTTGACTTAAATCAGTTTTCATATGTTCCTTATTAGAATAAATAAGAGTTAGCAAAAGATTGAGTCTCAGCGCAATAGTAAAGTTTTTGTCATGTGATTTTGCAGCCGCAGGTCCAAGGTGTATAATTAATCCTTGCAAAAATGTAAAGGTAAGACCGACTTGGACCTCTCACATAGCGGTATAATTTCATATCATCACCTGATCAACCCCTGCTGAAAAGGAACCCCTGCTTTTGCAGCATAACCAAGTGCAGCAACCACACCAGAATCCGGAACTGCAATCACAACATCACACTCAACAGGGCTCTCAGTGGCAAGAATTTCCCCAAACAACCTGCGAGATTCATACACAGATTTCCCAAAAACAACAGAACTTGGGAGTGAAAAGTAAATATGCTCAAAGATACACTGCTTCGGCTCTGGATGAGACACAAGGCAGAGAGATTGAAGACCATTTTTATCCACCACCAAAACCTCACCAGGGTACACCTCCCTCTCGTACTCTGCTTCAATCAAATCAAGAGCACACGTCTCAGAGGCGAAAACAACAGCACCATTACTCCTTTTCCCCATAACCAATGGTCGAAAACCAAAAGGGTCCCTCACAGCAACAAGCTTATCCTCTGTAACAAACACAAAAGAGTAAGCCCCTTTAAGCTTCTCGCAGGCATCAACGATTCTCAATATGAATGGTCTCTGCTTTGACGTAGCAATGAGGTGAAGCACAACCTCTGTATCAGAACTAGTGTTGAAAATGGAGCCGTTTTCTTCAAGTTTTTCCCTTAAGCTTCGGTAATTGACTAAGTTACCATTATGTGCAACACCAACAGAGCCAAAACGGTACCCTGCAACAAAAGGCTGCACGTTTTTCAGCATGGATTGGCCTGCGGTTGAGTAACGTACATGGCCAATAGCCAGAGTTCCGGGCAATTGATCAAGCTTGGCCTCGGTGAAGACGTCGGCGACGAGGCCAACACCGGTTACTGATTGGAAGATTTTGTTGTTGTGCACGGTGACGATGCCGGCGCCCTCCTGGCCGCGGTGCTGGAGGGCGTGGAGGGCGAGGTAGCAGAGACGAGAGGCCTCTGGGTCGCCGTAGATACCCACCACGCCGCACTCTTCACGGGGCTTTTGGTCTTCGTCGTCGTTGCAGAGAGGTTCTGGGAATGTGGTGTTGTGGTTTTTGCATGGTGATGGGTAAGGGGGTTTGTGGGCATGGGAAAGAGTTGTTGGATTGGGAAACGAGGTGGGGTTGTGGAGGGTTTTGTTGCCAGGAAAACAAGGTGTGTTGGTGAAGGGTTTGGATTTGGAGAAGGAGGAGGAGGAGGAGGACAGGGTAGAGAAATTTGACGCAGCCATGTTTGCTTGTATTGTAACTCAACAAAGGAAGATGAATGAATGAATCCCAATGCACACTTGCTTCTTTCTAGGTTGGTTTAGTTGCTAGTTTGGTGGGACATATATGATTCCATTTCAGGTTTTCATCCTAAAGATTCTCTCTTTTTTTTTCATTTTCATTTTCATATATTTTTTTTTTTTGACTTATTACATATTTTACTTTTGTTATATTTTCTTCTTATTTTTCTTTTCTTTTCATTTCATTTCCACTTATATGAAAGTGTGAATGAAACTCAATTCTTCTTTAAATTTTAAGGGAGCAGAGAGCGGGTGAGAGAGACCGAAGAAGTCACCACAAGAGGGTGGAGCCATGTGGTCGCCGAACGTTAGGGCTTGGTAAAGATGAAGAAAAAAAGGGAGAGAGAAGTGAAATATCTTTAGGGACTAAAATTGGTGCAAATAGTCTAGGTGGACATCCCTATTCTAAGTAGGCTCAATACTAGTGTCTAAGAAAAAATTGGTAACCAAAGTGATATAAATTGTATTTTTTGAGGTTGAGTCCAAATATTTCACATAATGGAGAGAGAAATAGAGATTATCTTCCAAATAGTCACTTCACCTTGAGAGAATCTAATCCTAGTTGGTTCTCCAGAATATGAAACAGTGAAACACCATCTATATTTGGAATCTCCTTGACTTCTGACTTCGTATCCGAATCCCAATTTTTTGAGGTTGAGACTTGAGAGCAACTCTTCATGTGGATTGGAATGGAATTTTTAACGCTGCACCTTTTTTCCCCTCATATTTTCTCTGTTTTCCATCCTTGCCACACGTTAAGACATGCTTCTTATGAATATAGAGTTAACACAAATGTAATGATTTTATGTTTTTTAAAGTATTAATGGAAGGTAAATTCTGTGGTACCCATAAAATATTTTGGATATGGTACCCGCATTGAGTTATTTAATAGATGATTATTATATTTTTTTAGGTAAATTTTACATTTTCGCATTTCACTTTCCTATTCAATTAATTTCATCTCATGAAATTTGTTTTTTAATGAAAAATGATTTAGTTGTAGAGAAGAACGATTATGGTTAAGATGCGCTTAAAATAACCATGATTGACGGATGAACAAAGCCTAAAA
Organism: Lotus japonicus; assembly: GCF_012489685.1. Taxonomy (NCBI): domain Eukaryota; kingdom Viridiplantae; phylum Streptophyta; class Magnoliopsida; order Fabales; family Fabaceae; genus Lotus; species Lotus japonicus. The sequence continues at coordinate 109,446,054 of NC_080041.1, read as the reverse complement.
AAACACAACCTACAAATCTCATGTCTCTATGAATGAAATGTTGCATCACTACGATAAAATAACATCAAAATTATAACTTGTACATGCTTCTTTATGATTGAATTATCTCATTTTGGGTACCATACCTTGATTTGGGTTAAGGTACTATAGCAAACACCTCAATGGAAATATTAAAATTTATCACATTAAATTTAACTTAGTTAAGAATTTTTTTTTTGAAACTGTTGTTTAATAGATATCATTTGGGCATCTTTGGTTGCGTTAGGAATTTCTTTGACTAACTTTCCATCATTCATTTATTTCAATTCTCTGTTCACCCTACATAAAAATTCAAGAGAAATAAATACTCCATTAAGTGAGAGCTATAACTATTGGTTCCTATGCAAATCGTATTCTTCTTACCCCTTCAGTCAATAAGCAAGTGCATGCACGACAAGTATGGAATTGGAACCAAGCTAGCTGCTTCAAGTCATTCGCTAATGAGATTCTTTTATATCCATACCCAAATTTCAATTGAAGAGAGATATTAATAAGTCAGTGATAACCAGGTGCGGACCCATGTTGAACTGAGGGGGTTCAATTGAACCCCCTGAAAAAAAAATTTCCTACTTACCCCCCTAGAGTGATTTTTTTTTGAACCCCCTGAAATTTGAAAATTGCACCCAGGTCCCAGGCCCCACTCCCCAATCAACACTCAGTCACTCATTCCTCACTCCTCTCTCTCTTCCTCACGCACTCACTCTCTCACGGTCTCAACTCTCACCTCATTCACTCACGAATCACCACCGATCCAGACCACCACCGATCCACCACTTGACCACCGGCCACCAGCCCACCACAACGGTACCACCACACCAGGCCCCAGCCACCACCACCGATCCGATTCAGGGTTCACTTTTTTCTCTCTCTCTCACGCACTCATCATTCATCAACGCTGCAACCCACCAGGCGGCAGCCACCAACGCCACCAGTCCACCACCACCGCCCACCGGCGGCCGCCAACGCACCACTACTCTCTCTCAAGATGCTGCTGTTGAAGACTTGAAGCTTGAAGGTTAGTTAGGAATTGGAAACCCCCAAATTGAAAAACCCCAAATTGAAAACCTAAACCCCCAAATTGAAATGTGAAGTGAAGGGAAATTGAAAACCCCAATTAGTTGTCAATTGCTGAATTTGCAGAGCTTCTGTTGTATGTTTGGGGTAATATTGAAATTCATAGGTTAATCAAATGGAAAGCAAGCAATGGAAATTTTTACTGTTGATAATCTTGCTCTTCCTTGACGAGTTTAAAAATTTGAGTTGTCTATGTTCCTGGGGTTTGTTTGAACTTGAAGCAGATATCCTGCATTATCTTTTTACCACTAAAAGAAAATCCTTAGACTGAGACCTTGGTCATATTCTGATTGAAAATGTAAGGGATGGAGTATTTCACTTGATTTTTTTCGTCTATGAAGTTGGCAAGAATCTTGTTTACTTGCGGTTTATTAGCAGCAGCATATTTCTCACTTTACAAATTATCATTTCCTCACAAAACATTCCAGTCATTTTCAATTTTACATGAGAGTAATTGGTTTGATTTAGTAATTAGTTTGAGATTGGAATGTGAAGGGAAATGTTTTCAGATTGCTCAAGTCTGTCATGAATGATTTGCATATAACTTCATGTAATCTAATTTAAGTCTACTCTATCTTGTGAAGGTCATGGATAAATTTGAACCCCCTGACCCCGGGGTCCTGGATCCGCCACTGGTGATAACATAAGATTCGACATCAAAATAAGTAAAAGGCTGTTAGGTTTCACACCAACGTGCCAAACGTCCTCAAAACAGAAATACCTTACTTTTCAAAAAACAGAATTGGTCTGGACCAATCAGATTTTTTTTTTAAGGGTTAAGGGTCATATTAGTCCTTGTGTTTGTAAAAACGTTTGATTTTGGTCCCTCAGTCAAAAAACCGCCAGTAATTGTATTATAAACCGCCAGTAACGGTAAAAAAAACCGCCACTAATTGTCATTTTTTGGCTAAGGGACCAAAATCAAACACTTTTACAAACACAAGGACTAATATGACCCTTAACCCTTTTTTTAAATAGTCATATCAATTCATTTTAGTGGTGGATAATGGGTGAAATCCTTTCTCTTAATTATGCCTTGTGTCTCAATTTACAAATAAAGGTTGAAAAGAAATTCTCATGCATTTATTTTTGACCTTAAATTCTCATGCATTGATATATATCAATTAAATGAAATATTTTCTTTTTAATATTTTAAATATAATTTTAATTTATATTTCGAGTTAATACAATCTTATTCTACTAAAAATCAATTTAGTATCATCAGTCCCTCTAGGATAGCTTAAATGGTAGGAGCTGAGGGACATATGAGTTGGGTAGGGGGAGGTCTAAGGATCAATTTCTGGCCGGTGCAATTTATCTTTCTGATGTACCAAAAAAATTTAGTATCATCAAATTTATTTGAGCATATAACCAAATAAAAGAATTAAATTCAAGTACGAAACGAGCAAAACCCTTTTTTCTTTCAGTGAAACCTATTCTACTTTTTTCTTGGTCAACAAACCTATTCTACTTAAATATATTGATCCACTCTAAAGAATCACTAGGACTTTTTTTTTATACATTGAATCACTAGGGTAGTTGGGCCCAAAAGAGTTTGGGCTATCACGTGCAGATGAATTAGAAAAAGTGGGATCCATAACAAATAAGAAAAGGTAAGTAGATAAAAAAACATCCACATCATAAAAAATTACTGATGAAGCTTCCTTTTTTTTTATTGACAAAAATGAAGAAGAATCTTCCCTCCACTGCAACCACCACATCCACCTCCACAATCGCCGCTGCCACAACCACCACGTTGTTGCCACCACCATCATCGTTGTAAGACCCGACTTTAGGACATATTATTTTAATAGTATATTAAATAATATTCTGTGAATTGCTTGTGCTATATGTGATATTATGCCTTTTAAAAGCGTGATTAATTGTTAGAAGCAATATTAAGTCTTAGAAACCTCTAGACGTTGATGTGCGCGACGATACGAGCATTTTGACTGTAATATTGCTAGGGTTCTACGACAGCGACTTTTAGGTCAAAATCGGCCCGACAGGAGCGATGAGTTGGCGAATCGAGTCGACGAGGACGATTTCGTGGGCCACACCTTATGGGGAGGTTCTGGGCATGATTTTAAGAATATTCTATGAGGGAATATTCCTTACTTTGGTTTTTGAAGGTTTTATTTAAATAAAATGAGTTTTTATTTAAATAAAATGCATTTAAATAATTTTAACCTATGGTTTAATATCAAAATTAATTCTGAAAATATTTTTGAGGTATTATGGAGCTGATGCACGAATTATTGGAGCCAAAATTATTGATAAGGGTTTTTTATTTTAAATTTGAAGTTTTGATGCATTTAGGAGAGAAATGGTGCATTTAATGCCTTAATTATTTTGGGGGTTTTTATATAAATTATTATTTTAAATATTTTTTGGAGAAAATTTGAGCATGGAGAGTGTGTTGGGCGGCCAAGGCTTGTGGAGGAAGGAAAATGAGACTTTTGCAAGTAATTTCCTTTTCTAGCTAGGTTTTATGAAGGAGAGATATTAGAGATTTTAATTCTTTGACTTTTAATTAATGGGGGATTGATTTCTGAACTTTTAAAACCTCCCTGGATCTTTTCACATCTGATTTAAAACCCTTTGGATTCAGATTTATATATTCTAAAAGATTAAGGATTTATATGATGGTTTTAAAAGGGATTTAATTAGGAAATAAGCCAAATTTTGAGGACCGAATCAAGGAAGGTTGGAAGAGTCTAGAAACACTAAAATGGGCTGGAAATTTCGTGGGTTTGGGCTTCTTCTTGGGGAGAAAGAAAAGCATTTAATGCTTGGCTCTCACCCCTCACTATAAATAGAGCCTTTCCCCCTATCATTTCTTCACACCAAGAGCTCTCATCTCCTCTGCATTTGCGTGAGCTCTCTTTTTCTCTCTTGTCTTTCTTTTATTTTTCTTGTTCTTAGGTTAGTTTAGTTTCTAAGCCTTGAGCAAGGTCATTCTCAATATGCTCTGTGGTTGCAGCTTAAGCTGATATGCCAAATCCAGAAGAGAATGATTTTAATCAAGTTGCTTAGAAATGTTTATCTATTTGAGGGTTTTCTTAAAGAAGTTCTTGATGTTCTTATTTTGTTCTTATAACCTTCAAAGAAAGGATTTTATAAAGGAGGTTTTGATCTTGGAAGGATTGAAACTATGCGAAAATTATGTTTTTCTTCGAAAGTTCTTCAAGTGTTCTTATGATCTTCAAGCAAAATGTTTAAGAAAAGAATGTTTGATCTTATGAAAGAAATGATTTTGGATTTTCAAGGTTTTTTGGGGGGAATTTCGTGATCAACATGGGGATGGGCTTATGATCGATTCGATTGTCCGATTAGTAACGTTACTCTGTCCGTTCGTTGGTAGGAAATTTCCAAGTGTAGATCTAGCTTCAAGGAGCAACCCGAGACTTCTAGGAAAGCGTACCTTTGAGGTAAGGGCACTTCGGCTATGATTGATTGTGATTGTTAGAAAGCATGATACTAGGGCTATCGATGATATATGTGCTAGATATGTTATATGGTGATAATGCAATAAATGTTAGATAGTATTATTATGAACATGCCTATATGCCTAGGGTGTTAGCTACATTTATTGATATGCATGCAAGTTACCATGTTATGATATTTTGTTCATATGAGATGAAAGTGATAGGCTTAGAGCCTAGTGATGATGACTGACTTGCATGACATGCATTGTGGACCAAGTGACCTGGACTGGGCTTGGTTGGTCACGACTAGTGACCTGGACTGGGCTAGTCGATGGTGACATTCAGGGGAGGCCCTGAATAAGGACAAACGTGAAATGACAGTGCGTTGGAGAGGTCCAACCCCGATCATCAAGCTGTTGGGCAGCGGTGTGTTGGAGGTGTCCAACCCCGATCGTGGAGTCGTGTTCGTCCTGCCTTTCCATGAGGGATTGACTTATGGATATCCAAAGCGTCTGCATGCATATGCACGAGCATTGACTGACAATAACTTAGAGCTATGAGATAGACCCCCATACTTGTGCAACTTAGAGCTTGATATAGTTCCCCTATTTGTGAATGTTAGCTTAGAGAAGAACTTGTGATTGATAGGGTAGTATACCCTACTTATGATATGTGTGTGTTAGAAGTTGACCCTTGCTTGTTTGCTGTTTGTTGTTTGGGGCGCTTAACGCCTAGACAACAAGCATGCGTGTGATCAGTCGAGATGCGGCCATGCACCTGCTTGATGTGGACGACGGCAAGGCTCGAGACGTCGACCGCGCGACCGATGGTTCAACTATGGGACTGGCGAGAGCAGAGGATGCGAGACGATATGATGCGAGCGTTGGAGGCCTTGGAGGGCACGCGGCCTATGAGTCGGGTATTGAGTGGGGATGGTTCAACTATGGGACTGGCGAGAGCAGAGGATGCGAGACGATATGATGCGAGCGTTGGAGGCCTTGGAGGGCACGCGGCCTATGAGTCGGGTATTGAGTGGGATAATTGAGTCTGTACTGGGGGTGAGGTCGAGTGTTGTTTTAGGGCTCGATACCTACTTAAAGCCATCGTGTATGTGGATGAGCTTAAGTAAGGTTGAAAGCATTAGTTTCCTTTATTGAGTCTTGATGTAATAAAAAGCCTTGGTCTATTAAATAAAATGAAGTTTATTCAGCATTTATTCTATCTTTTATTTACAGTCATTAAAAGGTTTTATTTCGACAAAAATTTACTCACGTTTTTGGAAAAAGTTACTAAAGTGACCCTCGAGAAATCGGGGCGTTACAATCGTCACGACCACCAGGTAACATTCTCCTCCACCACCACACCTTCACCGTCACCATAACCTCCTCCACTGTCGCCGCCACCACCACCTGTGTTGGCACCACCGCCTGTACTACCACCTCCACTAGCTTCACCACCCATTGCCACCACCGTCACCACCACCTCCATGGCAGCCACCACCAACACCACTACTTCCACCTCCACCATCAACGCCGACTCCACTGCAACCACCACCACAATCGTCACCGCCACAACCACCACATTTGTGCCCTAACAATCATCATCACGACCACCTGGTAGCATCCTCCCTCCACCACCACACCTTCACCGCCACCACAACTACCTCCATCGTCACCACCACTGCCACCAACATTGGCACCACCACCTGCACTACCACCTCCACTGACGTCACCACCCCCACCACCAACACTGCCATTGTCGCCACCTTTACCACCACTACCACCCTCCACCCCCACAATCACCATTCCACTAGGTAACATTGTATTCTACCACCACTGCTACCTGGCCCTCCATTATTACTTCGCCGCTGCCTTTCATTGTTGTGAGTTCATAAAGTTGATAATTGTTGTAATTATTGTGGATTTACAAAATTGACAACTTTTTTAAAACTAAAAACCTCAAAAAACAAAAACTGGATTTATAAAACCGAAAACTAGTTTTGGTTTTTAAAAATTTCGAAACATAAAACCAAAAACCACTCAGAACGGGACCTTAAGGTCTATGACTAGTATGTTACCTATTTTTTTTTTTTGATAAGCCAAATGAATATATTGAATGAAGTACAAGGGGTACTTCAACCCAATACAAAGAGGAAGAAAGATAAAGTAGTAAGAAAGAAGCAAAAAACAGTGAAAAAACATGTCAGGAATAAACCCCTCCTCCTTGAAAGCACAGCATAATAAAATATGCCTCATTAAAACCTTCCCAGGAAAACCCCCTTGGGAAAAACCTGGAAAAGGAAAAAGAGTACATATTTTAGAAGGCCATAACAATACCTCCAAGGAGAAATTACAAAACCCACTCACTAATTGAAACTGAATGAAAATAAATCCATAGCACTACCACCCGAAGCTAGTTTAGCAGTACAGCTTCAACTATATCAAGCAAAGATTCCTTTACACCAACAAAGCAGCTAGTAAAAACAAGGCATGGTATCAATCCCCCAACAAATCAACCTAGCTCCACCATAATATAGCAACAGCTCCAAGCCTAAGAATATTAAGCCAGTAACAGTACCAAAAAGACAAGGGATTCAAGCAATATCAAACGTCCCCACAGAATAGCAGTCACAAAGCTGTAATACAACAAATATGATTCAGAATCCAATCTGAAGAAGAGGCCTGGAAATTCCTCCCCTTAGCTTTAAGCCATAGCCAAACTTTAAATTGTATCAGTTCTGTAATTTTTTCAACGTCCACCACACCACCTTCAAAAATTGCTTTGTTACGATAAAACCATAAAGAGGATATTGCAGCAATCCACAGCAGAGTTGATACACATTTCATATTCTTCCCTGCCCCTAAGATGAAACCAAAATGGAGAAAGTGAGCTCTGACATTCATCGGTAAAACAGTACTTACCCCAAGCCATCTACATAATTTCATCCAAACCTTCCAAGCTATTGAGCAGGAGAAAAAGAGGTGAGATACTGATTCATCCTCCAATAGACACAATCCACATGAGATCCCAGAATTAGTCGGGATGGCATTTCTTCTAACCAATTCAACTTTAGTTTGCACTTTATTAAGGAGGACCCTCCAAGCAAGTGCTCTCGAATTAGAGGGCGCTTTAGCTCGCCACAGATTATTAAAGAGACTCCCTTCGTCCTCCAGGACATCCCCTTGAAGTACTTCATATGCTGACTTCACAGAGTAGGAGCCAGAGCCCTCTTTTATCCAAGCCCATGAATCGCCCTGCCCCATTTTAGGAGAGAAGCTTCTAAGTAGTCTTTTAAGCTCATCAACCCGCTGTAATTCTCTGTCAAACAGATTTCTTGTCCATGAAAAACGCCAGTGCCAGACCCCATCCCTCCACTCCCCCATATCAAAGACTGAAGCATTCTTTTGGGAAGAAAGAATATACAACCTCTGAAAATTGTCCTTTAAGACACCCGTTCCCCACCAATCCTCTTGCCAAAATAATGCAGATTTTCCATCCCCTATCCTCCTACTAACAGCCTCATCAAACCACCTCCCATTAATAGGACCCGAACAAACAGACATCAAATCTTTCCACCAACAGGAGTCCTTATGAGAAACCCCTCCATTGTACTTAGTATTCAGAATTCGGCACCAAAGGCTATCTTTTCCCATCATCATTCGCCACTTCCATTTACCAAGTAAAGCCCAATTAAAAAGTCTCCAATCTCTGATGCCTAAACCACCTTCACTCACTGGCCTACATACTTTTTCCCATCTCACCCATGCAATTTTATCCTCACCTTCAGAACCTCCCCAGAGAAATCTTCTCAAAATACTATTGCATTTAGCAATAATCCCAGAAGGCATCTTAAAAAAAGACAAATAACCTTCTCAATTTTCCGAGACTGAATAACCTTCTCAATTTTCAATTCTATGGTTAACCTTTCATAATGGAAACAATACTACTTATATTATCTGCCTACTCTCCACGCTACGTCGTTCCTGAAGACTAGCAAAATTATTGGGTCATGTCAATGGCTTTAGGAGTTAATTGCTTTTCAATCTGCCAAGGTTCCTAACAGGTAAGATCTAGGCGTAGTCTTTCCTTCACTTACCTGTCTTTCAAACCATTCTTTCTTCGCACGAGACAAAGGGACTTTTGTTTTCTTACATCATGTTATAAACATCAAGTATGAGTGAGTTGATCTCTATATCATTCCTACTTTTTCTATTTATCATAACAGATTAGTTCCTCTATCAATCGATTTGAAACCGTTCTCTAAACTCTTTTCCTTATTATCACACTATCAATTAGAGTTGAAAGTGAGGAAGACTCCCATAGTGCCAGCAAGGAGTTAAATGTGACACCATCATAAGAAATAAAATATTTTATAACATTAAATCTAATAAAATGTTAGAATTAATAAACTAATACTAATAAAAGAGAAATTAAGTGAAACTTGATATTTCTAGCCCAGTCCATCAGTTAAGACTTATACCAGTCTCTCATACATGCGCTTAGAAACACTTTCCTACCATCTGCTTCATGTTGTGAAAGTCTTTAATTATGATGCATTATACTAGGTGACAATTAGAAAACATGTATAAATATTTCAATTGTGAAACTATTCAGTTCGATCAGCAATAAAAAACAAATGTTGAAATTAGATAAATATCCATCTGAATATATGAATTTGGTATTATTTTGTTAAAAATAATAGATGGAAAGTGTTTCCTTTCACCATTTTAACATCAACCTCAACGCTAGCGCTAAAGAGCGCTTTTCTTATAGTGTACACGATTTATATAAGAGGAAGGAATTCTTGCGAGTCGTGAGGGCTAAAGAGTACTACACCATTCTGTTCATAGTCTTTGACATGGATATATAAGTGTGTGGAATCAAATACAACTCATAAGCAATAAAAATGACTCTTTAATTAATTATCCTTACATTATATATAGTCAACTAAATTACAAGTCACCATACAGTGAGAGTTTAACAAATAGATAATAACTATAGTGGGCAAATCAGTCAAGCCTAAATAACCTGCTAACAATGTAAATTGCTTCATTTCATGGCTGTAGTCCCAATGCATATATGTAGATAAGTAGATTGCTAACAAGAGATTGTTTCAATTTTGTGGCGCCCCTCCTTTTTCTTCTGTTATTTCCAATTATCACTCCCTCTTTTCTTTCTCTCTAATACAGACTAACAGACTAACAATCAGGATCTTCATCGCCGTGAAATACTTTGTTACGGAAAGATCGCCTTGCTTCAAGCTGTAAATCTCTTCTTGAAGCTCAGAAATTCGGAAAAGATCCGCTTGTGAGAAGCGTTCCTTCAACTCTTTCCAAACATCGATCGCCTTTTCACGCCACAGGATCGATTGCGCGATTTCAACGTTCATGGAACGGATCATCCAGCCAAGAACCATCGTATTGCATCGTTGCCAGAAAGGATGAATCGCATGATCCTCTGCGGGTTCAGGCAGCGATCCATCCACCAAACCGAGTTTGTTCTTCGTCAACAAACTCATCCTCATCGATCTGGACCAACTGTGATAATTGCTCTCAGATAACGGAGGTGAAACGAGAATCATCGATGGATTCTCGTTGGGATGCACGTAGAGTGGACAAGAAGTGACCAAGACATCTTCAACTGTGTAAGGATAAGGAGTTGCCATGGCTGCCATAGCCAGATCTGGTTGCGAGAACGAAGAAGCTTCAAGAAACGCTCAGGGGAATCTCGAGGTTGAAGAAGCTTCGCGAACCAGAATAGGAAAAGGAAAAAATCAGAGTGCACAACAGAGCTCTCTCTAAGAGAGCTCTGATACCATATTGAGAATTGAGAGAATTGATGAATTGTTATTCAGTAAAGTGAAAAATGAAATTGGTAATATACATCAATTGCAATCTTGCTTTAAATACACACTCTATTAGTGTTAAAACTACTGCTAACAAACTAATAACTAACTGAACTACCTCTAACAAACTAGTAACAAACTAGTAACTAATCTAACTGCCTAACAAACTATTGTTAGTCTGTATTACTCTCAATTTTTCCCCCCTTTGGCCGGTGAAACTCTGCATGCAGGTTAAAGCTAGAGTACACCTTTAATTTGAACTTAGCTTTTAATTGAAAATTCTGATAAGTCTATTATTGGTATATTACTGACTTGATGCTACTGTTAAACACTTAATAAACTTCATATATAATATAGGCTGGAACTCCATCTAATTTATCATAATTATCAAAAAGATAGTATTACATTAAAAAAGAGAGGCTAAACTGCACCTCAATATCAGTTAGCCTCTATTATTATTAACTCGCTTCTTCTACATACACATATAGTCTCATTGTCATTACATGACATATATAGCAAAAACATTGAGTTTAATTTATTTAAGTAGTGCCTAATGTGAAGGTGATCGAAGAGATCAGATGAAATTCATAGCCAAAGTGCTCCTGCTTTCTTGAGCATTGGGATCAAGGAGCGGTTAAGGTGAAGGCTCATGACTTGATTGGCTCCACCAACAAGCTCGCCACCAATGAAGACGGTGGGCACAGAAGGAGAGCACCCAAGCTGCCTAGAAAGAGCTTGCTCAATGTCTCTGCCTCTTGGAATCTCATCAAGTTCATAAACTGCAGGGTTCACTCCAAAGTCACAGAAAAGGGTCTTGATGCTGTGGCTCATGCAGCACGAACTCTTGCTGAAGATCACCACTGGCCTCTCTGATACCATCTTTGTCACCCTCTCCATTACTTCAAATTAAATGGCTTGAAGTTGAACAATATTACAGATTTGGAAGCAGAATTGAGAAGAAAAGCAGGTATGTTGTTATAAGCAAAGTGAGGAATGTGTTGGTGTGATTGATATGTCCAAATGTGACATGCTTATATAAGCATTTGATGTGGTGGATTGGCACCGGTAAGCAAAGAAAAAGGATAGAGTGTCATGCATGTGGCTAAGAGAAAGGAGAAAAAGTGGAGAATCGTTGAGATTTTTGGGGCGGTTTCGAAAATTTGTTTGATGATTTGGTGAAAGCGATCGATTGATCAAATTAGTCTTCTTTTTATTTTTTGTCCAATCCATGCATGCATACGGAAATTAAACGAATTGTCGAGTCCTTGGTACGGTCTAGCTTTCAACATTGTTCCTTTTGTTTCACGTGCTGTTATATATTTGATTCTCATGATCATTAGTGCCAAATCAACTATATATTTTCAATATTGAAATAGTGCAAAAATTCAACAAACATTTCAATATTTTCTTTACATTCCTTTTTACATGTATCACATCGATTAATTTTTTTTCTCTTTTCTTTTTTTATCATTCTAGTTGTGTGTTAAATTTGTGCACGATACAAATATCTACAAATCATTTTTTAAATTTTTGTGTTTTATTTTTATACGATTGCATTAAAATTCTAAGACTTTAATTTCTGCCTTATCTATCTTTGAGGCATCTGCTTCGTTGGGAAGAAAAGTTGAATATTATCCAATTGGGACCTCTTTTTTGCTACTCACATTCGCATCCAATTCTAGAAAGGGAAATATGATCAAAGCTAGCTGTTCATCAGGAGTTGTAAGGAAAAAAATATTATTTCTCACAACTATATACAAAAGTAATAATAGTTTATGATAATGCTTTAATTTTGTTGGGTTATCTAAATCACCCATAAACATAATTTAACCTTAACCAAGCGGACCAATAAAATTATTTATTAAAATAAAAACATAAATTATAAAATTTCTAACCTACTAATATTAGATTTTTATACTTCTAATAACAGTTTTCAACAAATTTTAGCATATAACAATACGTAAAATTGTTAGAACCTTTTTAAACACATATTGTGGGTGACCCATATTGTGACTAGTTAAAAATATTCTGAGAAATGTCTAGATAATCCCTTTTTTCTTTCTTGTCACTAAGTAAAGGAATCTTGCCTTGGTGAGTGATGTTCTCGGCCAAAACTAGGAGCGTTTCACTTTTACATATGCCCTAGTATAGTCCTGTGTTTGTCTAGTCTAACGTGGCGCCACGTTTTGTTTTCTTGCGATAGTAACTTGATCCACATCCAAAATCCAACAAAAATAGGTGCAAATATGGGCACACCACATGTATAGAGGGTTCCTCTTCCCTACAGATTTAAGGAAGGTACTTTAATTGGCCGGCTCTATGTAGAAGCCAAGGGCCACTTATTGTTGTTGGTTCTTCTAAACGAACGTAACGTGCATGCATTTAGAGAGTTGACAACAGTATTTCCATGCATGCATGCACTCATACATGTACAACAAAGTTATTGGCATGCATTCAGTACTAAGTTTGGTAAAGCATATATCAAAACGGAAAAATATTTCTAATTCACTTTTTGTGGTAGTAGCAATTTCTACTAAAAAAAAAAGTCTCAAAATGTGCTATGTATTATATTTTTTTATTTCATACTTTTAAATTATAAATTTAACCGACTTTATGTCCCTGCAAAATTTATGTGTATTTGTATTTCCCTTTCATTTACCCCAAAATACATTTAAAATATATTTATTTCAATTTATTACAAGACTAAATTTCAATCAAACGTATTTTTAAGCATTGCTTACGAAAATCCAAAAAAAAAAAATCATAATATGACTTCTCAGTAATTTAATACCTTGTCAATTTAATTTGGATCAGCATCCTCTTCTCTAGGTTGCAGGTGCAGCAGTGTAAAACTTCTTTTCACAATTAATCATTTCAATAATCTCTTAACTTCATGTTAATCCAAGCCTTTGAGTTTATAAAACAAGGGCTAAGATTGGGCTGCAAGGGAGAGGAAATAAGGTGCGAAAGGATCCTAACTCATTTAATTAATTTGCATTAAGAAATAACAATTAATTTTGCACTGTTTGCAGGTATGGTATGGCAAAGGAGCAACACTATGTGTATCATCATCATCATGTATAGTAGTTAGCATGCATATATATTGAATAGAGAAGAAAAGGGGATATATGGACACTAGTAATGTGAATGAGAAGAACGATATGGTGGCCTAGTTGGAGAAAGAACATTTATTTTAAGTTGAAAAAAGTTTTTAAAATATGCGATGACGGATTATGGCATCAAAAAATTAGGACTTTGTTGGCTGGTGAAGTACACAATTGTACAAATTGCTATTTTCTTATATCCATTGCCTATAAATATATAACTATGAAATGATATATTCTTCTTCTCAACACGGAAAGGAAAGGGATGAAAAGGACCAAAGAAGAGAACCATATAAGTTGTATAATATATACCCTTTCCCCTTTGGTATGGCTTTCTAAGATACGAGCTAGCAGACAAAGAGAATTGAGTAGCTGAGCCTTCTTGTATATATATATAATATAGATGACATACTATGTATAGGTCGATCTTGACGTTTAACAGTGATTTATTCTCTAATTATAACAAGAAAAATATTCCCAGATTTCATTAAGATTGCCTATGATTCCCATATATGAGCATTATAATTTGTCCTAGATTACGGCAAAATAATATATATATATATTCAGCTGAAAGGATAGCTCAAGTGGTACAAGCTAGTGAAAATATGAGTTGGAGAGGGAGAGGTCTAGAAATCAACTCTGAAGGACCGTAGTTTATCTTTCTAATGTACAGAAAAAAACACATGCGCTACTTGAAAAGTCTCAATTGATCTTAATTTATATATTAATCTTTAACTAATAGCTTATTTGTTTCGATTTGTTATATTCTGAAATTTAATCTTGGTGGGGCTTCGAAAGGCAATCCAAGTAAGAACAGGATCAATGAGTTCTCAGTAGGCTCAGGTCACATATGCAAGCGATTTTTTTGGACCAAGATCATCTCATAGGATCTTCATCTCTAGCGCCATCAGGGAACTATTGGAAAGTGATCTCAAGTACTCTCACTTACTCACAAGATTAAAGTTTTCCTCTGGAAAATTTTCCATAACATTCTTTCAGACAAATTTAACCTTCGGAGGCGTTGATGTCTAAGTGATGAGTCTTGCTCAATTTGTGGCAATACCAAGGAAGATGCTAGCCATGCCTTTTTAAATGCCCTTGGCTCCGACCAATGTGGTTTGGAAGTCACCTTTATGTGGTGGATGTTGAAGCAAATAACTTGTTTGTTCCCACATGGCTGGATTATAAAAATATAACTTAACACCTTGGGCTCTGATGCGAGAGGCTCTATTTCCTACCTGGGTTTCCTGATGTGGGAAATTTGGAAATCTCGCAACAATTTTGTCTTCAAAGGGGTCAAACCTAACCCTTCTTTTTTTCGGAGGCGCGCAAGCCACTATGGGGTGTGAGGAATTCTCTCAAGAACATGTGCCAAGGAGGCCTTCCATCCTATGAGGGACCCATCTCATAACCAACGTTTCTTTGAAGAAGACACCCGAAGGTTTTCTCAAATGCAACTAAGATGCTAACTTTTTGAAGCACAATAGCATGGAAACATGAGGGTATTAATTCAAGGATGAATATGGGTCCTTTACCTGGGAACTATCGGTCTCTCTATGCTTTATCAGCTCTAACTGGGGAGACTTTGATCCTTCGAGAGGTAGTTTCCGTAGCCATGAACATGAACTTGGAGAACGTTATTTTTGGGTAAGATAACCTAGATTTGGTTGAGGCTTGGAGGGGGAATAAGAATATAAGTAAGATATTTTCTATAGTACAAAATATTAGAACCTGGAAACAATCTAACCCTAGATGGGGTTTTACCTGGACTCGGAGAGGGGGCAATGAGTGTGCACACAAGCTGAAAAATATGGCTTTGGAGAAAACCTTACCACCCTTATGGACCTATAACATGCCTGTTGCGCTGCTTGCCTGCATACTGAAGGATGAATTCCTCCCGAGACCGTGCGTGCAAAGAAGAAATACATCAACAAGGGATAATATGGTTTATGGGGTTTGGAGGGAAGAACTTGCTTCCGGGGAGCCGCTACCACAAGGAATATGCTAATTGTTATAATGAACTTCAAGAGAAGACTAATAGATGGGTGGCTTCTAAGTTAGTGATTTGATTTCGTTGTATTTGGATTAGATACATGGTCCCTGTATCTCTCCAGAAAAGCTCTTGGCTCTCTGTCTTTAGCCGCTGATATCTCTAGAGGCTTCTTGATAGGCTTGATTTTATGGTAAAGATCTAGAGTTTCAGTCAGTCTCTCCTCTCTCTCTCTCTCTCTCTCTCTCTCTCTCTCTCTCTGTAACGCCCCGAATTTCAGGGGTTACGGTAACAATCTGATAAAATAAATATGCAATGTTTTCCAAAAGGATTTATAAACATGCGTATATATATTTTTCTTTTCGAAGTATTGCCAAAACATGTCATGCATACTACCAACTGTAAATAAATTTACATCAAACCTTGAACAAGGCGAGTATCCAAAACCCCAAATATAAATTTCAAAAATCATTATGCAAGCTTAAACCAATAACGGTAAGCTCTCTAACCCAAGGCTCTAGCCCTACACCCGACTCTATTCTTCGAATCATCCACAGTTCTTCAATTTCTTCACTCCGACTCGTACGAATGTCAAGCTCCATCGAAGATTCTCCATTGCCTAATAGCGTTAAGCGCCCAAACAACAAGTAGCAAATAGAAAGGGTTAACTCCATACAACTACCACGTATAAAAGAGAAAAGCATGCTATTCGAATTTAATTACTTAGCATGGTAAATAAACTAGCAACTTAACTCAAATTAGATGACAACTCATCCTATCGATCATGAAATCAAATCATATATTTAACAGAATTAAACGATATGGTTTTAAAACAGATATTAACCAAACTTAACAACATAAACTAACTCGTAAATCAATAACTTAACAACATAGATTAATTCAGATAACAATAACTTCAACAGTATAGAATCAAATCATATGACAATAACCTCAAATCAGATATCAACAACCTTAAAAATATAACATCAAATCAGATATCAACAACTTCAACAATATAGAATCAAATCATATGAAAATAACCTTAAATCAGATATCAACAACCTTAAAAAGTGTCTTGTAGTACAACTATGTGTTACTGCCAAGACAGGTCCAATCAAAAGCGTCTCGCAAGACGGGACAGTCACCTGGAACGAAAACCATTGACCTGCCACTTAATATGCCACGAAGGCCCCACAATATCAATCAAACAATAACGTCTCGCAAGACGGGACAGTCATGTGAAAACATCCACTCCACTGCCACTTGATAAAGCCTCGAAGGACGGGACAGTCATGTGAAAACATCCACTCCACTTCCACTTGATAACGTCTCGCAAGACGGGACAGTCCTGTGAAAATATTCACTCCACTGTCACTAAGTAACACCTCGAAAGACGGGACAGTCATGTGAAAATATTCACTCCACTACCACTAAGTAACGCCTCGAAAGACGGGATAGTCATGTGAAAATATCCACTCCACTACCACTTGATAACGCCCCGAAAGACGGGACAGTCATGTGAAAATATCCACTCCACTGCCACTTCAAGCAAGTCAAAACTCCCCAAACCAATAATCAACTTAGAGTAACCACATGTTATTCATAATTTTAACAAGCATAAACACATCAAGCTCTATTGAGCGATGAAACAATAATTCAGTGCTGTAAAACATAACCATGTTCTATCCACTAGAAAGCAGTAATGACGGAAACCAGTAAACTGCCGAAGCCTCTCAGAAAACGAAGACACACGTCTCAATAAGTTCACTCGGCTGAAGCCTCAAGAAAACATTTGGCACAAGCCTCAGAAAACATTCAACATAAGCAAGCATACAACATTGCAAAACATGTCAATATTTCAATCAATAGCCAATCAAATTAAACACCTTCATCTCAAACGCATGCAGTGCGAATAAATCATGCAAGACTCAAAGATGCTCTAAAACTGAGTTACCCTTACCTTAGCCAATTTCTCCATCCAAGCTCAACATCCCAGTATAATCCAAAATAAAGCTCCCGAACTCAGCAAGTTCCCCGGGCGTCCTCCTCAGTTGTGAAACCTCACCAATTGCTCCAAAGTCTCTTTTCTCAGCACAACTCGTTCCAAACCTTAAACAAAGTATCATTGCTTAGTCGCTAAGAAACAATACAACTAATAACACTATCAAAACCCGAAAAAAAACTTTCGAAGCTCTAGAGTTCAACATTTAGGCACGAATGGACAATAAGACATGTTTTCGCTAAAATGCGCATAACTCGAGCTACAGAACTCGGAATGACATGAAACCAAAGCCAAAATTTCGATAACAGAGAGGGCTACGCTATGGACCAGGCCCTACAAACCCAAAAATTATTTTTTTGACACGGTACAGCCCCAACAGGTTTCGGCCACTACCAAAGAATAGGGTTTCCCGAACTTTTCTTCGATCTAAATTAATTCCTAGGTATTCTTAGGTGATATCTAGGGTGAAATAATGCTCGGAAAATTTTTAGAAATTGCTATGCTACTAGGTGCTTTTGGGTCCAAACTTTAAGCTCAAAACTCAAAATTAAAATCTTTGAAAACAAATTTGATAGGATCGTAGATTAGGGCATTTATAGCAACTAATTCTAAAGGCACTAAGCAAGATCAAGATTTTTTGAATCAAAAAGTAAATTCACAGAGAAAATGAGTTTCGGGATTTAAAACTCAGATCTACGGCGACTCGGTGAAAATCCGAACAAACCGACAGCGATTATAGCATGTTGGTTAATGGGGAAGATAGTTGAAAAGAAAAATCAAAACTATCGGACATTTTGACATTTTGCTCCAAACTTTGAGCACAGAAAGACATGGTTTAAAGCTACAGAAAGTAGAAACAAAGGTATGGAATAGCAAGATTACCTCGCTGTCTTTCCAAAGAAATTGAAATCGGGTCGATCGGACAAGAACTCGTGAAGAAATCCTCTCCCTCTCTCTCTACAAACCTGCGGCCTCTCTCTCTCTAGTTGGTGGGAAATGAGATAGTTTATCATTTCCCGCCTTTTATAGCGGACGTCGAAAAAGTAAACTTCGAGATTTTCCGAAACCGGTCGTTCTGGTACTTCCGTCTAACAATAAGAAGTGAATATCTGGCGACAGAATGCCAGAACTCAAAAGGAAGTTCTCAAAATTGAAGAAAACGATATAAACGTAGTATTGGCCAAAATACGCCGGAAAACTACTTTTTGCAGTTGACGTCGGATGAAGAAACTTCCTTCTGAAGAAATGTCGCAATTGCTGAAAGAATTGTGACATTGCGGATGGAAACTTCGTTAGAAGCTTCGAATAGAAAAACTCTTCATTCAGGGTCTTAATTAAAGTCCCCGAGAAGTTAAAGTCTAGCTTCGACGGACTTCCGGGAAGCAAAACTTAACAAGCGTACAGTCCAGGGTTTTGTATCGAAACACTGGTCATGGGAAAAATACCTAGAGGTTCTTATTCTCCCTTCAATTCTAAAATTGTCTTAAACAGTGCTCTAGGAGCGGATATAGCCTTTTTCGGACACTCTCGACCATAGTCGGGTGTGAATATGGCTCGTGCTATTACTTAAGCTGGCTACAGTGTCAACCTTAAACATAATTTGAACTTAATTATTATATAAATAGTTTTCGTGACTCGAAATATGATTCGAGTCATGAAAATAACATAAAACAATAAAATATAATTACTTAATTAATCAACACGACGAAAGTAAATAAATAATCTAATTATTTAATTCTCTCTCTCTCTCTCTCTCTCTCTCTCTCTCTCTCTCTCTCTCTCTCTCTCTCTCTCTCTCTCTCTCTCTCTCTCTCTCTCTCTCTCTCTCTTCTCTCTCTCTCTCTCTCTCTCTCTCTCTCTCTCTCTCTCTCTCTCTCTCTCTCTCTCTCTCTCTCTCTCTCTCTCTCTCTCTCTCTCTCTCCACTTCTTGTGTTAAGTTTAATCTCTTTAAGTCTCATTTTGATTCCTTCTAGTGCCTAGTGTTGCTTTACTTTATTGGGTTAACAACATTTTGGTCCCTCACTTATCACGATTTGACAGATTTGATCCCTTAAGAAATTTATTAGCCTACAACTTCCTTACGTTTACTAACTGTTGTAGTTTTGGTTTTTTTGTCAATTTTCATCCAATATTTAACAATTTTTAATTAAAAATCAATTAAAAATAAGGCTTGAAGAACAATTTTATGTTTTCTAATTAACAATTTTATGGTTTCTAGTTTTTTTAATTAATTTTTTAATTAAAAACCGAAAAAAAATTGAATGGAAGTTGACGGAAAACCAAAACTGCAACAATTAGTAAATGTGAGAGACGTTGTAGGCTAATAAATTACAAAAAGGAATCAAAACTGTGAAATTGTGATAAGTGAGGGACCAAAACTGATGTTAAGCCTAATTTATTTTAACTTAACTACTATGTACCTACTGCAGCCAGCAAGGCTCGTACTGTCTTGTAATATCTTCTTGATGAGGTAAATTGTGTTGAGGTAAAGCATGTATTCAGAGAATTGAATCATTGTGCAGATGCACTTGCTAAGCAATGGTGTAGTAGGGTGAATGGCCTTTGATGCTGTAACAACATATGACTAAATTTTGCTATTTATGCTTACTTGGGTGGGTTGGACCCATGTTCCTATTTCAAATAATAAATTTATTTTATCTTAAAAAAATATCTTTAGCCTTGTATAATTGGTGTATTGTGGGATATATTCATTTGGGTCATGCCCAACTTTCAATAATGAATTATCTTTGATAAAAAAAAGCTCTTGAGGTCCTTGCCATTCATAACACCCTTCTCTTCTACAAGGAGTTCAATATAATCAAATTTGTGATTGAAAGTGATTTTCTATTGCGGTAGGATGGATAAACAATCCTATAATAAATAGACTTAGAAGCTGCTCAATGAGCTAAATCATATTGATTTTTATGTAAATAAGTCAATTATTTAGGGGGTTTTCATGTTTTTAGATAATTAAACTATTTTTATTTTTTAACGATGCTTTGACAAGCAAGGCAATATAGGAGGGGTGATTTGTGGACATTTATTGAAACACCTTAAGGTTGTTGTCCTCTGTAACCTTGAGACCTTGTCTCGTTTCATGAATATAACTAATTCTGCTGTTAAAGAAAAACTTACCGAGTTTCCTTTTTTTTTTTTTCTTTTCTGAATGAGGCTTATTCAGTTAATTATGAGTTAATTATTTTTCAGGGGAGATTAGAATTTTCTAAATAATTTGCAATATTCGCATCATAGAAGTTGACTTTGTTTTCCACTTGGGAAGTTCGCAGTTAAGGATAGATATCACCTTATATTCCATAATAACTATATTATATTTGGTCACGCTGAGACATCTTTCTTTGAACTTAATTGGATTTCTCTCAAAGGCAACGATAGTACAGTATAATGACCTAGGTAAATCTGGCTATATTCTGATTTTCTAGGGGTATGACTTGTTGATAAGACAAGGAGTTGATTGCAAACCATATGACCAATTGAAAAGGTTATAGTAAGTTGATAATGTTAAAGTGGGATGTAAGCATATATGATAAAGTTTTATTTGTGTGGTTGCCGGGTATACATGTTCATCTATAACTATCTCAACTATAATTTTTAACAGATATGTGACAGTTTCATTAGTGAAAAAAAAATGGGACTCAATTATTTGTATCCACAATGAGTCACTCTACTCGATCGAGCTCAAGAAATAAAATAAGTATAATTAAAATACAAGAATATAATATAATATGAAGAAATATTAAAACTTCGCGATCGTTGTTAAAACGGATAACTAGAAAATAAAAATTATGTGGAAATTTATAACATAGACTTTTATCAATCTCACATCAATACCTTATTACACTCATACTCTCACAATACTAATATTTAAAGCTTAAATACTCTAGGGGTCCCTGAAATTGTACCCCGTAACAAAATAAGTCCCTGAAATTTTTTTTTCCGATTCCGGATCCCTGGAATTGTTTTTTTAATCAGAATAAGTCCCTACACATGTTTTTAGCCTATCTGGCATATTTTTTGCTGACTCAACATTTACACGTGGCTTTTTCATTTATTTTAATTACACATGGAATTAAAATTAAAATAATAAATTAAATTTAAATCTAATTAACCTATCTGCCTAATTAACCTAAATCTAATTAAACCTAATTCCCAAAATCCCTAAATTCCCAAACCAAAATCATCCAGAATTCGAGGAAAGAGGGAGAGCGACGACGAACACGAGGGAGCCAGAGTGAAAAGGAACGACGAACACGAGGGAGTCAGAGTGAAGAGGAACGACTGATCCTGAACCTTCTGCGAGTGAAGACAAGCGAAGCTTTGACTATTACCATCGAAAGTTCAAGGTATGTCATTCACGGTATTCGAACGATTTGAGCTGCTGTTAAAAGTTAGGTTACATATCGACTTGTTGTTGCTGCTATGGTTGTGCATTCTGTTTAGTGAGCTGCTCTTGTTTCATTATGTATAGTGAGCTGCTCTTGTTTCATTTTGTATAGTGAGCTGCTCTTGTTGCTATTTCAGGAATGGAACAAGTGTATTTCAACATACATTTCCACCACAAGGGTCGGTTTTCCGACACACCGATGAAGTAGGTTGGAGGTCAGATATGTGAAGTACCTAGAGTGGAGTTGGATCTGTTTTCGTTCTTTTGTGTCAGAGACCTTGTGCGGGGTTTTCTTGGTTATCCTGATGATCACTATAAGCTTTGGTGGAAAAGGCGAGAAGAATGCTTTGATCTTGACCTGAAGCAAATATGCCTGGACAAGGATGCTATGGAAATTGCAAGGTATGTTCAGTCTGGGGTAAGGCAGGTGGATGTCTACCTTGAACATACAGTGGAGTTGCCAGTGGAAGAAGAACCTGCTGCTGCTGTGAATGTTGAAATGCCAGTGGAAGAAGAACCTGCTGCTGCTATGAATGTTGAAATGCCAGTGGAAAAACCTGCTTCTGTGATGAATGAAGAGGGACACCAGCTGAGGCAGAGGGAGGATTCAATTAATAAAGGCAAACAAGTAATGGAAGATGATAGTTGTTCCATATATGAATCTGACTCTGGGATTTCATGGTCCAGTCCTAGCCCTAGTGCATCTGACATCTCAGATAGTGAAACTGAGAGATGTAAGGACTTACCCAATGATGGATTTGAAGATTTGGATGAGCCAAACACAAACACTAATGCTAATGTTGAAACTGGAAGAAGAGAAAAACTGCCTTCAAGGAGGAACATAGAGAGGGTGTTGGCATTGGCTGAAGGTGAGAATGAGAAAGGAGATGAGCATAATATGGAGAATGAGTATTACAGTGATGATTTGCTTAGTGACCCCTCAAGTGGTGAAGAAGATAATGGGAGGAAGGTCATGAGGTATGTAAGGTTCAGGAAGGAAGATTTGACCAAAGACTATGTGTTCAAGTTGGGGATGGAATTTGCTACCACCACAGAGTTCAAGGAAGCTATCCTAAAACACTCAGTGTTGAATGGGAAGGAAGTTATGTTCAAGAAGAATGATAAGGAGAGAGTGAGGTTTAAATGCAAACAAGAAGACTGTGGGTTTCTTGTCTACTGTGCCAAGATTAGAGGGGTTTCAACTTATAGGATAAAGAC
Source organism: Lotus japonicus (assembly GCF_012489685.1). NCBI lineage: Eukaryota > Viridiplantae > Streptophyta > Magnoliopsida > Fabales > Fabaceae > Lotus > Lotus japonicus. The sequence goes on along the minus strand of NC_080041.1, from coordinate 109,422,952 downwards.
ACTGGTTTCAACCCATACTTGTGGAAGAGTCTTTAATAACAAGAATGCAGGCTCTAAGTTCATTGCAGAAGCTATACAAGACAGGGTGAAAAATGCTGGTGGAGAAATTGCAGTGAAGGATGTCATTAATGACATGAGGACCACACACTCTATTGGTGTTACTTGGGGAACTGCTTGGAATGGAAGGAGAATAGCTAAGGAAAGAGTTGAGGGGGATGCAGTAAGACAATACACAATGCTGAGGTCCTATGCTGCTGAGTTAATGAGGGTCAATCCAAAAAATACTGCTTCCATTGTGCTGAAATATGTTCCAGTGACACTTGAGCCCAGATTTGGGTCTTTTTATATGTGTTTGGAGGGCTGTAAAACTGCATTTACCACTGCTTGTAGACCCTTCATTGGGGTTGATGGTTGTCATCTAAAAACAAAGTATGGTGGAATTCTCCTGATAGCTGTGGGGAGGGACCCAAATGACCAGTACTTCCCACTGGCATTTGCAGTGGTAGAGTCTGAATGTAAGGAGTCCTGGAGGTGGTTTTTGCACAAGCTGCTTAGGGACATTGGTGATAGAAGATGGGTTTTTATAAGTGACAAACAAAAGGTAAATTTCTATTGTTTTCTCTTATCTAATAAACTTGTTTAATCATCTGACCTATGTCTTTATTTTTGTCTAGGGCTTGTTACAAGTATTTGATGAGGAGCTCCCAGGAGTGGAGCATCGATTTTGTGTGAGACATTTATACAGCAACTTCAAGAAGAAGTTTGGTGGGGGTACTGAGATAAGGGATTTGCTTATGTGGGCTTCAAAGGCAACATACAAGGCACTTTGGGAAGAGAAGATGGAAGAGATCAAAGAGATGGATGAAGCTGCATACAACTGGCTTCATGCAATCCCCACTAAATATTGGTGTAAGCATGCATTCTCTCCTTACTCTAAGTGTGATGTGACAATGAATAACTTAGCTGAGGCCTTCAACAGTACTATTCTAGTGGCTAGGGATAAACCCATCATCACCATGATGGAGTGGATCATAAAGTATTTGATGACTAGGTTTGCAAGCTTGAATGAAAAAAGCAAAAATTGGAAAGGGAATGTTATGCCCAAACCTAGGAAAAGGTTGAATAGAGAGATTGACCATTCTGGGAATTGGCAGCCTTTTAAAGTTGGTAAGGGGGTGTATGAAGTTGAGCATTGTATTTATGAAATCCAAAAGTTTGTTGTTGATGTTAGTAAACAAACATGTACATGCAATTTCTGGGAATTGGTTGGGATTCCTTGTCGGCATGCGGTGGCTTGTATTTGTGATGCTGGTGGGCAGCCTGAGGATTATGTCCATAGTTATTATCTCAGGGAATCATATAATGCATGCTATGGGAATGTGATATCACCTATTAATGGTGAGAAAATGTGGCCAAAGATATGTGAGGATCCAATTCTGCCTCCTGAATTCAAAAGAGGGCCTGGTAGGCCTAAAAAGTTGAGGAGGAGGGAGCCTGATGAACAACCACACCCTACAAAACAACCTAGAGGAGGATCAGGATACACATGTGGTAGATGCCACCAGAAAGGGCACAATCAGAGAAAGTGTCATCTGCCACCACCCCCACCACCACCGATCTCTGAGAACATTGATGAGGATAATGGAACTGAAACAGATAACCTATCACAGGTAAAATACATACACTTGCATTTTTGAATCAATTCACAAATTGCATTAACTAACCTCATTACTCTTTTTGCAGGTGTTTGGTATTAATATTGATGGAACAAGCCTTGAAGCTGGAGCTGGAACAAATGATGAAGTCACTGCTGCAAAGGCAAAAGACAAAGCACCCCCAAAAACTACCTCTAAACCACCACCAAAAGCTGCTGCAAAAGCAACTTCTTCAAACCCAAAGCCAAAATACAAAGCACCCCCAAAACCTACCTCTAAACCACTACCAAAACCAAAACCATCTTCACAGCCACCACCAACAGTTTCTGCAAAACCTCCACAGGCACCAAGACCTTCTTCACAGCCACCTCCAAGAGCTGCTGTAACACCACAACAACCACCAAAACCTTCTTCCCAGCCACCTACAAAACTTGCTGGAAAACCACCACATCCAACAAGACCTTCTTCCCAGCCACCTCCACCAAAACCACAACAGCCACCAAAAGCTACATCACAGCCCACTACAAGATCAGCTGCTAAGTCTGGCCTAGGAGGAAGAAAGAGAGGTCGTGACAATGAGATTGGCCATTGGGTTCTAAATGACTTCAAAGATGCTGCAACTAGATCTACAATTAGAAGAGGAAAAGCCAAAGTTGTTGGCAGTGAAGGACAGGGAAATAAAGGGAGGATGTCAAAGAAGTAAGAAGGGAATCTGGCACATGGGACAACAGGACCACCACTATCTTTTTGTAATAGTATTAGTGGGGACTAGTGTTTACTTTAGTTAATGGGGGACCACTTAATATCATTTTGTAATGGGCATGGCCCTAATGACAATCATTTTGTTTTGTATTGTTGTTGGTACTTGCTGTCTTCTATGTACCCTTGACTTGAATTATGTTTCTTAATGTTAAAGTCTGGAAGTATTGCATGAAGCTTGTGCTCTTAAATTGTTGTTTATGTGTACTACAAGTGGTGGATCTGTTTATGGCTCCCTTTGCCTTTATTTATACTACTGATGTCTTAAATTAACAGAGCAAAGCTTTTGAATGGAACAAAAGAGAGTAATGGAGCCAACAACCATTTCTGATTCATTTCATTAAGTGAACATAGCATTCATTACATAAGGAGCTATTGAAAAACGATTGCATTACATTCATGGCTACATTCATTACACAAGGGACATTGCATTCAAGTTCATTACACAACATCACCAAACCTAGAAATACTTTGCCAAAACTACAGCACACCCTAAAACTAACAACACCAACAACACATTGCTCTTCAAGCCCTCATTTTTCAGTTTGAGCTTTAACTTGGCAATCTTCTTGTCTTTCATTTCATTCTTGTCTTCCATGATCTTGCCAATCACACTCTGCATGATTTCCTTCATGTCTCCCTGCAGCTCTTCCCTCAGCTTACCAATTTTATTGTCCATCATCTCAGTAAGGTCCTCAACAATCTTCAATTCTACATTCACTTTAGAGGATTCCTCATTATCAGCCTCATTTTCAGCTTCACCTTCAGCTTTGACCCATTCAAAGAAACCACAAGTCCTACTTTCCTGAAACACATACCAAAAGATCATTGAAAGGGGTAGACAAAGGGAATTTATAGGATGAAATTGTAAGCTTAAGCTTGGAAACCAATTCTGCCTATTTACCTTCCAATCAGGACATCTCCAAAAAAGCTTTCCAGGATTAAGCTTGGAATTGGACTTGTACATAATGACTTGTTTGCCACAACCACAACTTTTCTCTGGGCATGGGGTGCAGAAGCTGGACGATCGAGCACAGAATCGTGTGTTCTGGGTCGATTCGCACATCTGGTTGTTCATCCTCGTTGTCGAGCCACCGTGTCCGCTCCATGCCTTTTGGTTCTGGGTCATCGCGTCGTTCACCTAAGTCGTTGTGGCCACCGTTCCCGCCGTCGAACACTAACGCTTCCTTCCTTCACCTTCTACCTCTGCTTCTCTTTCTCCTTCTTCGACTTTCCTTTCTTTCCTTTCAGTTCTGATAGATTTTGATTTGGGAATTTAGGGTTATGTTAATTAGGTTAGTGGGTTTAATTAGAGTTAGGTTAATTAGGTAAAAAAGGATTTATATTTAAAATAAAGTAAAATAGTTTTTTTAATTCCATGTGTAATTAAAATAAATGAAAAAGCCACGTGTAAATGTTGAGTCAGCAAAAAATATGCCAGATAGGCTAAAAACATGTGTAGGGACTTATTCTGATTAAAAAAACAATTCCAGGGATCCGGAATCGGAAAAAAAAATTTCAGGGACTTATTTTGTTACGGGGTACAATTTCAGGGACCCCTAGAGTATTTAAGCCATATTTAAATTAAGTATAAGTTTAAAGTGTCAAGTTGTTTCCAATATACAACTTTGATTTCTCTCTTGCTTCACAATTCTAGATAATGTGGGATTCTTCCTATAGCTAATTTTTACCTCATCTTCATTTACCATATTGGACTATGTAGAACGACTTGCTCCACCATTACAACCACATTAAACTCCTCCATAAATTAAAGCCCCACTTCTCTCCCTCCTCAACTCAACATATTCTCTTTTGTCACACAACACAACTAGCCTATGTATGCTAGTTAGTAGGGTGTACAAGACCCGACCCTACCCGCCAATCTGTCCCGACCCAAGCCTTTAGGGTTGGGTCCAACCCGGCCCAATATTAAAAAGATGACAAAGAAAGGTTGTCCAACATCGAACCCGACTCCGAGTAGGACCGGGCTCGGATTGATTCTCGGGTCACCCGGCCCGTCCCATATACACATTTTAATATTTCATTTTATTATAATTACTTAGAACTTACTGCCTTACTGTCACACAGATGACAGACCCAATAAGATCATGTTGGTGGTCTATGATTTATTGGTGATCTTAAATTGTGTTGGTGGTGTATCTCACCATTAGTTATGTTATGATTAACGAGTTTGATTGTTTAAGTTGTGAATGGGAGCAGAATAGGGGAAATAATTTATAGAGCTATTATATAGAAAATTGTGATGCAATGTATAACATCCTTCCCTTGAAGTTTTTTCTTCCAGACCACTATAATATCATTGGTATTACTAAATTTGGTCACTAAAATTCTTTGAAGTTTCAAATATAACATTTTATGAGATGATTTTTTCTTTAAGCATAATACACTTAGGGTCAACTCGGTTTCGTCCTATATAAACCCGGTCCTATTTAGGCCTGATAATTTTCGAGTTACTTCGGGTTTGTGGACGGGTTAGAGTCTACAAAGTTGGCTCGGTTAATATTTAGGGCCGGTAAGAGACAAGCATAACCAGTCCAAACTCGTCCCGTGTACACCCGTAGTAGTCAGCAATTAAGCCACAAAATATTCCCCATCAAAACTATAATATATATGCCCATCAACGTGTAAAGAAGCTTCACTTGTTCCATTTATCTTCTTTAATTTGGATATATACCATACATTGCATAAGAACCTTTTCATGTGTGTGGGTCTCTCCTTCTCTCTGTTAGGAAATCACCATAGAGAAATAAAAACAGTGACACAATCACAACACAAGGATTTAACGTGGAAACTCTAAAACCGGAGAAAAATCACGGCCGTTGTCAAAACCAACAACCAGAGAATAAACACTATGTGAAAATTGTTACAACACATAGACTCTTTCTCTCAACCACCCCACAATCTCCCGGTACACTCAACACTCTCCAAAGCTATTATCTGAATAACATCTCACAACACTCTAAAATAAGAGTATAAAAAAAACAACAGATAAAAACTTAAAGCTTGAGAAACTACATCTTGCTGGATTTGCTCTCTACCATGGGACACAATTGCTGGGATTATTATTTCCTACGGGTTGCTATGACATTTATAGGAGCTGATGCCAAGCCAATGCATATGCATTATGTGTGTATGCATACCATCATTTTCAACAAGTGTTGCACCGTCCTTTTTTATCCATGCCAATGTATTTAATTTCCTTGACTTACCAATCCTGCAATGTTAGTGGGTGGCATAGTGTAGCATAGTGATTTTAACTTACAATCTCCCACTTGAAGATTTACTTCAGTTGATCTTCACACCTTGATCAACACCACATCGCACTATGCTCCCACTCAACATGCATCACCGTTTTCCATTGTCTTCACCGACAATCATAACTCTCGTTGTCTTAACCGACAATCATAATTCTCATTGCCTATACCGGCAAAAAAAAACTATCATACTCCACCATAATGAGTACACTTCACTTGGAATTAAACTATCCCAAGAATTTCACTTCACTTGGAACTAAACCATCCCAAGAATTTCATTGCACTTGGATTTAAACCATCCTAAGAATTTTGACATGTCGAAACATGTTGAAAATTTATGGTGCAACTTCCATGTTGGCTTTCTCTGGAAGTTCATCAGCCATCGACATAACCACGCACCTTGCATCAACGCCAACCAATGTCTGTGCGCTATCACCACACACCTTGCATCCATGTCAGCCAATGCCCATGTGCTATAACCACACATCTTGCATTAAAGCCAACCAATGCATGTGTGTCACCTGGACAGTTACATGTCCACCTTGTGTAGTCCTGATTGCATCGACCATCCATGACTTGCAACAAGTCAAAATACAATCTCTATCACAGCACTGCCACATACCAACTGAAAACTGTGCACCAGGTAGGTTTCTGAGAGAACCTTCCAAAACAGCACTTTCACAGTATCATTGTGGCTCCAAGCGGAAGCTATCCTCAAAGCCGTCACCATGGTTGAACCATCGGCTCTGATACCAGTTGTTAGGAAATCACCATAGAGAAATAAAAACCACGACACAATCACAACACAAGGATTTAACGTGGAAACTCCAAAATCGGAGAAAAACCACGGCCGTTGTCAAAACCAACAACCAGAGAATAAACACTATGTGAAAATTGTTACAACACATAGACTCTTTCTCTCAACCACCCTACAATCTCCCAGTACAGTCAACACTCTCCAAAGCTATTATCTGAATAACATCTCACAACACTCTAAAACAAGAGTATAAAAAAAACAACGGATAAAAGCTTAAATCTTGAGAAACTATATCTTGTTGGATTTGCTCTCTACCATGGGACACAATTGCTGGGATTAATATTTCCTACGGGTTGCTATGACATTTATAGGAGTTGATGCCAAGCCAATGCATATGCATTATGTGTGTATGCATACCATCATTTTCAACAAGTGCTGCACCGTCCTTTATTATCCATGCCAATGTATTTAATTTCCTTGACTTACCAATCCTGCAATGTTAGTGGGTGGCATAGTGTCATAGTGATTTTGACTTACACTCTCTTTCATATATAAATACACAACCCCTTCAAGACTTCAACCCTCAATGACAGCACAACTTCCTTCTCTACTGTGCATGCTCCTCATGGATGCTATATATATTGGAGTTTGCGGGGCCTCAGATTAATCAAAATTGATCAAAATATGTATTCATGTTCAATAACAGTACATGCTTATGTAATACCGTGAGAGGACTAGAAAATGGGAAATACAATATTAAAGGGACCATGACAAAATCAACAAAAGCTTATCCTGGTAGACACACTAAATCTGATCTATTACAATCTCATCTTTGAAACATCATTAATATGTATCACTAACACACCTTGTACTTTTCATGCAACCAGAACAAATATGATTTGTGTTTACTCCATTTGTCTGATAATGTCTAATTAATCTCATTCTATATTTTCTGTTCGCCTTCAGAGGTTTCTTTTTCCTGGGCCAAAGTCTCTTCCTCAGTTTTGTCTTTGATTTCTTCTTCTTTGGCCAATGTCTCTTCCTGAATTGTACCTTTGGTTTCCTCTTCCTGATTTGCGCCTTTGATTTCTTCTTCTTTGGCCAAAGTCTTTTCCTCATCTGTGCCTTTGGTTTCTTCTTCCTTTGCCAAAGTCTCTTCCTCTAAGCTGACAACCTCTGTAGACATAAATTAAAACATTATAGCCAACAACTTGTACCTAGTATTAAGTGTATGCTTATTTATTTGATTGCACTAAAGAAAATGTGATTAAGCATGACCTTATGTTATAGCGTTGAATTAATAATGCAAAAATTGAAAAAGGGGTTAATGTGGAATGGTTAGATTACATGAATAACAAGTTTATCCCAATAATCTTAAAAGGTCATCCATTTGCTAACCTTTTTCATTTTCTGTTTTCTTTTCCTCTTCTGGTTGTTTCTCTTCCGCAGCAGCAGAAGCATCATTAGTCACTTCCTGATCATTCTTGTTCTCAGAAGGTTCCTCTGCAACAACAATCTCTTTAGCATTAGCTTCCTGGCTCTTCTCCGTTAATGCCTCGTTTGTTTTCTCAGAATCTTTCCGTTCAACGACATTGGATTCATCTGCTCCAATCTCTTTGACATTTCCATCGCTCTTCTTTTCCGCTTCAAAGCTTTGATTTTCAACATTGTTGTTGCCTGCCCCCTTGGTTTCTGTTTCTACCCCATTTTCCTTGGAATTGACACTGGATTTGCTCTTCTGGAGGAGGGTGTTTCCGGTAGCAACATCAAGTGGTTTAGATTTCCCACAACCCATTTTTTTTCCTTTCTTTTTGAATTGATTGTGGGAAACAGAGGAAACAGAGAGAGAAACAGAGGAAGCAGTTGATGTGAAGATTGGAATCTCTGTGGAAAATATATGAAGGGGAGAGGGATGGTTTATGTTGTTATGGTTTAACGGTTGAGCTGTGGCCTGCACGGGTGTAATTTGGTGTCAACCGGCTTTTCCGTTGTCTTCTACTATTGGCAATGCAAACAATTATAGTTGTTATCATCGAAACGAAAAACAGGACAATGGTTTAGGACAAATTTGGGTTGTAACTACGAAAACAAACCTTTGCAATAACAACAGGTAATTAATGTTCTTTGTTTTAATATGATTGGATTAATTGGATGGACTGCACCATGTGCTATCACAAAACCACCATGCATGTATATCAAATCATTTATATTCTCTAAATTTTGTGTGTTTCTCTTTGCTTCATTTGGGTCAGCTTGAGCTCAAACAAGGTTCAATCAATGTACATCAATCAATGATCAAAATTTATCTTCTATATAGCTGCCTATTAAAGAAGGTTCAATTTCCTTATCACTTATCAATGACTTAGTTATGTTATGGAACGTTATAATACTTAGTTGCATCTAAATTAGCTAGTCCCTCAAATTTTTTAAGGGTTTTTTTGTCATTAAAAAATTGAATAAAGATAAGTGACGTCACTACTTATAGAAAAAAGAAAAAAAGTTAAGTCACTTTGCTTCTAATACCTTTCCAAATTTCCAGTATTGTTTCGTACGTGTAAAGTGTTAAAACAATGATGTTGTTTAAATGACCTATAATTGAATAAGTATGTGTCATTTTGACAAAGATTCTTTATAATTATGACTTACACATCATGAATGTTAGTGATTTATTGTAATTATCTAACTTACAATTTTATCCTTAAATAGTTATTTAAACTAATATGAAAATCATTTTTATGTTTTTTTAATATAAACTTAGATAAAAAAACACTTTTATATTTTTATATCCAAACGGTTTAAGATAACTTTTTAAAGTGAAATATACAAACAGTACTAAATTTATACTTTTTAAGAATTACTTAAAATCCAATGATTTTTTTTATCCAGAAGTAAGGACACTTAATTTTAAGTAGAAACAAACGGGCCATTGCTTTTGTGGAGGATTAAAAATTGTGAAGTCTACGATAGACCATTTTATTCAACTTCTATCGGACAAATGGTAAACTTGAAGGTTGGTTTGCTTCTGATAGCAGCTGATTATTGGGCCAATCCTCTTCATATTCGTAAGACCCAATTTATCATAATTATAGATAATTTTAGTTTGTTATTTTAAATATTTCAGAATGTTCCTTTTTGGATGTGGCTAAATGTAAGGTCCTACCCAACTTTTTTTTTTAAATCCGCCTGTTTTATAATTAAGTAGAAACTGACACAGATACCTCAAACTCATAGAGTATAAAAGAAGCGATTTTATGAGACACTTCCTCAATCCACACTAAATCGACAAATGAGTGGATATTTCTAGCAAAAAAAATATGCAACCATATTACCATATCGTCTAACAAAAGATAAAGACACAAAATCAAACGAAAGACATAACCGAGTATACTCCTGAATAATAGAACATAAGTACGAGCTACCATTAGGAGGTTTCTTCCACCTCTTGAAGAGCTGAGGACAATCTGTCTCAAACGCACCGAGTGAAAGCCAAGATGAGATTGCCCAACGAAACCCCAAGGCTTCAACCACCACAGTCAATGGTGTCATCACGGGAAATGCTACTGCAGCAGCAAGGACGAGCCCCTCAGAGTCGCGAGCAACAAGACTCGAGCCCCCTCCTCACCCGATTGGAACGAAACATCAAAGTTGAGCTTGACGACACTCTCTTGAGGACGCTGCCAAGAAGTATGAAGCTTAGCACCAGGTTTGTATGACCCAGGATTTTAGAATTAAATAAATAATTAATTTCCAACTCACGCATAGGATTCTGTGTAAGCGTGAGGGGAACTTGACTTGTGTTTGATGTTTGGATTAGTATTATAAAGAAGAAAATTCAGGAAATGACCAATAATAGTACTATAGTCGGTATAGGTTCTAGCACGAGCTTTATTCACTTCCGCCTTAGGGCGAAAGCGTTAGTAAATGGCTAATCTGCTCTTAAAGCACTGTAGAAACGAAATTCAAAAATCTTCAGAAGAATTTAAGAATTTTCTCTCACTCCTTTCCATGACAAGTGTTTCGATACGAAACCCTGGACTGTACACACGATAGATTTCATTTCTCGGAAGTTTGCCGAAACTAAGTTCCTGACAACTCAAGAACCTTAAAGTTCCTGACTGCTTCAAACGAAGATTTCACACGCTTACACTCATTTCTTTCGATGTTTCCAATCTTTCTTCAGAAGGAAGTTTTCTCATCCGATATCAATTGCAAAAAGTAATTTTTCGGGTTAAATCGATTAATACCGTTATTGGATCGTTTGTTTAAATTCCAAGAAACCTGTTCTGAGTTCTAGAATTCTGTCATCGGATTCTATCTTATAATTCACAGAGGAATGTGCCGGAAAAATCGGAATCGCGAAATTTTCATTTTCCCGCGTTTTCCATCTCCTATAAATAGAAGGAAAAAACAAAAAAAATCACATTTTCCACCATAGATGGCCGTGGGTTTGAGAGGAAGAAGGGGAGGAGAGCTTTTCGCCATTTCTTGACGGTTCGACGTGCCGTTCGTTGCTACGCGTAGACCTCAAGGTTTGGAGCGAGTTGAGTTGAGGAAAGAGGTTTAGAACAAGCTGCGAGGTTTCACAACGGAGGAAGACGCACCAGAGGACTTGCTGAGTTCAGGAGTTTGACTTTGGAATCAGACTGTGATATCGAGCTGGGAAGGATAATAAAAGGTTAGGGTAACTCGGTTTCAGTGCGTCTTGAGTCTTGCATGATTTTATCGCACTACATGCGTTTGAGATGAAGATGTTTATATTGATTAGCATTGGATTATGATTATTGTACTGAACTGGGAAAATGTTTTCTGGAGGCTTCGGCCGAGTGAACTTATTGAGACGTGTGTCTCCGTTTTCTGAGAGGCTTCGGTCGTTTACTGGTTTCTGTCATTACTGTTTTCTTGTGGATGTTTTGATTGTTGTCGTGGTTGATGTTGGGATGGATCATATACTAAGTGTGTGCTAAGTAGCTATATGCTGTGTTGATATTTGTGCATATGCGTTATTGGATTATATTGTGGAGCATGTGTGGCATATTGTGGAGCCTGTGTGGCATATTGTGGAGCCCGTGTGGCATATTGTGGGGCCTGTGTGGCATATTGTGGTGGGGCCTTCGTGGCATATTAAGTGGCAGGTCAATGGTTTTCGTTCCAGGTGGCTGTCCCGTCTTGCGAGACGCTTTTGATTGGACTTGTCTTGGCAGTAACACATAGTTGTACCACAGGACACTCATTGAGGTTGTTGATATCTGAATTGATGTTATGTTGTTGATATCTGATTTGATGTTATATTGTTGAGATTGTTGATATCTGATTTGATGTTATATCGTTGAGATTATTGTTGTCTGATTTAAATCTGTTATTATGTTGCTGATATCTGATTAAATTTTATGTTGCTGATATCTGATTAAATTTTATGTTGCTGATATCTGATTAAATTTTATGTCGTTGATATCTTATTTGATTTTATGTTGTTGGATATATGTCGTCATCTATCTGAAATTAAGTTGCTAGCTTATGTGCCATGTTATGCACTTAAACTTTAATAACATGCTTTTCTCTTTTATATGTGGTAATTGCATGGAGTTAACCTTTTCTATTTGCTACTTGTTGTTTGGGCGCTTAACGCTATTAGGCGACGGAGAACCCTCGATGGAGCTTGACCTCAGTACGAGCCGAAGATGATGACTTGAAGATTAGTGAAGGACCTAAAGAGTAGAGTCGGGTTAAAGGCTAGAGCCTTGGGTTAGAGAGCTTACCGTTATTGGCTTAAGCTCACCTAATGATTTTTAGGAATTTATGTTTGAATTTCCGGGTAGATTCCGATGCTTTGCTTTCCTGCGGTTCCCCGATGCAGAGACAATAGGAAGTATGTCGGATTTATGTCGTCCTTGCATTATAGAATCTTCGTTGAGTTGTTTCTATTGGTTAGGTTTTGTAGGTTGGGTGCTTTCGTGTTTACCTTCGGGTACTTGCCTTATTCAAGGCTTGATGTAAATCTATATGTATATGGGAGTATGCATGACATGTTTTAGAAACACTTTGAAAAGAAAAAAATATACTCATGTTTATAAATCCTTTTGGAAAACATTACATATTTATTTTATCAGATTACTATGGTGACCCCCGAAATTCGGGGTGTTACAAGGCTGAACCGTCACTGCTGGATCACCACCCCATGCGAGTGGTACTACCCATTGAAGAGCAGCTTCATAAGAAAAATGTCTCCCCTCAAACACATGTTTATTCCGGGATTCCCACAACACATACAAATCAGCTTTCCACTAAGAAATCATCTCCAAATCAGCCGAAGATAGGATCTGCTGCATAGATAGGACCCACCTAACTGAATGTTTTTTTGTTACAAAGGAAAACTAACAACAACAAACAACTACACTAGCACATCCTGGCACAGCAGGGGCACAATATTGGAAGGATGGAACCTCCAAATCTGCCTTCTGCAACCTATCCGGGTAGCATATTTCGCCAAAGCATCTGCCACCATGTTCCTCTCACGCGGTATATGACGACTTCCCATCCCCTTCGGAGCATCTCATGTGTTTGTTGAAACGTCGTGTGATGCCAGTAACAGGAGATGTCATTCTCAGCTGTAACAATCCCCACTAGCTCCGAACAATCATAGAAACATCTCACCTTACGGAACCCCATATCCCAAACATGTTGAAGACCCTCCTATAATGCCGACATCTCGGCCAGCAGCACCTCATCTGTTCCAAACGACGTCGCGAACCCGGAGAGCCATCTGCCATCCTTGTCGCGGAGGACTCCGCCACCGCCAATAGCACCAGTTCCTACAATCTTGCTCCCATCAACTCACAGCTCCACACCTCCTTCATCCCCACTCTGCATTATGTCACCCCTGGTCCCGTTGCTATCGACATGATGCCCCAATTCTGAAACTCTGTAACAGAGTTGTGAATTTTCAGCAACACCAAACCAAGAGGCCATGGATTATGTTCGAAGGCAGTGTTATTTCTCCAAAGCCAAACAGTCCAGAGTACTGCACAAGACAGAGCATGATTGGCATGGTGTAACTGAGCAACAAGCCACGAACGAAAGGACAGACTTGACGATATCGATAGTAGAACCGTTCGAAAAACACCCCAAACATGTTGGGTCACTGGGCACCTACAAAGGACATGATCATCATCTTCCTCTGGGTCACCACACCTGCCACACGCAAGTGAACTCGCAAGATTGCAGTGATGGCGCTTCTTGTTTGTAGGCAATGCCTCCCTCGCTGCCAACCACAAGAAAAAACACACTTTCTCCAAACAACAATTCATACGTCGACATCGTTGAGTAGCACATTGGGCTCCCATTCCCTCGCGCTAAATCTGCTCCTTCCGATTGTACAGGGACCAGCACTCTTTGAATTTCCTCCTTGACCAATGCTGGCAACTAGGTATACAGACGTGTAAAGTCCTAGTTCCTATTTTGCCAGAGATCAGCCACCTTCATTTGTGTATATGAAATATGCACATAATTTACCCTCTGAGCCAGCATCCCTGTCCCCAGCAGTCTGTATACCAAAGCGAAGACTCACTAGCGCCCAATCGAGGTCCAAATCCATGAGCTATAACCTCCTTGGCCCACAAAATACTCCTCTAAATATGCGACTCCCCTTCCTATGTTGGGTTGTTAAGATGCTCTTGTTCCCCAAATACTTCTCAGTCAACAAAGTAACCCACAATTTCTCCTTCTCACTGTGAATACTATGTACCAGTTTGCCCAGTAAAGCATCATTATTTTCCCTTGCACTTCTCAACCCCAAGCCCCCTTTTTCCGAGTGATATCCTTCCAAGCCACAAGATTCCACCCTCTATGATTCTCCCTTTTTGCCCAAACGCAACGGCGCACCATCCTATCCACATAATCACACACACCCTCCGACAACCATAACACTTGCATAGTGTATACCGGAGGGATGAAAGAACAGACTTCGCCAAGCACAATTTACTCGCCATGTTTAACAGTTTACCCTTCCAAGATGCCAGTCTAGCGTTGATCTTCTCAATGAGAGGAGCAAACTGTTCTCGAGTGACCCGCCCCCTAAAGAGTGATACGTCAAGGTACTTCCCAAGATTACTAGCCCTCCTAATGCCAGAAATAGAAGATAACTCACGTTGCTTCTGCTCATCTACATTTGACGAGCAAAACATTCTGGATTTATCTAAGTTAACTCGCATTCCCGAGGCCTCACAAAAAGCATTAACTGTATCTGTCACCAATTGGACCTGTGATGTCGACTCTTGACAAAACAGCAACACATCACCAGCAAAGAAAATGTGTGAAATGCCTACACTCGAATTTAGGGATGGCAATTTCTACCTGCATATGGGGATCCCCGTGGGGACTGCCCCGTTTGGGGCCCCGATCTTGAGAAATTTTTCCCTGTGGGGATGGGGATGACGACAAAAATTCCCCCGAGATAAATTTGGGGATGGGGGTGGGGATCACTCTCCCCGCCCCGCGGAATCCCCGCCCTGTATACATAGGTAAAAAATCAATAATACCCTTAATAGTAAATTAAATGTTATTTGAACTTCATTATATATTTTCATAGAACTTGACATGTTCCATTCTCATTTGTGATTTTCATATTTAACTATTTGTAGTCCACGTGGAAATTTAAGTATTTTTATATTTAATTTAGTTTTATTTTATTTTTAATGTTGTGTTAATGGTCCCCATGGGGATCTGCGGGGACCCGTGGGGAGGTGGGGATTGGGGATGGGGAGAAAATTCACCCCGCCACGGGGATGGGGAGTGGGGATGGGGACATGAAAGAGACGCGAGATGGGGACGGGGGAGTGCCCCCCGCCCCCGCCCCTCGCGGGTGCCATCCCTACTCGAATTGGTTGCCAACCTCCCTCCTCCACCAAACGCTGATCTGGATAGCTAGCCTCTCCATGCAAAGCACAATGGTTAGTAGCAGTGTTATAAAACTCGGACCGGCCGGTTCGACCGGTTGAACCGGGAACCGGACCCTTGACCGGTCCAAGCCATTAAATGGATCGGCCATGCAATTCAACCGGTATGAACCGGTTTGGACCGGCCGGTTCAGAGAATAAACCGGCGACTCGGCCGGTTTTAATGGACCGGTCCGTTTTTTTTTTCTTTCTATTTTTGCCTTTTTTTGTCAAAACTGTTTTTAATGTTCAAACTGTAATTAATTTACATTCAATGTTAATTATTTGGTCAAATGATATTCAATTTAGAATTATTTAAAAAAATTGTCATAGCTAGGACTTGAACACAGGAGCTAGAGGGAGGAAAGCTAATCCAAATTGCCACTACACCACTTTGCTTCTTGTTAAGAAGAATGCATATTATTTTATATATATATATGATATATTAAGGTTATATTTTAAATTATTATAATTTTTTAATATAAACCGAGTCAAGCAATCGAACCAATGACTCTGTGGTTGAACCATTGACTCATTGACCCAGTGTCTCGACCGAGTCGATCACCGGTTCGAGTATGATAACACTGGGGTAGTAGTATAAATTGTAATCCCTAGAATGAATAAGAAGAAAATCGATCAAATATTTATGTTTCTTAATTTGGATATTAGAGTTGTTAGTCTTCTTTCAAAATAAGAATTAACATCCTATGAGCTTCTCCACATCTCCGAATTCCCATTCGTTAATCAGACGGCAATATTCCTTTGTTTCCTGCTGAAGCCACACTTGCTTCTGGCAGTGGCATCCACCATCACCTTATCCTCTCCTTCTCTATCATCACAATTCACAATCAATCACAAACTAGTAGTAATATTAAACTATTGCATAAAAAAAGCACAAGTGTGGTCCTTAAAATGTGAACAATGGCTACTTTTTTCTGTTGCGGATCAATCCAAACCAACCCAACAAATCTTCCCATATCAGGAAACTAGCCTTCCTTCTCTTCTCCAAATCATGGAAGGCTCTGTTTCTGAACGTCTTGATTTTGGGAAGATGGAACATGGGTATTCTTCTTTTGCCCCTGTCTCTTCATTCACTGTCTTCAGTTTTCTCTGTTTTTTTACTTTTTTTCTTCGTGGGTATTGTGGGTTTGATTGGTAGGTGCAAGCATTACAGGAGAAGATGCAGGATTCGTGCTCCCTGCTGCAACGAGATCTACTCCTGCCGCCATTGTCACAACGAGGCAACGGTATTTCAATCTTCATTTCCAGATCAAAGGTTTTGTCTTTCTGCTTTTTACTCATCTGGGTCTGTCTTAATTTCCTTACTTGTTCTGGCTTCACTAGAGCATGTTGAAGAATCACTCTGATAGGCACGAACTGGTTCGCCAAGATGTTAAACAAGTATGATAAATGGAAAATACTTACTGTCTTTCAATTTTGCTGATCAATTTATTTAAGTGATCAATAGGAGATGATAGGAATAATTCACTTATTACATCTTGCTGTTTCAGGTTGTTTGTTCTGTTTGTGACACTGAACAGCCAGTAAGTATTGAATCCACACTAACTGATTTCCTTTTTGTTGGGGGGTTGGATTGGTTAAGGTTCTGATTTTAATTCTGTTTCTTTTAAAGGCTGCTCAAGTTTGCACAAATTGTGGTGTCAAAATGGGAGAATATTTCTGCGACATCTGCGTATTCTTCGATGATGATGTAATGCTTCACTGAACTAAATATATAATTTGGTGTATCTGATTAGCTTTTACTTCTTAAATATAATTGATCCTCTTCTACTTAGGTCCTTACTGCTTAGAGCTGGGCATAACTTGTTGTAGAGCCATGGTTTTTGATTGTTTATGGCATTTGTTTCCTTGATGGTGCTGACCAATGTTTAATCAATTTGTAGGCAGAGAAACAACAGTTTCATTGTGATGATTGTGGGATCTGCAGGTGGGTGGGCTGTATTGTGTAACTTGTGTTTGCGTAGATTTTTATGTCATATCCTCAATTAAGTTACCTAAATTTATGAAATGCAAACTAATTTTGGTTTTGTCATTTGGAAACAGGGTTGGTGGGCGAGAAAATTTTTTCCACTGCAAGAAATGCGGTACGCATTCACCATCGAAGCTACCATTTTGGCTTTATTGTTGCTTTTACATTCTTCTTTCCAAAATTAAGTTAGGATATGTTTCAAATTGTTTGTTTACATATTATAGCAGACTCAATTTTTCCTGAGTTTGTCACTACTTTATTTATCATGTGAAGTGTTAATATCACATATTATTTCAGTTAGGTATATAGGGAGAGAATACCTATAACGACCGGGCAATACATTACCACTTACTTTGGGGGTATTGTGAATCCATTCCATTTCCAGTTCTGATATGAATTACATAAGTTGATGATAATTTATCGAGTTAACTCATTTAAGTAATAATAATTGGTAGATTTTACATATTAAAATTAGTAGGCTTTATGTTTCTGAAGCAAAGTCAGGATATTACATGTTTCAAATTCAGTCCTTGATCTATAGCATTTTCAAATTGTGGTTAGATTGTTAGTTGATCTGTATAATTAATTTTCCATTTGATTTCGTTAATCACTTGATCTTTGCCAGTGCCCAGTTCCGTATGAGGGAAGAGTTTAAACTGATTAAAATTTTGATTTTTTTTTTCTTTTAACTTCCGGAGTCATATATAATAGCATACTGCATTAGTCACTGATTCGAACTATTTTTTAACAAATAAGTTGCTCAATACTTATATGCAAAGAATCTACGTAGTGATAAATGTTTTATGAGCTGCAGGGTCTTGCTACTCAGTTGGTCTACGTGATAATCATATATGTGTGGAGAACTCCATGAGGCATCACTGTCCTATTTGTTATGAGGTGCATGCTTTGTTCCCTCCCTTTCCCTGACTTTTGTTTTCAATCAAAAAGGGAATTTCTCTTGGATGTCATTGGAAACTTGAGAATAATTTGATGTGGCTCTATTTTATTTGTGCAGTACCTTTTTGATTCACTGAAAGACACTGCTGTTATGAAATGTGGTCACACGATGCACTCTGAATGCTACCATGAAATGATAAAACGTGACAAGTGAGTATGTTAACTATTTGAGATTTCTTTGTGGACATGATTTCTGCTTAATTTGTAACTTGATTTGGTATCTGGCTCAGTTACTGTTGTCCCATATGCTCCAAGTCAATAGCTGACATGTCTATGATGTGGAAGAGGACTGATGAAGAGGTAGCTGAATAAATTAAAGCACACAAATGCTTTACTTGATATTTTGTCATGCATTCATCTGCTCAAGAATATTGCTTACATGATATTGTTCTCAATTATGATTTCTTGCTGATTTGTTTATTTTCATTTCTTATTAGATTGAGGCAACTGTCATGCCTGAAGTTTATCGGTACAGAAAGGTGATGTTTTATTCTTTGTTCTGCTTGGCTAATACCTACCAATCTCTGTTTATCTATAATTCTTTCTAGACATGTAGTATCATGGTTCTTTCAGAACTGCTATTGATTGATATAACTATGTCATTGCAGGTCTGGATACTATGTAATGACTGCAACAACACAACCGAAGTTTACTTCCATATTCTTGGGCAAAAATGCGGTCACTGCAGATCATATAACACTCGTGCAATTTCACCTCCAATTTGCCCTCAATGACCAGATTCTTATGGTGAAAGACAGACACTGGCAGGCAGAAAATTATAGTTTGCACCCCGGTTATTTTAGAGGGTTTATTGAATTGATTCAGCATCTTCTAGAGTATTGTGCTCTAGATAATTTTATCTTTCTTCCTCCAACATATTGAGTGGATTGATATCATTCATCATTTATAAACTTATGTATACAGGGGAAACTGTTTTCCCATCATGAACTATTGGTATTAGATGATTGCAATTAAATTTAATCCGTACAACTTAGCAATTCCTTACATAATCAGCTTCATGATCATTTCGATTTCGTACAAGAGGTTCAGTTTAACAGTATGAGGAGTGGCATGGCCTATGAAACAGGTTGGGCAAGTTGTTGGATAGAAACAAGCCTAAAAAATACTAGCTGATTTTCAAACTTTATAATAAGGTGCTGACTGACATGAATTGAACATTATACCAATCAGGCTTGGCAAAATTTGATGGGTTCATTTCATGTCATCTATACATGTTATTACAAACCATCAATACGAGCCAGTAATGTCAAATTATATGATATAAGCAAATCCAATAATTCAGGACTAAATTGGTTGTGTTTGAAATATATTTTGACATCTTTTTGGAATTTCAAATGACACTAGTAGAAAGTGATAATGTGTCATTTCCTGGAAATGATAAATCAGGATCGCTGCTGTCTGCTACCTCAGGTACATCTTGAGTAAGAAACTTGAATGGTGGTTCTTTATTTATAATCTAAACAAAAATCAAAGCCAAGAATGCAAACTTGAAGTAATTTACTTTGTTTTTTTAATCACAAACATCATGCTTTTACATTTTAACATGGAGACGACAACAACTAAATCTGATCCCAGTATCCCACTACATAGTGTAATTAGAAGAAACTAAGGGGATTAAAAAGCAAAGATAAGCATAGTCGTGGAAGAAACAAAATCCCACGTATGTTGTGTATAACTTTACTTCATCGAAAGGAAACATCTCTACTTAAAATACAATGACAAGCAACAATGCTAATCGCTTGTGGAATCATCCTCTTGCTCTTCATGATCTAGGACAACCTTCTCTATAAACCTCTTGCGAACTCCTTCAATGACAGCTTCTCTTGATTGCTCATTTCCACTCTGCCCATCATTAAGTACAGGATCTGATTGGCAAAGTACTAATGCAACACCTGGTATTTCAGAACATGCAAAACATTCGATTTGTAAAAGTATTAGAAACTAAAAAGGTAAGAAGATTTGCAAGGGTCATGATGACTATTTTTTTGGTTACAGGAGGAAAATATGGGTCATGATGACTATGATTGCCTCAAACTATATGTTTCCAAGCAATATGTATTATAATTCATAAATGCATAAAGATAAAGCCAAGA
Organism: Lotus japonicus; assembly: GCF_012489685.1. Classification (NCBI taxonomy): domain Eukaryota; kingdom Viridiplantae; phylum Streptophyta; class Magnoliopsida; order Fabales; family Fabaceae; genus Lotus; species Lotus japonicus. Next base: position 109,402,515 of record NC_080041.1, on the reverse strand, counting down.
ACATAATTTAACTGGCAATAATGATAATACTGATATTATTGTTGTTGTTATTATTATTCAAGCAATAAAATATTTTAAGACATAATTTAGGGAGACGTATATATTTTCCAAGCATAATAGATTGTCCAATTCCAAACTTATGCAAAGGTAAAAAATAACATTTTCCTGATAAACTCAGAACTCTTCCCAATTTCCTAATTACAACACTGATGACCAAGAAGAAGTGTCTCTCTATTATTTATAACATTTACCCTCTAACTCTCTAATAAACTCCTTAAATTAACTAAGCTACTTTAATTAACTAAGGTCTATCATCATCATAAAAAGCATCACTTCTGGTTAGAAACTTGTCAGAAAGCTAGGCCATGATTCTATGAAGGAAATGTCAAAATAAATTATAATTTTGAGGAATTGAGGCCTCAGCCTTTCTCCAGCATGAACAAAGAAGCTAAGAAGATTGTAAGCATAACATAATTAGCATACGCTAAGACATAATACCTTCAGGAGTGCATCTTCGCCCAAAACTATGCAAACCGACATAATTTCCTTTCACGGCTCCATTATTGTAAACCAATAAAGTGGGAAGATTGCGATCTGGGTAGTTCGGAATGCAATCAGTGGATATTATCTTGACAAATTTTGTTGCAGGATATCTTGCAGCCAGTTCCTCAATGCTTTGCATCAACAGAACACATTCAGGAATCCTGTCAAGCAGAAGCACAACAACAGACTTAAGCACAGGAAACACAAACAATAAAATATTTAAATAAAAGTGGGATGACAAAGCAATTGTAGCTAAAACATACCCTTCTTTGTAAAGGATGACAACCACCCAAACATCAGATGGAGCCTGTGAAACCTCTCGAATGAAATCAGATCCTGAAATGGGGGTCACTGATCCAAACCTCAAAACTTTAGCTGTCTCCTGTATCTCAGCTAGCCTCTTCTTCCTACAACAGAAAAATGACTCAAATGAGAACATGTAGAATTTAAAAAACCAAATGCACTTGATTTTGCTTACTCTATCCTAATCACATAACTCATTACTCCCTTCTCAAACCCGTTAAGCCAACTAAGACTGAACTAGTCACAAAATCCACAGAACAATAGGGTAAATATAATGTTAAACATTAATTCGCTGTCAAATCTTAAATTTATCAAAAACCTCATTCATTTCCTAAAATACTAAATTCACTATAATTTCCAATCAAATACTATTCAGGAACAAAGAAAATGAACAAGTATATAATCTAAGACAACCATGAGTTACTCAGAATAAAGAAAAAACCCTCAGAAAAAAAAGAAGTTGGAAACAAAAATTATCTTCATTCATTTTCTATCATCTCCAGGTCAAACAAAAACAAGCCCAGAAAAGGAATTTTTGCTTTCAATTTCATGACAGACCCCATAATTCATTGAAGGAAAAAAGAGCATTATTTGAGAGCGAGAGAGCATGATAACCTGTATTCTTGAAGGAAACGATCATCATCAAGGTCATCTTCGAGGTCTTCAAGTTCATCTTGGGTTTTCGAATCAAGCCAATCTTTGTCTTTGGGGAGGGTGTCAGGATCGGCGGCAGGGTTGAAAGGTGGTGGCTTGAAAGCAGGTGGCTTTGGAGGCAGATTGCCAAGCTTTCTCTGAATGTCATCCCATTGAGTGGAGGCTCCTTCTAAATCCTTGTACACAAAGTGATAGTCTGCCATTTTTCTCTTTCTTGTTCTTCTGTATTTACAAAAAAAGAAATATTTTTATCAATTATATCTCCTACACCTTCCAAAGAGACATACTAATGTCTTATTACTCATAGTAAGCATGCTAAGTCAAGTGATGATGAATGTAAACATTCAAATTTAAAAATATAATGGTGTGTATTTTTAATAGTAAACCATTGCTGCCATTAACATTCTGATATGAATTATGATTCATATGAACCATTCAGTTAGTTTATGTAAAAGAAAAGTATAAAAGCATAGCAGGAACTGATATCATTATATCAATTATATGGCCAATGAACTTTCTAGATTAGTCCAGACTGACATAGATAGCTAGAAATGGTATGATCTAGGTAGAGTATGGTATAAAGAAAAAAAACACTTTGATACTTTTCTTTTACATTAAGTTAAGATGGTATGCATTAATTTGAATTGCATGTTTAAACTTTAAGGTGAATGATGCACAAATCCTTCAACAGAGGTCCATATTTCAGAAGATAACAATACAAATCCATGGTATGGCTTTAGTAAAATTTTAGTGACACTGTTGAACAATTTCTATTGCAATTACGGGGGAGTCTCCATATTCCGCACATGTATTTTAGACATGAAGTTAAGATGGTAACCCCTTAAGCAGCTATTTAGAAATGTCAATGGCACATACCAATGAGCTAATTATTTTTAACCAGATATTGTGATACACTATAAGAAGGAAAGCTTGATGTATCATACAAATAGACATCTGATACTTTGATGAAGGGGTGTTTCAATTTTGGTAAATGATGAGAAAGTAAGCAACTTTGAAATTATTGCATCAAGTGATTTTAATATTGAAGTAAAGTAAGGTCATGGAAGGGTGATAAGCACAACAACAATGCTAACTTGTACATTTACGAAAAATCCTTGGATCTTACACGCAGATCACATACAGATTTTGAATCGGAATCTCAGGGAGAAACAAGCACAGAGACAATCCAAAAGGCAAGGTATACAAATTTATCGAAGCTTCCTATAAACAGAATGATAACCCTAACGGTAACAGAGAATCAAATCGCATGGGAACGATCAATAAAGGTGAAGAAGGGAAGCGTTAAAGAAAAAACCTGAGCTAGCTCTGTGGTAATGCAATTCAGCAAAGCCAGAAACGGTTTAACGGCGACGGTTATGAACCAACTTAGAATGCAATTTTATGTGTGCTTGGAGGTGGAAGGGGCACCAATTCAAATAGGGGTGTACAAGACCCGGCCCTACCCGCCAACCCGTCCCGGCCCAAGCCTTTAGGGCCGGGTTGAACCCGGCCCGATCATTAAAAGAGATCGGGTTCGGGTTAATCTTTGAGTTACCCGACTTCGGGTAGGGTCGGGTTCGGGTTGACACTCGGGTCACCCGGCCCGTCCCACATATATATTTTATAAAATTTTAATTTGATATAGTGATTAAAATGTGATACATGGTGCTCAAATTTATCTTACCATGTAGATGAGATTAAAATGTTTAACATCTACCTTATGAATTAAATAAATGTTGGTCAAACTATGTACACTTTCATGCTCTAACAAGAGAAAATCATGTGTGCGTATTATGCATATGTGAGACAAGTGAAGAAATGATCAAACAAAATGTAAGCATTTCAAGTGCAATAGATTATGAAAGAATTAGATCCTTTCAAGTTATTTCTTCTAAAAAATAATTCCAACTTATAACTCTTTTAGTATGTTATTATCTTTAAATTTTACAATTAGTATCAAATAGTCTTAAACTTATTGTCCCTCGGGTCAACCCGGTCCCGTCCTACATAGACCCGTCCTAAATTGGACCCGCATAATGTCGGGTTGCTTCGGGTCTAGGGACGGGTTAGGGTCTATGAATTAATCCGATCAACATTTAGGGCCGGGTTAGGGTTAACCAAAACCCGTCCCAACCCGTCCCTTGTACACCCCTAAATTCAAGTTAGAACAACACTTAAATGGGATGATGGAATTCACAAACATGTTGGACTTTGCCACGGATCTAGTTTCCGTCGCAAAAAAGTTGACAAGGAATTTGTGACGGATGACGCGTTTATTTTCTGTCGCAAGCATGGTGACAATGATTTTGCACTTTTCCGTCTTAGACATGCTGACAAAGACTTTGTCACGGATTTATTTTCCGTCACAAAAAGTAAAGGTAAATTGCTGTTAATCGCCCTTTCTTAGTAAATAATTTAACTTTTTTATATTATTACTTTCAAAAAAATAACTTTTTCTATTATGTAAGAAAAAACCCCACTGTTTTCTACGAGAAGTTGGTTCAGAGTAAACATTTTGTTCATTTTAGCAAGACGAGGAGTTCTAATACATGTTTCCATAATTTTTATTGTCCAAAAGACAGAAGGATTTCAATTGTTTAATACAATATGTTATCAGTATGTGATATCAAATGTTCAAAAATCATTACCAATGAACTTGTATCATGTACTAAGATACTTTCCATGACTATAGCTTTCTCTACAATTGCAACCCAGTATGTATACAAGCAACTTAAATTCTTTTGCACTAGAGGAATGGAATGAAAAGAAATACGTGCAAAGGCATTTTTGCAACATGCCAGTATCACACACCTGATTTAAACATACTAATGAAAAGTGATAAGAGCTCAACTGGGATACTGAGATCCAAAAAGCTAAGCATTATGAATTCCGTTACAGGAATAAATTACAGCAAGGAAAAGGAAGTATATACTCTTGTTCTCTTGGATACTACCATCCTGTGTTAACACCACTTAAGGGGAGAGCCAAGATATTGGTCCCGTGTAGACCAAACAAATCTGTTGACATTGCAAAGCCAAGCTTCAAGCACAGATAATCTCATCACTTACTAGCAAGAACAGCATAATTCCAGATAAGTGTTTCAATGAAGTGTTTTCCTGCATTGCATACGAGGAATTAATAACTATATACACCATGAAAATCAATTCATGATGTTCTAACACCAACCAATTTTGGCATATATAAACCTAGAAAACTTGAGACTAACAATCTGTCCATAGATTAAACAGAACTTAAACCAACCATCAGAATAGGATTTTATAAAGTGCTTCTTGAAATAGGTTCATAAAACATACTTACCAAAACTGAGAGATCTCTCCATATCTAGCACGCACAATGCTGAAGCACTGGGAGGCAGCTACTCCACATAAATTATACCTTCATCAGGGTCTTCACCACCCCAACTGTCGTCGTCATCTTCTTGGGCTGATGAATCCAACTGCTCCTTAGTTTGACCCTCAGAGCCCTTTTCATTTTTTATCTTATCTAATATTGCAATCACCTAAAAATTTGAAGTGGTGGGTGCACCAGATCAGTAAAAGCTCACATCACACTCAATAAAAGAGTGTTGCTGAAATCCAGAAAAAGAATGACATGCATAACTGAGCACTAGCTATGGCTTGATGCGCATCTCACAATTCCATCACATAAACAAAAACTGATCTAGGCGCCAAAGAATGGTCCTACACTCCTACTCCACCCTAAAATGTTATTTGTGTGAGAGTAGCAGTCTTAGAATTTGGATTAGGCATAATTTTACCCCCAAAAGCTAGCTTAGAGATGAGGATTACCCTCCCGACATCAGGAGCATGGAATTTTGCAGGCATGATTATGAACCCTTGTGGGTGGCTCATATAAGGGCGGTCTCCAATAAACAGAACTAATATAGGCTCTGATACCATCTTAGAATTTGGACTAAGCCTAACTCTACCCCAAAAACTAGCTTAAAGGTGAGGATTGTCCTCCAATTTATAAGGACTAATTATGTCATGTCTTTAGTCAATGTAGGGCCTTAACAAGCAGTGCAAGAGATTGTTCATTAACTAGTGGTAATAACAGCCTACATGTCCATAAAATCTTGAATTGCAGACCCATCTATCCATCATGATTAAGCAACATTTTATAAACTTTTGAATAATGTGCAACCTTTTATAGACTTTGGAATAATGTGGCTCGCGATAAAGAAGCAACTAAGAGAATGTAATGAAAAAGGACTAGCTGGAAACAGAACAACAGAGACTTGCAATTGTATAAACAAGCAGTGGTAGAGTTATTCTTACCCTGCTTCCTCTTTCAAAAGACTCGTCCTCCATAAAGCGAACCTCAGGGGTTAATCGCAGCTTAATACGCTTCCCCAACTCACTTCGAACATACTTAGCATTTGATTTCAACCCAGCAATGGCTACTTCCTTCCCTCTTTCATCTCCAAAAACAGATACATACACCTTAACAACCTACAAATGTTCAACCCTAACCTTCCAATTAGGTCAGAAAATTGAAAAGAGAATGCAGTGAGAGTTGAGATAAATAGAATTACGACCTGCAAATCGGCGGAGACTTGGACGTCGGTGATGGTGGTGAGGGAAGAGAGGTAACGGTCAGCTCCTAAGGAAGCTTCAGGAAGAACGGCGAACTGCAAGACTTTATCGGTGAGGAGCATGTCAGAAAGCTCCCTCTGTATTTGCTTCGCCACCATTTTCACTCTCCGAGGATTCGCCATGCACCTTATGCTCCTCCTTGTCGAACCAATAACCGCCTTGCCTAACTGTGACTGTAGCTGGACCCACCCGGTCCGCGGCGGAGTAATTGTGGTGGTTGCGGCGGATGTGTGGTGGTGACGCCGCCAAGGTGACGGTGATGGCGGTGGTATGAGCGGCAGGTGAAGCAGGTGTGTCGTCATTGCTGTACTCTATCCTTCGAACCAGAGAGGAGATTAGATATTCATTTCTTTTTTTAACAGAAAGGTGAGAAAGCAACCTTGTTGGGCTTTGGGCCGGCTCATAAGGAAGCCTGTTAAACAAAAAAGTTGCTAAAGCCCATGACACTATGTACAAAAATCCCAAAAGCCCATGGACTCTCTTAATTATCTTTAGAAAAGAAAGAAATAGTGAAAATTAGGCAAACATGTAAACCTTTATTAATCCCATTGGACGGTAGTGAATGATGATTAATAAATTGTAACTTTATATCTTAAGGAAAGGTTTTACTTTTACTTTTCGGGGTGTGGTTTGTATATTTCAAGGGCCCATGATATATTCTCAAATCTTCAACTATATGTATATTTTAATAAAGATTACTGTGTTAATTAGATACCGGAAGACAAGGAAATCATGAGATTAAGATATGGATCAGTAGAAAACAAAGTGTAGTTGCTTTTTTTTTTCTTACTTGTTTGTCTGCTTCTTCTGTAACCATTTTCCTGTTTGATTAACAAAGTTAATGTGACCTGAGTGTCGTTGTCCCATAATCTTTTTCCATGGACTCATTATCTAGTTAATAAATGTCTTCTTTTGGCTGCTACCACCCACATGTTCTATCAACTGTTGGAGTATTTTCTAAAAATAAACAATTTCTCTAGTTAATAATTTCATGAGCTTCTAACTGCGCGCAACATTATAGTTTTGTTGGTTGATGCCTATATTGAAGCTCAAGTGCTCAACAGCGTTATGTTTTTCCCATTTTTAGTTATTGTTCCAATCATTATGATTGGTTATCTCTCCCCTTTTTATGATTATATTTATATTCTTTTCGTTCATATATATGTCTTTTACGATACCCTGAAGCTTTTATCACGTTAGATCGATCTCATTGAGTTCAAAGACAAAGATCAGGTTTCGAGTTACATAATCTGAATGCAACATGCAAGAACTATTATCATTAGATATATATTGATGATCAGGCAAGCACATGCAGTATAAGACTTTTGATTACGTAAGTTGCAAACAAACTTGTCTTAGTTGTTTTCTTATTGTTATTAATGTGTAGTTGGTTCCGTTGGTGATATTGTTTTGTATTAAGACCAAATTAAATAATAAATGGGAAATCGGAATAATTCTGACTAAAACAGAAACTTGAGAAAATTATAAATTATAAAAGATTCCGCACTATTTTATTTCAGGTATAAGGAAGAGTCAGAAAAATAAATAAATAAATAAATATTCAAGTTTTGTTTTTATTTCAGAATTTCACATGAGGAAACACACATAATCTCGCAATTATATCAAACTCAAGGGGCATTTTAGTCTCCCTGAACAATAATTAGCGCCTATTTAGATCCCATGACCAAACTGTCGAACACCAACGTCTCCCTCCCACTACAGAAAAACCACACTTTCTTTTCTCTGCAATAATTTTCTCGAGAAAATGTCACCGGCAACCGGAAGTAGCAGCAAGATCCGGCACATTGTGCAAGTCCGTCAAATGCTACAGCGGTGGCGCAAGAAATCATGCGTGAAGGCGCCGCTGGATGTTCCGGCGGGGCACGTGGCGGTGTGTGTGGGCCCGAGCAGCACGAGGTTCGTGGTGCGCGCGAAGTACCTGAACCACCCAATCTTCGAGAAGCTTCTGGTGCAAGCGGAGGAGGAGTACGGGTTTTGCAACCAAGGCCTGTTGACGATCCCGTGCGATGAGTCGCTCTTTCAAGAGATCCTGCGTGTTATGTCCCGATCCGAGTCAACTCGGTTCTCTACCTTTGAAGGTTTACGGAAACGCTGCCACGTGGATGTCTTGAGTTTTCTTGATGTGGTCGGAGAATCTAGACCCTTGCTTCATGATCACCCTGTTTGCTGAGATTCCTATATATATATATTTTTTTCTCATGTTTAATTGTTGAGCAAGATTATACTAGTCTTTAGCAAAAACGTGACGGATAATATTATACGTATACATGAAGATGAAATTTGAGTTGTCCCTTTAATGTGCAAATGGTTCAAAGGGGATATATAGGTGCTAGTTGAGTAGTACTGTAATTTGTAAAGTATGTCAATCAATTGATTGGATTGAATTTAAGATGTGTTCTTACTTCTCCATTTCCTGTTTAATGGCTGAATAATGATTTGTTCACCAATCAATTCCACCTTCACCTTAAGAGGTAGTGAAGAAATGAGAGATAAATAAGTGATATGATATGTGATGTGACAAGAAATGTATAAAGAGATAGGAAAAAAAAAATGTGTGGAAATGAGATGTAAGAGAAGTGAGGTGTGTATAAATCATTACTCTTAATGGCTTGTACGAACAAAAATAAAATTGGATTTGCATGCATAAAGTGAGTGAAGGAGTCGGGCCTAATAAAATTTGATTTATTTTGTCGAGGGATGCTTTGAATGGTAATAATTCTTTTAAACAAATGATTTATTCGAGATTCATACTTCCGTTATCACATTTATGGTGATTTAGTTTGTTTATCACTATACTAAAATCTTATCAACTATTATTAGTAACTTTTTTAAAAAAGGGTAATAAACATAAGTTACTATAAATAGAAGATTTATATGTAGTTTCAAAGATGCTATTTTTGTTGTTCCCTAATTACAACGTGAATGGGTCGGTAATTGAGAAGTTAAGAAATACACAGAAAGAGCATGGTTAATTGAGTTTAATAGGAAAGAAAACACTCATGTAGTGGCGGACCTTTTTGATCGATATGAGGGAGCCATGACTCCCCTAAACATTTTTTAAAATACTAAAAAAAGAAAATGAGGTTTAGATCTAACTTTAACAGCACAACTGTAAGATAGCAATACTTTAAAATGGGAGGTGAAACTATTAATAGAGAGAAAAATAGAAAAAAGAAGTATTTAATCTTCCATAATATAATACGATCTTTTTCTTGTGTGTGGAAATTAAAGAAAGAGATAAAAAACGGAAGATGCGGGCACAAGGGATGCAGCAGCACAATTAAGGATGAGTGTACCATCAACTCATGAACTATCTTTTGAGTTGAGTTAATCTCCCAAATTCTAATAAATATCAATTGTGCTTTTGGTCAATAAAGGAAATATCAACTAAACAAAGTCTGGAACCCACTTGGGCTTTTTTGGGCTTGCAGCTGGACTTTTTGGTGGCTTTAAGGATTGGGCCAGCAGCTCTGCCTCTGTCACAAATATCTCGCTATATATTAGAATTTGTTCAACGGATAATATTTTTTTTGCTCATTCAAAAAAAAAAGAAAAGAACATATTTCATTGTATTTTACTATTTTTTTACGGTCAAAATATTTTATTATTATTATTATTTATAAGTAATATTCAAAAATTAGTTAAAGTAAATAGTTCATTTAAAAGTATGAGTAATAAAATATGTGGGTTGACGTAGTTGCCTAGCACTTAATCTCTTAAATTATAAGTATGAGTGAATTTTTTTATATTTTTAGATAATCTGTTACCATTAATTATATATATTTTAGATTAACTGCGATGATGATTACATGGGAGGATAATAAAGTTAACATAAAAGATGTTGTAATTATTGTTTTTGAGAAAAATAAAGACAAGTCAAGTACTTCCTCCGTTGTATAAATTCTTGTTGTTTAAGATTGTGATAAAAAAATGATAATATAATTATTAATAGTACAATGTTACTAAACCACCTTTTTTTAATTTTACTAGTAACATGAGCAATTATTAATTCTACTTTAGATAGAAAAGATTGTAGTTGATGGAGAATAATTGTGGTTGGTTAATATAAAATATGATAAGTGAAAAAGAAATTATTAATTGATGGTAGAGATAAAAAAATTAAAAATAAATGCATTGCTTTTCTACAACATCAAATTTTTTAAAAAAAATTAGAAAGTGACTAAAACAATAGTTTTTCTAAATCTGAGGGAGTACTGCCTAGTCCAAAAAAATGCCGTACACACTTCATTTTGCTAGCTTTTGCTATTTAATTAGCCAATAGCATTTCAACCAGCCAAAAGGGCCATTATATAGTTCTTATCATTTAACAAAATCAGAAAGTCAATTAGAATAAGTTTTTTTTGAACATAATTAGAATAAGTTACTGCCCGCCAAATTAACACCAGTTTTAACTTTTAATTGGATTTTTTTTTGATAAGCAACTTTTAATTAGATCTTCATGTAGATGAAGAGAGATATTTAATTTTGGAAAGCAGAAAATTGAACAAGTATAAAGATAAGGATTTTCACCTGGCTCTTAAATTCAATGAAGTCGTGTCAGGTCCCAATCACGATCCGCCAACAACATTAAGTACACTGAATCAAAACATATTAATTAAACTCTAATCATAGTAGCTACTAGCTAACAAGCTATATAGCTGGATCCACGTCGAATGGTTGTTGATGAATTTTTTTTTTCTCTCTTTTCCCCCGCAATGTATAGTTTAGGTCATTTTACTTGTGTAATGTCACTAGACACATCGATCAAGCTGTTTATGCCAAAATGCCTACAAATGCAAGTTACGATATTGGATATATGGACCCTTGTTTTTTTATTATATTTTTTTAAAGTAAAATATATATAATATATAAGAAATGTATGAGAAATAAACTATCTCAACATGGGTACAGTACCTAGCTAGCAAAAGCCTGACAACCCCTCTCAACATCGATCAAGCTGTTTTTTATTATGTTATTAATCAAATAAGATACAAAAAAATTAATTTTACACTGCTAATTATTAATAAATAATATATTTTCATTAACACCAAATATAGATTTAATTTCTATAAATAAGTTTGGTCTGTTTAAAATTTATAAGGCTCAAATCTGACTTGTTATTTGTCATATAATTTTTCTATGCTTAATCTGACTTTATTGAAAGTTTGATCAAACCTATTAACCAGTTTAAAAATCTATTTCATAAAAGGAAAATATAATTAAGTAGACCAATAAATTGATGTGTAAATACTAAATAGACAAACATTTTTTTAACCAATATAAGCAAACTTAATTATAGGCTAATTAACTTAAATACATTAAAATAAAATTGTATATAAATATGACAACATAATGGGGTTGTCTAAATGACCCATGGTAAAATTAGGGTTAAATAACCCATGGTCTAGGTGGACCAATCACATTTAAGATAAATTGTTTGATTTTTTATATTTTATTTATTAATTTAGATAGGGTTAAATATGTTTTTGTCCCTTACTTATACAAATGAATTTAAAATAGTACCTGAAAAAAACACAAAGGTTTTAGTCCTTGAAATTATTTTTCACATCTATTTTAGTCCCTTTAAAACAATTCATTAAATTTAGTCCTTCTCCCCTCATAATTATTTTACAACCTAAAAATTCATAACTTTATCCCAAACTTAAAGAACACAGTCATGGTGGGGTAACTATCTTATGCTACGCTTCGTTACATTCTCAGCTCATCATCTTGTTGTGTTCTCAAAATTGAAATATAGAAGGATGAATTTGACAAATGGTTTTCATGTTTGCTTCCGATTCTGTATGAAATTAAATTTACCTGTGTAGGATATAAAATCCTATTTTCTTTGTGTTTCTAATTCTTTCCCATTTTTAGGATGAATCTACGAGTTTTTGGGATGAAAATACAACTTTTAGGTTTTTTTTTTTGCAAAATCAAGAATTTAATTATTGGTAATAGGAAGGGTGGTAGCCATGTAGAAACACACCAGTACCGGATAGATCAGCCTCTCGGAATAAGAAACACAATATCCCTCATAACAAGCAGGAAGGACAAAAACAACCCAATTGACAAGAGGATCGCCCTCTAATACAACCCCATACATCGTGACAGAGTTTGATGGAAGAAGAACTAAATCCCCAACACACCAGTACCTGATTGATTTTTAGGTTTTGAAATGATTGTCAAGGGAGAAGAACTAAATTTGATGGAAGAGATTTTGGAGGGACCGAAATAGATGTGACAAATCCATTATAAGGACCATTTTAAATTAAATAGAAAATTTCAAGGACTAAAACTTGTGTTTTTTTTTTCCATGTACCATGTTATATTTATGTGTATAAATTAGGGACAAAAACATACTTAACCCTAAATAGATTAATAAAAAATATAACAAAATCAACTAATTTATCTTAAATATGATTGGTCCACCTAGACCATGGGTTATTTAACCCAAATTTTACCTTGGGTCATTTAGACAACCCCAACATAATTATATGTATGTTAATGAATAGTGTGAGATTGTATTGGACTTTTTAAGACTTGAAAGCATACATTTAAAATGATAACTCGTAGTAAGGTATTTAAATAAACACTTATATTATACTCTAAGTTAAACTCAAATAAACTATTATAAATGAAGTAAGCCCTATATTTTGCCTAAGACTAAATAAAGGGCAATAGACAGAGCATACAGCATGCTGAGCTGAGGATTGGGCATGAGGCATGCATGAGCGATATAATTAGGCATGAAATTAAGCATGCACATTCCAGTCATGATATATACCTCTCATACAATACAATGCAATCGACGGTCTGATTTTGAGGTCAGGCAGGTGGGCCAGGCAGGTCACTTGGCTCCATTTGATATGTTTTAGTATCAATTTGCTCGATCGTGTGTGGGGTCATCCTCACGTTACATGTATATTTTCACTCTGCATTGCAACAACATTCTATAGCATAGCAATATGTTCTCCATGCTTCTTTCTCTCTTTCACTGCATATAATGTTATGTATGAGAAAAAAATAAATAAACAAATTAAATGGTGTAATTGTACACTACATAGTACCTACATATATATCTTGTGTATGGAATAGCATGTGGATAATGTTTCATCCACACCTCTCTTTTGAGGTGGAGAGATGAAATAGTAAGAGAGATATGAAGAAAAGAAAAAGTAAAAGAGAAAATATGAGATGTGATAGATAATAAGATGAGAGAGATAAAAATAAAAAGATGTGGAAATGAAGTGTTTAAAAAATGAGGTGTGTATATATCATTACTCGTAGCAAATTAATAATCAGCCCACGATACGTAACGCTCACCGCATCTCATGATCTCTTCCAGATACGTTGTGAGAAGCGCAACATGCTTGGTTACGTGGCTTTTCGTAGCCCAACACCACTATTATCGTTATCTCCCCCCCCCCCGCCCCCCCCCCTAAACAGTCATTTTCATTTGTCCTTTTCTCAACGTTGAGAAAGACAAAAAGATAACATGATATAGTTACTCCATTAATAATAACCCTTAATTCAGAATTGAGACATATATCGCCGCAACTTCTTTTATTTTTGGCCTCAAGAGATCAATATGGAAGTCAAGATTAACATTTATATCCCAGATGAGATGGGCTAGCTAGCTCTTTCCAGGAAATAGCCGAGAACATGGGTGGGGCGCTTTTGGACAAAATTTCCAAAACAAAAATTCCCAAATCCCAACCACACGAGATCCATATATCACAAATATTTTTCTGCAGTATTTGAAGATTATTCAAATTTTTTGTATTAATTATTAGAAAGTATTTACATTACGATATTTGTAAATTAAAGAAGAGTTTAATGGATATGCACTGACAGTGTAAAATAGTTTTACACAGACATCCAATTGAATTCCGCCAAATAAAAAAATATCTTATTCTTTTAATTAAAATTAAAGTCAAATGTAATTATCTCTCATATATGGCATGCTTTGATTGGATGACTGTGTAAAACTATTTTACACTGTCAGTGCATATCCATTAAACTCATTAAAGAATGCAAAAATATTTAATTAAGGAATACCATCTCCGGTGAAGAAGATAAATTAAAGAACTGCAGAGAAGATATTGGTTTAGGGCAAGGTTTTAAATATCGCTCCGTTACATGAATACCGGCCGCGAAATAACGGTTTCGATGGCTACCGATACCGAAACAGGACGATTTCACAGTGGGAAGCGAAATCATAGATAACGTCCGCAACAGAACGGTATTGCGGCCGCAACGGACGCAACGCAACGACGTTTTCCCCGCATCATCAGAGACCGGTACAGCTGCAAACTCCATTTTCATTGCTAGAGAGGTGGTGCAGCTGCAAATCAAACACCATTTTTCTGCTTTCGTGGTCTTCACAGCACTCAATCTTCACATTTTCAGACTTCAAATTGCAATAGTTGGATCGAATTCGATCATGTTTCTCGCTCCTGTGTTTGTGCTTTTTGTTGGTGGTATTGCAAATCTGGGTGTGGTTTAGTTTGGGTCGGTGAAATAGTGGCTAAGGAGAGAGAAGAAGCAGAAAACTAAGAGATAAGAAAGTGACACTTAAAAGTTAATATGAGCCAAATGGAGATGTGAAGGATAAGATAAAAAGGGTCTCAATTCATATATAAAAAGGGCCTGCATAATTCATTGGTTAAATTTATTGTATTAGTTTCATTTTTTCCCTTTAAATATCTTATATTAATAAGAAAATTAAGTCATGAGAGTTTTAGTATAAGTTGAGAATAATTGTGAACCATTCACACCGCAACATCCGCAACACACATCGCAGCAACCGCAATACCCGCAACCGTGAAAACCGAAACGCGACCGTGTCTGCGACCGATATTTAAAACCTTGGTTTAGGGCTTAGGGAGTTGGTGAGGTCAAGCCGTTTATAAAGGGTAGTAAATGGCATGCACAAGCTATTTGTGGCTGAAATGAAAGGAAGCATTTATAATCACAATGTAGCCCGCCTTTGTTTCTGTATTGGTCCTTCTCTGCAAAGGCAAACCCAGTTTGTTTGTTTGTTCCTATGTAATTTGCTTTAATATAATTTTACATTTTTTTTATTCATTTCTAGAGTATTCCAGAATCCAGACCTCTCTATATCCTTTTCTTAAATCTCTTGTTTATTCATCAATAATATTCATGTAATTATTTTTTTTGTTATAATATTACATTCACATACTGAAACTAGCAAGTTCACATGTGAATGTTCTATTGGCTAGCTAGTGATGATAAAAGCGGTACGACTTTTTGAATTAGACAAATGGAGAAAACGTACTAGACTAATGATCTCCTACTTATCATCACACAAATTAAATTCTCACGAGTTACTCAATGGAGAAAATGTTAACTAATTTTATATTTTTTAGATACTAAATGTATTTCAGTTTTCATTTAATTTAATTTTCTATATAGCATTAGGATGATTTATAAGAAGATAATATCATTATTCTTTAAATTAAATAAATTCCTTAATATAGGTACGTACTCTTACGACGTGGGACATTCTTTCTGGTTAATTAATTTAAAAGCCAAGCCAGTTGTGTCCAGATTATCCGTACACTTAAGTACAGCATGTTACCTGACAACCTATGCATGCTCCGCTTCCTGTTCTTTATTTAATCTAAATAAAAACTTTTTTGGATTTACTTCTAATTGAATTTAAAATTAATTCTTCATCAAAATCCTGCATTATTATTTTTTTTCCCCAAGGTATCCTCACAGCCGACAGTCATGAGATTAATCCTTTGAAGCTCTGAGATCACGTTAAGTGGGTAGGCCTCTCCCAACAAATGTTTCTCCATACACACCGTCCAGGAATCGAACCCTAAACTAGATGGTTAAGGAGTCCAACTATCTACCAGTTGTGCTACACCTTATTGGTAAATCCTGCATTATTACTAAGTGCACGTTTGGATACATGTTCAATAAATATGGAAATTAAAGTGGATAAAAGTAAGAGCATCTTCAATGCTAGTTCTTATTTCTTAGTTCTTAGCACTCTTCATATGGGCCCGTATTGCCACATGTGTTTAAGCAACTCTCAAACAATTTTGCTCCAACCATGAGTTTTTAGTTTTTTAGTTTTTAGTTCTTACCATTATTCATTTGGTCCCACCAACCACATTATTTATACTTTTTATTTTCATAAAGTAATAAAACAAAACTCATAAAGTAATAAAGTAATTTGTATGAGAGAGAAATAATTAATATTTTAAGCTAAGAACTCAAAAAGCAAAACTCCTTAGAGCATCTCCAATGGTATGATCTTATTTTGGGACTTAACTCACTTTTTGTGGGCCCAGACTACCACATAGGATTTAAGACACTCTTAAAGTCTCCATGCACATTTTGCTCCAGTGATTGAGATCTTATTTTACTTTTAGTTGGACCCACACTACCCAATATATTTATATTATTTATATCCACGTAATATTAAATTAAATTAAATTATAAATTCAATACAATTTAATCATTATACAAATTAAATTATATAAAAAATATATAATATAATTAAAATTCAATATGATTAGAAAATAGAACGAAATACAAATTATTGAAAAATAAATGACAATAAATTTAAAATAAAATACATAATATTAATATTGCATCAAACTTAATTCCCATCATTTCCATCATTCTCATTATCGACCGGCCCAGCCGGTCAAAAGAAGGCCCAACGGTCTGGATCGTTACCGGCTGAGCCGGTCCAAGGCAATACATATAATTTGAAAACCGGCCAAGCCCTTCTCACACACACAAACCCTAATTTTCCTTTCTCTCCTCCTTCACCCTTTGATGCTCTCTCCTCCCTCACACAAACCTAATTTCCAAACGGCCTCCTCCTCCGCCGCCGCCGCCGCCCTAGCTACTCCTCCCCCACCGCCCCTTAGTTTTCTTCCTTTCTCTCTTCCTCTTTCCACCGCGACCTCACCTCATCTCCACCGACACGACCTCACCTCATCTCCTCTCCTCCACCAACCTACATCCACCTTCGATCTCCGATGAGGAAGCCACAGTGAGGACACGGTCGGTCAAGCCAGCCACAGTGAGGAGAAGTCTCAGTGAGGGTTTTTTATTTTTAGGAAATTTAGGGTTTTTTTCTTTCAATTTTCCCAATTTTTTGTAATCTGATCTTTGATCTTTGTAATATTATGTTTGTAATCTGTATATTATTATCATTCTTTATCAATGAAATTGGTTCAGATTCAGTTTCAGTTTCTTTCCCTCTATTTTTCACTTTGGATCTGGTACTGAAGGAGAGAAAAAAAATAATATTTTAATTAAGATCCCAGATTTGAGAGTACCTGAGCTAAGACACGGATCTTAGCAAAAACCAAGATCCCATGCCATGTAAGATACCCCCAATGGTGAGATTTAATAAGATCCAGATCTTATTTTAAGGTCTCAAAATAAGGACTCCATTGGAGATGCTCTTGTATAAGAACTGAGTTCTTATTTTTAAGAACTAAGAAGTCCATGTCAGCACCTCTAATGGTAAAGTTCTTAGTTCTTAACTTCAAAATAAGAACTAAAAACCTTGCATTGAAAATGCTCTAACTTCTCTTAATTTTATGTGGTTGTCCATCTTAATTTAATTTTAACTTTATCGTTGTTTTCTAACGTATATCTAACACATAGACTAAAATTATTTGGATTAGTTCTCTATTTTCATAGTTAATTCTCCATTTTTAGAGCTGATTCTAAAAATTAATCGTAAAAGAAAATTTAAAGAAAGATGTTTCATTTACATGCACTTGGAGTATGAATATAGGAAGTGAAAGAGAAGAATGAGTGTTTAATAATATTATATTAATATTATGTTTAATATGATAAGAAAATAAGAGGACGTAGAAAAATTGAGATGAAATGAAATGAAAGAGAAAAATGAGTGTAAATCAGTAATGAATTAATGATACATTTACCACTCATTTTTTATACACCTTATTTTCACTTATTTTTATTTCTATCTCTCTTATCTTATCATCTATCAATCTTATATTATTTGGAGTACTTTTTTTTCTTATCTCTCTCCTCATTCTACCTCAACTCAAAAAGAGTTGTGAAAACAACATTATTAATTATTTAACTCTAAATATATAAAAATTACGGGATCTAAATATACCTTGGATTGTGTGCCAAACTTGTTTATGTCGGGGCACAAATCTGAAGCTTAATTTGACTATTTGACTTGATCTAATTGCATATGATTTCTTCCCCAAGCAGAAAGAAAGATAGAGACAAAAAATGGCAATAACCAACAACTAATTCCCAGCTTTCGTGAACAGAACTAACTACAATCTCAGGGCATATACTACGGAACCTTTGTGATGAAAATCTCAAACCCTTTATACAATTTTCACCCCACCAAATGCTAGTGGGGACAAAAGTTAGTCACATAATCATAGAAAAAAAAAACCCCAAACAGGGGTTCGAAACAAAACCAAAGAAAAAAAATGGACAAAAAAGAGTAGATCCTGGAACAAGGAGAACTAGAATGGGTGGCTGCGATGAAGAGATCGAGATGTTAAAAAAAGAGAAGCAAGCAGCTTCATCTTGGTGGTCACCTGGGATCTTCATCAAGCAGCTGAGCCAATTCCAAACAAGTAGTCCTTAGTTTGATTTGATTCATCATCTGAGCATTGATGAAGTGAGGGAGCGGAAAACAACTTCTTCACAAGGAATAGTGAGACCCATATCGTGATCGAAGCCGAATTCTTCTTCAGCTTGTCGGAGAAGGGATTGGAACTGCGGATGAGACAATAAGGAGATTGGGACAATGTATCTGCTTCTTTTCTGCCCAACGTAAACAGCAAAATGGCCTTTTGGGACATCAAGAGGGAGACCATAGTCGTCGACATAGCCACCGTTTTTCTTGCCTAAGCTTGAACACCTCTTCAGGATTTGCTTCAGATGAAGCTTATTGCTTGATTTCCTTTGAATTGCCATTTTTAATAGTTAGAGAAGTTAAGAGAGGATGTGTGATCTCAAAAGCAAGTGAAGGATGGATAAGAAAACAGAGTAGAGAAAAACTAACAAGTAGCTAGAGGTAGTGGTGGTGGTGAGAAGTGATGGTTGGTATTTATTGATGATGATGAATGAAGGCAGCGAGAGAGAAAGAGTGAGGGTTCATATGGAGTGTAGGGGCAATATTAAGGATGAGAGGCCACGGGTGTTTTGGGGCTTGTGTGTTTGTGGGAACCAAGCCCACTGGCATCACGGTTGAATGTTGGTCCTCCCAATAGCAAAACAACACTCACCCAATTTTTATTTGATTAATTTCTCTATTACACCCATAATTAATTGGAAAATGTTTTGTACTTGTAGTAAAACCCACAATAAACACAAGAATATGTGAAGAATTAATCTTATAATTTAGCTAGGTTAATTAGTTCACCCTCCGCTTCAACTTTATGTCCGAGGAATGTGAAACTTTTTAATATAAATGAGTGTCTCGCATATATAAGATGTCTTTAAAATTTGGAAAATTCTGTGGTACCCATAATTTTATTTTGGTGTAATACCCACTTTATGTTATTTAATAGATTATTACTATGTTTTTCAACGTAAATTTTACATTTTCAAATTTTATTTTACTTTTCAATTAACTTCATTCAATAAAATTTATCTTTTAATGAAAAATAAATGAGTAGTGAAGACGAACGAAGGTGGTGACGATGCGCGTCAATTGACCATATTTGACGGAAGAACAAAATTTAACAAAACACAACAAATAAATTTTACGTCTCTAACAATGGAATACTACATTACTATAATATAATAAAATCAAACTTTCAACGGATATATAAGTTTTTACTACTCATTTAACTCATTTTGGGTACCATGCCTTGAATTGACTCAAGGTACCTCAGCAAGCACATTAAAATTTTGGTAGTTATGATTCATTCATTCCATTCATAATTACATGACATCTAATTGTTGTGATCATTTAGCATGTTGTTAGATATTCCTCTTTTTCTTTTTGTATATGACATGTATTATAATCTGTTCGGAAAATTGTAACTATCTTTCTCAACAAATTTCTCACTTGAGGTTCAAACTTATGTTATCATTCTTACATTGATTTAGCTTACTTAATACTAAATTAACACATTAGGTATTTCTCATATATAATACATCTCCATGAATATTTGGAATATATTATTTCTTTAATTGATTGACCTCATTGGTCATTGCCTGTTGGAGACATGGAGTGGACTATAGCGCCTGTTTGATTGCATTCTAATTTTTTGCATTTAAAAACTTTATTTAATAACCTGTTTTTTACAATTAATTTTTTAAATCAAAGAAGAAAAAAATAGTTTGAATGGAATGTTTTCTAACATCAAAAAAATTACAATTTGAAAATCAAAAGCATAAACATAAAACATCTCTAAATTGTTCTGCTATTTTAGTTTTAAAAACTGTAAAATGAGAACTTAACACAACACAGGTCGTGACAAACAAGTTTTAAAGTTTTTTAATTTTTAGAATCACAAATTTGAAAACTATAATCAAATTAAACAACCCTTTAGTTTCCTATTTTATTTATTTAATTTCTCACACTAACTAATCATACATGTGTGCATTGATCTAACTTCACCAACATGTCCAAGAGGGTTATGATTCTATTTAGTTTATTAAGCATATAAATTAAAATATTGTGTTTATTTTTTGGTGCTTGTTGTGGTACCTTAAGCCAGACTAAGGTGTGGTATCCAAAATGAGTCGGTTCAATAATAAAAACTCATGTACCGGTTAAAATTTTGATTGTGTTCTATCGTAGTAATGCAGCGTTCCATTCTTAGGGACGTGGGATTTGAAAGTTGTGTTTTATGAGCTTTGTGCATCCATCAACCATGGTCATTTTACGCACATCTCCGTCACCATTATTCGTTTCCATCACTCATACATTTTTCATCAAAAAATGAATTTTATGAGATAAAGTTAATTGATAAGTAAAGTAAAATTTAAAGATGTAGTTCTTACCTTGAATAACATGATAATAATCTATAAAATTACTTAATGGGGTATCATACCCAAAAAAATTTGAGAGTACACAGAATTTACCTTATTTTTATGGCTTAAATATGTTGGAGGTCCCTCTAAAATAGGGGTCCTTTGGTTAAGGCCCCTTCAAATTTTTTTGGGTGGTATAAGCCCATAATGTGAAAATAATATATAGTGATAAGCCTCTGTCGTGAGGTTCCGTTATATTTCTGATGATTCTGCGAACGATTATATTTTGTGAAAATTATTCAATTAAAGAGGGTGCCACGTAAGTAAATGAGGGTTGAAAAAAAAAAAAACCCAAAGTAAAAAGCCCAAGTACGTTTGGGGATTTTACTTGGGTTTTTTGCTTTGGGTTTTTATTTTTTTAACCCTAATTTACTTACGTGGCACCCTCTTTAATTGAATAATTTTCACAAAATATAATCCACATCAACGCCGTTTTCAGAATCATCAAAAATTAAACAAAACCTCACGGCAAGGGCTTATCACTATATATTATTTTCAGATTAGGGGCTTATTCCACCCAAAAAAATTTGTAGGGGCCTTAACCAAATGACTCATATTTTAGCAGGACCTCCAACATATTTAAGCCTATTTTTATCTTCATAAATATTTAAAATAATTCACTTATTTAATGCATATGAAAAGATACTATAATTTGAAGGAAATTTGATGGAGTTTACAAAATTGAGAGAATCCATATTCTTTTGAAGACTTTACATTAACTTCAGTTTAAATTTGAATAGGTTCCGAGTCATTAATTACTCGCCGTTGCCCTGGCTAATGGCTCTTCCTCCCCACCTGAATTTACGGGCCTACAAAGAAACAAGTACTGATCAGTACAACCTGGTGAGGATGGTTTTGGCTTTTCTGATTGTTTGTGTTTGTGATGCGTACTATCAACTGATGAATGACACGTGAAATTTAATTTAAAAGTTAAAACAGACACTGTATATATACACTCAGTATCAGTACAACTTTGCATGCAGAAACCCATGTGTTCTTAATTACTCCTCCTTTACCTTCAGCTTCAGCTACAACCATGCATCACTACTTCATGCATGCATCTTCAAATGTTTGCCAACACCCCCACCTGCAAATTATTATTGAAACAAATAGACAACAGCCTCATATACTTGGTCTTTTGCTTCCCCATTCCATCTTGTTTTTATCTACAAAAAATAATCCATCCATGCATGTCCCACTTTCATATATCACTATTCAAGTTCATATATATCTATGATGCACACTTTAGTCACATTAATTATTTATGCTTCAACAATTCCACAAATAATTGAATGAGTATTTGACTATTCTAAGCTTCTAGCTATATGTCTTCAATTTCCTAGTAAATGTACGCGCATGTCTATCTCCATGGTCTCAATCTGATAATTATTTTAATGCGGATTTATATATTGATTAGGAGCAAAGCATGACACAAGCAAGCAATTAGGTTTTGAATATGTGTCTGGAGCTGGAATGTGATTGGTTTTGCTGGCTGGTTCTTAGAAGTATCACTCACATTAATTGTTGGAGCAGAAAACAACAATGGGGATAGGCTCAAAGTATAACAAATTTGTCAATAATAGTTGCTCCTAGCTTTGTCAAATTCTCAACATACATGTCACTACCTCACTGTTTCCTACTACAAATAAGTGTCTAAAGTGCAGGGTTTTCCCATGTGGTCCTGCTGCCTAAACTACCACCTTTATATACAAAAAAAACTATAATCACAAAGAAATTAAATAGCACTAATTAAATATTAATGTTCTCATCCACTTCAATATTTGAGTCAGAAGCCTAATTAACCACGGCCTAATTTAAAGATGGGAAATTGCTCTACACATAACGATTAATTAAGAGAAAGGTTGCTAGCATCTAACGAGCTCGGGTAATTTGCAAGGCCCCATTCCTGCCTTGGGAATGGAGTAAAGCCTTGACCTTCCCTCCCTTCCCTTTCTTTTTCATCTCGATCTAGGTAAAGCTTCATTACTCGTTCGCTTGAGAGGTTTTGTTCATGGAGGGACTATAATAGCCCCGCAGGGAAAACCACCGGAGGGAAAAGGAAGCGAGTGAGTGACCCACAGTTGTGGGGCAGGAATGATAGGGGGTGGGGGTGCCTTAACGAAGACGAGACCTATATATAATTTAATCATATCTCTAATCAAGTGAGACACTTATTACAGTACCTTCATAAATTCAAAATCACATCTAATATAAGTATTATGAATGTATTGTTTCCATTTGTCTAGTTAGTACTCCCTCCGTTCCTTATTATAAGTCACATTTTTTGAAAAATATTTATTCCTAAATATAAGTCATTTCCTAATATCTAGGAAGCATTAAATAATTTTTTCCAAATTCACCCTCATATTTAATATGAAATAGATGATAAACTTTTTGAATATTAACTTGGAGAGAGAAAATCATAGGAAAGTAAATAAGGGTAGTCTAGAAAAGCTAATCATTTCCTTTACAAATTTATTATTACTAACTACTTTTCTTAATCTAAGAGAATTAGTTTTTTATGACTTATAAATAGGAACAGAGGGAGTATATAGTTGTGTGTTCATGTAATGTTTCCCTATTATGCATGGGATCGGAAACTAAAGTGGATGTATGTCAACTTATTATTCCTTTCAATATAATTATCCAACTGTGAGAGGTATTAATACTCAACTTAAGGGATCATATTATTTTCTCCTAATTTATTAACTATTTGAGTTGATGGTGACTTTACCTTCATTTGGCACATGAAAGCCATGTTACCCTTGCCCCCATACTCTGACCTCCTCGATCGAGATATATAACATAGTGAGAGCTAATTAAAGTGCCTTGTGATGTCGTTCCCACCATTTTTGAAATAACGCTGGCATTTGTTCATCTATGATGTCGACCTTAATTTAGCTATAATTAAACTAGGTTTCTGTTAATGGAAAGATTAAAGAACCTCAGTTGTCATCGATAGTGATTAGTGAAGAGTTTATTGTATACTTGAGAGTTACTAATGGGCAAATGTAAACTTAAAAAAATGATTGTATATTTGTCCCTTGTACCAAACAGAAGAACCCTTCCACAAGAGGGTCAAGTGCATAAACATTGATTAGAGAGTTGAGAATGTGAGTGAAATGGAAGGAGATAAGGTACTTTCTTTTTCGGTCAATGTTGATAAATTAAGGGCCCATTACTAAGCCAGTGAGGAATATAATGGGGCCTAATTCTACTTTGCAGTGTTGCAAGTTCTGACTTAAATGGCCCATCAACCAAAAACTTTAAAAAGGTATCAGCTGGGTCAGAGGCCCCTCAGGCCCTCCCATCCGTTGGTCAAGTACAATGATTGTTTGTCTGACAGCAGTGAACGAAATATTAATTTGACAACCAACTGATGATACTCAAATTAAGAAGACCAATTGTCCAAAAAAATAAATTAAGAAGACCAGGTTTTCAAGGTAATTAGGAGAGAGATATGATATTAAGTGAAATCATCATATTAGGGCGTGGGCAAGTGGTTAATGTCTGTTTGATTCATGAGAGAAAAAGTGAGAAGAGTAGAGAAATGAGGAGAGAATATGAGTAGAAAGAGAAGTGAGAAAAATAATATAATATTTTATACTCCCTCCATTCCGGTGCGAAATGAATTTATTCATGTGTCTCTTTGCCTAGAAGTTTTACTAGACGTTTGCCTTCTAATTGCACTTACCATCACTCAAGAAATTTTATTTGATTGAATATAAAAAGTGTTATAAATCTTTTTTGTATGTTAAATTTTTTTAGAGTTGTGTAATTTATCCATGAGATTATGAGCCATTGAGTTTATTTATATGAATTAATTAAGTACAATATTATAAAACTATTAATTTACTTTAATATTAATGGTTCGATGGGCGTCCCGTATTTGGCTCCTGCAGAGGCGGATGTGGGTTCTCGACTTCCGGGGAAGATGCTGACGGGTTCGCGATTTCAGGGAAGGCAAGTTAAGGGGGTTGATTCAAGGTCTTTTTCTTGGAGAGATGTTTTGGTCAGGAAGTCAGCAATACCTCGTATGATATCTTCGTCGTTTGATTCTTCGCCGATTGAGGAGAGGTTGGTTGAGGTCAAACATTGTCTTTGTGATTTGGAGCCAAGAGTTCCAATGGAGGCTCTCTTCCCGAAGTTATCTTTTTGGGACCGTAGGGATATTATGCAGGTGAACGTAGGTTATTCTAAAGACGCCGGCTTGGCAGAGGTGGAGCCCGTTTAACTTGTTTGCGGTGGTGGAGAGAAGCTCACATGACTTGGGGTTTCCCTGCACCATCTTTGGGTTTTGAGAGTAGCCATTCATTTCAGTTTGGTTCGACCTCTGGTGCTGCGGAAGCGTCTGATCTTGAGGGATGTTTGACTACCCTACCCTCTTCAAATGAGGCAACTATCATGGAGAAGAGTCATGGTGTGCTAGAGGTTGCTCCGAGTCGTAATGGGGTTTCTACTAGGCCTCGTGGACGTCCTAAAAAGCTAAAGAAAGGGTGGCCCTCTCAGTCTGTGGCGGTGGTTCCCCCCCGATGGTGCTGGACTTGTGCCTTTGCCAGAGGGGGGGTATGGGTTGTTTGACGGTCCTATCTCTGTACAGGTTCTAGAGCCTGGGCCCTCTAATGCGGGCTCCACTGGGGAGTATTTCACTAGATCAAAAAAGGCATGGCTTCTTGGGAAAGATTTAGGAATTGAGTGCCCAGGTAGCGATCTCGAAGCTATTCGTGAGTTGGAGGGAGAACTTAGGATAATGTTTTCTTCTTAGTATATGAGTGGGATGAGTTTGCTTGCTTATTTATTGGCTTTGAGAGCTTTTTTTGTGCACATTTTTATAGGTTATTATTGGGTCAGGGCCTGTGTTGGGTATTGTTTTGGTGGACTTTTATTTTTCTCCTATATAAAGGTTTTGGGCTCCTCTTTTTAGTTGGGTTGCCTCCCCTTTGTGTCCCTTGTTTGAGACTCGAAGATTTTCATGATGAATGAAATCATTTAACTTTAAAAAAAAAAAATTGGTTCGATGTGGTTATTCCACCCCACGGGTTACAAAACACTAATATATGCCACAAAATTGAAACTCACGACTTCTTTTTTTAGTACATTATAAAAATAAATTGTACTAGGAATTGAACCCTTGACATCCTCCACTTAACCTATATTTCTCATAACTCTTACAACTGAAGCTATTATTAGTTATGAAACTCACGACTTCATAACATCGAATGCTTAAAACATAAATATTTTAATTAAAAATAAAAAGAATTTGACAGGAAACATGAATCATACTGCTATTCTTGAGTTTCTTCGTTGCCTCGATCTTTTATAACAAAGAGCAATATCCCGGATTAAATTAGAGAAGTCCTAATATTTCACGTATTTGCATATTCATACCACTTTATAAATATTCAAGATCCTTATACCTATCATTCTTTTAACATGACAAAATCCATTCCTACATAGTGAAGATTAAAACTTCAAGTGATTTTGGTTGGTTCAATGTGTCATACTGTCATATATGAGTACAGAGGTTTTGATCCTTTTTTTTTGTTACAACAGAGGTTTTGATCCTTGTTATACTTAATGATTAATAGCAAGAAAAAAAAGTTACAGTACTATTCTTCTTTTTTTTAGTTACATTGCAGTACTATTAATTCTTCAATACTAAATGCATTTTGAAAATCGTAATAGAATTAAATACATGTTTGGAAACTCGTTCGAAAACTATGGTGAAGCTATAATCATAATTGACAAAAGCAAAAGCTAATAAAATTTACTTATGTCCGTCATGATTTTAATTTCACCGCAATAAGCAGTTTCTAATTACTAGAATTGATTATAAGGAAATAAAGGCCAATCGAAACATACTATAAATCCACTCTAACATCTAAACAAATGCCTCACAATGTTTAACCCCACTCTATTTGAGCATTCCCTTCTAGTTGTAACTTGAGATGATAGGTGTCTTTAGAATTTAAAGTATATAGCCCCATCAGCAAGATTTGTAGGCAGCATTACTTCAAAGCATTTTCCAATCTATTCAACTTGTCACCTGAACCCAACTGCATCCAACATCTTTTCTTAACCCTCTTTCTTTGATCACAACCCTCAAGTGTCCAATCTCATCCCACATACCAAACCTGGCATAAAGGTTTGATAGCAAAATGCAGATCCCAGCATTATGGGGATCTAACTCAAGAGCCCTCTGACCAGCCAATTTACCCAGCTCTATATTCCCACAATCCACACAAGCATTGAGTAGAGCCCCCCACATTGAGATTGTACAATTTCCCATTCCTTTATAGAGTGTCTGATTCAGCAATTCCCATGCCTTCTGCAATTCACCAGCTCTACAAAGCAAATCAACTAGGCAGCTATAATGCTCTGGACCAGGATTCAACTTAAATTCATTAGACATAGATTCAAAATACTTAACACCAGCATGTACTTGGCCAGTGTGACCACAAGCTGAGATTACTGTCAGAAATGCTATTCCATCTGGTCTTATTCCTTCCTCCAACATTTCCTTAAACAAATCAATCACTTCCTTGTACTTTCCATTTCTACCATACACACCAAGCATTGAAGTCCATAACACAACATCTCTGCTTCTTTCATTTCTGCTCTCTACTCCATCCAGCTTGAAGACTTGCTGAGCCTTCTTCACCAGGCCACACTTGCCATACATTTCAATTAGCGAGCTCTGCAGAAACACATCACTCTCTATATCATGCGTCGTGCGGAGCACATAACTATGCAGTTGCCGACCCAATTCAACAGCAGATAAACCAGTGCATGCGCGTAAAGCTGCCGATAATGTAAACTGATCATACTTCAATCTCAACACTGGCATCTTCCTAACAAGTTCAAGCCCCTGAGCCCATAGCCCAGCCTCGCCATAGCCCGATAAAAGCGCATTAGCACAAACAGTATTCTTCTCAGGAATTTCATCAAACACAAGGGCTGCATCTTTTACACTTGACAGTTTCGAGTACAAATCAACGAGAGCACTACCCACAAACACACTAGAAGACCAGCCCAATTTCCCCACGTGGGCATGTATCTGTTTCCCAAAGTTAACATCATTGACTCTGGATGAAGCAGTTAAGGTGCTGCATAAAGCGTATGTATCCAAGGGAACATTGTTGGTGTGCATGAAGGAGAAGGCGGTGAGAGCAAGGAAGGGGAAACCTTTGCGACAAAAATTAGATATGATGACATTGAAGTGTAATGGGTTGGTGGAGTTCATGCATTTGAAGAAATTGTGCAGTGTTTGAAGGTGGTTCTTAGGAAGGCATGTGGCGTATGCAGCAATGAGATTGGTGTGTAAATCATGCAAGAAAAAGAGTGTGCCTGTTCTGAGTAGATTGCCATGGAGTTTCTTTATGGCTGAGAGGTTTTTAGTTACATGACATTGGTGCAAGAATTGAATAATTGAGTTGGACATGTGAAAATGGAACCAAGCAGAGAGGTGCTACTGCTAGGTGTTAGTGTTAATGTTACTGAGATTCATGTCACATATTTTATCTCCATGTGTGTACTCATTATGCTGAACAATTGAGCTTCATGGTTAATAAATTTAATTTTGTTGGGATATTTCAGTATTTTACTATCACAAATATAAGCCCTAAATTGAAGTTTTAAATTTTTAGAATTAGATCATTTTTATTATACTCTTTTGAGTCTTTTCCTTTTAAGACCTGCGTAACTTCTCTTAAAAAAATCATAACAATTAGTTAAATTTTGAGCATGTTAAAAGTTCAAACAGAAAACTTGACTAGATATATTCCTTAACACAACAATCTTACCTTATTGGTTCCAACATAATTCTACAACTTAGCTTCCTTAGGGCTGTCAAGGTTACTTTCAGTTCCGGATTAGTATGTAAATAATCATCTGCAGTGAAACACAGGCTTCAAGTTCACATTGAAAGAACCAAAACTAGAGAGAAAAGCTAGAAACAATATAGAGTATAGTCTTGTATTAATGTGATTTTTCTTTGTACATTTATACAGAGGCCTTATAATCTGAAAATTCCAGTTGATTTACTGTGAATCTTTTGTATGGGTTAAACATTTTTCAACTCCATGTTGGAAGGCTAAAACCTAAAAACAAAGCTTAAACTTTGTATTTGTATTAACTTTTGACTGCATATATCATATCATAGTCTGTGTAGGCCAGAGGCGACTTCAACAAAAATGTCTTCTGTGCAGGGAATTATGAGGCCACCCATTGGATGACTGAAGCCAAATTCTTCCTCCGCTGCACTTAGCAGTTCTTGAAATGAGGGCTGATTCAACAATGACACTGGTATGACAAATCTCTTCTTTTCACTCTCTCCTACATACACAGCAAAGTACCCTTTAGGCACATCCAGTGATGTAGCAGCTGCTTGATTTGCAAAAAGGCTAGATCCGCGGAGAATGCGTTTAGCACTCAAAGCACTAGACAGACGAATAGCCATTACAATAAAATTGGTTAGAATTGGAAGAGGTTCTAGTTTTTCACAAATGAGATGAGTGAAGAAAATATAGGATATGTTGTGTATTTATAGCTGAAAGGTTGAGGAAGAATCATTGGTAGAATTAGGCATGAATTATTAGTGTGAGACATGAATTATTCAAGAACACATGGTGTGCAGTCTGGCCAGTCCAGCATAGCGGCAAAAACGTGTTGATGACTTACACTGCTTATTAAATGTAGAGGCTGACCATTTCTCAAGGAACACCTGTAGATGGCTTATGAAATTAATACTAGAAGTATGAATAATTATACATACACACCTCTTTTTAAGGTGTAAGAGGTGGAATGAGGAGAGAGATAGGAAGAAAGAAAAAAGTAAGAAAGAGAAAGTATGAGATGTGATAGATGATAAGAGGAGAGAGATAGAAACAAAAAGAGGTGGAAATGAAGTGTTTTAAAAATGAAGTGTGTATATATCATTACTCATTGTGAGGCACTTGAGGAAGAGGAAGATATCTTTCAAGCTCTATTTTGGTCGGTGATACTTGATAGTACTCAACACGCGTCTACTATTTCTTGACAAGTTAATGCATGTTTGGAAATCTTTCTACAATTGACTTAGCGGTCAAATTTATTTATGGGGAGAAACGCTTGAGTAACTTCTTGGTGTTAAAGTTGATTCTGATGATGAAGGATAAGTTGATCCAATCATCCAAACATGCTATAAATGGCCGACAGAGACTAAATTTGATTATGATTCCATTTGGGTATAGTATCCACCACTCTTTTGTTTGATGGAAATATATCTGGTTAGATTCATATTTCCTCTTAAATATCATCTGATATTTGTTGTGCAAAGCGTGTACTCGTTTGTACTAGTCCACTAGTCCAATCTAAATGCAGGTCCACTGATTGGAATTCCATGATAAATTATTTCCTAGTCACTATCATAACCACACTAAACTCAAATTGAGTTCACACTGCTTTTAGTTTTAGATTCATAGTACATGACTGATCTATATGAAGTGAATCCCTTTTTTCCAATTTATCTCAATACTTTTTTCTGACTGAACTCTAGGATGCTACTACTAGTTTTGGTCAGATCTCAGATCACAAATATTCTTCTAGACCATATGTAAGAGTGAGATAATTGGGTGCCTTTCTCATTAATCTGATAAAGTATATATACAAAACTAAGTCAAAACATTCCTAATATATCTAGCATAATTACAGGATTGAATGTAGTCTAATTACAAAGACTAAATAAGAATAATACATATTCATATTCTATCACACCCCCGCAGTCGAAGCGGGAGGTTCACTGACGCTGAGACTGATCCGAAAATCATCAAAAAGAACGCGAGGGAGACCTTTGGTGAAGATATCCGCAATCTGGTGACGAGAAGGAACATGAAGGATGCGCGCCTGACCACGAGCGACCTTCTCGCGAACAAAGTGAATGTCCATCTCAATGTGTTTAGTGCGCTGATGCTGGACAGGATTACCGGATAGGTAGATAACACTAACATTATCACAGTAGACCAAAGTAGCCTGAGAAAGAGGAAAGTGAAGCTCCAAAAGCAGGTTGCGTAGCCAACATGATTCAAAAACCACATTAGCAACGCCTCGGTACTCAGCCTCAGCACTGGACCGGGAAAGTGTGGGTTGTCTCTTGGACGACCAGGAAATGAGGTTGTCGCCGAGAAACACACAGTAACCAGAAGTAGACCGACGAGTGTCGGGACATCCACCCTAATCTACATCAGTGTATGAAATAAGCTTCTCAATAGGAGAAGGATAAAGATGCAAACCAAACTGTAACGTGCCCTGAACATAACGTAGGATGCGCTTCAGTGCAAGCATATGCTCCGTGCGGGGGGCATGCATATGAAGACACACCTGCTGAACAGCATAAGAGATGTCAGGACGGGTGAATGTGAGATACTGCAAAGCCCCAGCAAGACTCCGATATAAAGAAGGATCATCACAAGGAGTACCAGCAGAAGTACTGAGTTTCTGCTTGGTGTCAACTGGAGTAGCAGAAGGATTGCACGATGTCATACCGGCTCGAGCAATAATATCACGTGCATATGTACTCTGACTGAGAAAAAGTCCACCTGCATGTCTGGTGACGGCAATGCCCAGAAAATAGCTCAACGGTCCCAGATCCTTCATAGCAAACTCAGAGGCAAGAAGGGCCATGATAGATTTGCGAAGGTCATGAGAGGAGCCGATGAGGATGATGTCATCAACATAAAGCAGGAGGTAAGCCATGTCAGAGTCTCGCCTGTATATGAAAAGCTAGCTCAAGAGTTAAGGAGGCCTAACTCAACCCAAAAGCTAGCTTAAGAGTTAAGGTTTGCACAACCATATATAAGCAATTGCTTTGCCACATCTCTAGCCGATGTGGGACTCTAACACCCCCCTCACGCACAATGTAGAACATCTGGAGCGTGGAATGAAACGGGTGGCCCAAATATGGGAGGTCTCCACAACAAATGGATCTAGGATAGGGGCCCAGACCCATGGTCAAACAACCATTGGCTCTGATACCATGTAAGAGTGAGATAATTGGGTGCCTTTCTCATTAATCTGATAAGGTATATATACAAAACTAAGTCAAAACATTCCTAATATATCTAGCATAATTACAGGAATGAATGTAGTCTAATTACAAAGACTAAATAAGAATAATACATATTCATATTCTATCACCATATACAGCAACCAGGTTATACCATAAATCAAGAGATTATTGTGTCCATTTGTGACAAATATAATTCGACTATGCTCCCATAGTTGCTTAAGTTCTAGTGCAACTTTAAAACAGGATTATTAATGAAAGGGACCACTGACAATGTAAAATAAATGGTAGAAACTAATTAACCATTCTAAATAGTCCCTAGGAAACTAATATCATCACAATAGAATTGATTAGCAGTTTGATGAGTTTATTGTTCTCAATTGGGTTGGGTGAGTAAAGCTCATGATATGTTGTGTATTAATAGATAGAAATTGAAGCAAGAGATAAGAAGTCATTGGTGTAAAGGAAATCAGGCAGGTAACTGTGAGAGACATAAGCATTCAAAGAAGCACATGGTCTACCCTTCAAGTAATAGGCAGAAAGCTGTCCATGACTAAGATTGTAAAGTTTATTGGCTGACCAAATATGTTAGAATAAGCAATAGGTGATTATAGACAACGCTTTCCTTAGTTAGTTTGAAGGAGTTAGTTAGAAAGTGAGAAAGCACATGTTATAAGCAAGAGAGAGTACAGAGAACTAACATCTGTGGGGTTATTGTAAGGGAAATTTGGGGAGAGCCTTTGACCTCTAGAATTTTTTAATTACAGAAAAAGTCCTTCTTTGAATTTGCATTCAATACGAGTAGTTTCCTTCAACATGTAGTTGATAAACACAGCCAAGATCATTGAATTTGGAAAAACTGAGGGACAGCCAAAGTTTTTGGTATAGGCCAGAATTGAGAGGAAATAGGATATAAATATATGATATGTCTAAGCTATGAGATAAATCATTTTCCATAAAAGTAGGTCAGAGAAATCCATGAGAATAATCAAAGCTTTGTTTTTCTTAGAGCTAATATCTTCTGGTTGTAATTAATAAAATGGGAAAACTGAACATTGCTAAGTTTCTTTTTTCTAAGGAATTACTAGCCTTGTATATTTGTAATGGTCTCTGCTGTGATGCCTCCTCCCAGATGCAGGTATGGTGCCTCTGCCTAGTTGGACCAGTAGCAACAAAACATGTATTAAATGAGGTGTCTTTTCCATTTATCCTGAAATGAGTTTTGAATAATATTGTTTTAGAAAACAAAAGTTTATATATTTGCTAAATGGTCCCTAAATAAATCAGCTACCACAGTCAAAGTAATTTTTTACACCTTTCATCTTAGCTTCCCTTCTCTCCTCTCTCGTCTCTGCAACTTCCTCTTCGCCTCTGCACTTCGAGAACCACAACCATGGTTGCTCACAACCTCTCCTTCACACCTTTCATCTTCGATTCCCTTCTCTCCCTCTCCCTCACGCATTCGCACCCTCTTCCCACTTCCTGATTCAACCCTAAATCCCCTTCCCCTTCACCATCACCGAACAACCCCACTTCCTGAACGCCGGCCACAACCATGAGAGGCGCGAAAACCGATGCCATGGGGCTGTTGCCGAGGGAGAGAATCGTGTTCATGAGTCAATTGCTGGTCTTAGCTCTTGGTTGCCCACAATTTAAGTCTTAGAATGGGATTAGGGTTTATGAAAATCGCCATTGGAGGACAGAGGCAAAAACAACAAAATTTCCTTGGTTCAAGATATCAAGGTTCATTCCCCTTTTGTTATGGCATCATGATCTTCTTGAAGTTTTGAATTTTGATTGAATTTCCGGAACAATGTTCAAAAATTACTGGGTTTATGATCATAAAGTTTTGATTTTTAAACGCATTTTTGATCTAGTTTCGTTCATTTTCATATCATGTGTTGTGCGATTATGGGTCTCCTCTAATGAGGGGTTGTTGTTGATGTTGTCGTCAGATTCACGAAGAGAAGGATAAAGGGGTTGCAGGGCTTGAAACCTCTCATTTGCACGGCGGAGGCGGCGGAGGAAGAGGATGATGATGATGACGAGGAGGAGGAGATGGAGAGACGAAAATCGCAGATCTCCTCCTCTTGGAGCCCTAGGTGAAAGAGAATCTTGAATTTAAAATCAAATCTGGCATATCAACGAGGATTTCTGCAACTTCCTTCTTGCGTTGAGTTATTGGCATGGTGGTTTGGTTCTGGTAGCTAGCAAAGAAAGAGGCAGAAACAACAAACCCACACCCACTCTTGATCGTCTAAATCGAAATCGCCATTGGGTTGTCTGTGTTGTTTGGAGAGTGAAGAGTGAGCCTCTCTCTCTCTCTATGCGCTAACCTCTCTGAAAGATGAAGAATCAAAGATGAAGAATGTAACGCCCCGATTTCTGGGGTTATGGTAACAACCTGATAAAATAAATATGCAATGTTTTCCAAAAGAATATATAAACACGAGTATTATTTTTTTTTCTTTTCAAACGTATTTCTAAAACATGTTATGCATACTCCCAACTACAAAACCTAACCAATAGAAACAACTCAACAAAAACCTATAATGCAATGACACCATGAATCCGACATACTCCCTACGATCTCCACATCGGGGAACTGCAGGAAAGCAATGCATCGGAACCTACCCGAAACCTCAAATATAAATTCCTAAAATCTTTATGCAAGCTTAAACCAATAACGATAAGCTCTCTAACCCAAGGCTCTAGCCTTAAACCCGACTCTACTCGTCGAGTACTCCACTATGCTTCAAGTCCTCATCTCTACTCGCACAAAGGTTAAGCTCCTTCGAAGATTCCCCATCGCCTAATAGCGTTAAGCGCCCAAACAAACAAATAACCAACAGAAAGGGTTAACTCCATGCAATTATCACGTATAAAAGAGAAAAGCATGCTATCAAAGTTTAAGTGCGTAACATGGCACATAAGCTAGCAACTTAATTCAAGATAAATAACGACATATATCCAACAACCTAAATTTAATTCAGATATCAACAACATAGATTTAAATCAGATATCAGCAAAATCAACAACATAAAATCAAACCAGATATCCACAACCTCAACAATATAAATCAAATCAAATCAAATCAAATCCAATATATAAGTGCCCTGTAGTACAACTATCAACCAAAACATCAGAAGCAAATATTATTCCCCTATAATGCAACTATATGCTGCAATCAAAATGGATCGATCAATAACGTCTCGCAAGACGGGACAATCACGCGGGACCACACCCCACCTCATCGCCAGTGTATAACGTCTCGAAGGACGGGACAATCACGCGGGACCACACCCCACCTCATTGCCACTTAAAGCAAATCAAAACATCTCATCCAACTCAGTAGCCACTCAAAGAACAATCCTAAATTCCATAATCAAATCAAGATAATCACATGTTATTCATATTATCGACAAACATAAATCAATTCAATGCACACCAGCTCAGTTCAATGACAGAAACCAGTAAACGACCGAAGCCTCTCAGAAAACGGATACACACGTCTCAATAAGTTCACTCGGCCGAAGCCTCCAGAAAACATTTGGCACAAGCCTCAGAAACAGTCAACATAAGCAAGCATACAACATTGCAAGCATACAATATTTCAATCAACGCCAATCAAATTAAACATCTTCATCTCAAGCGCATGCAGTGCAAATAAATCATGCAAGACTCAAATGACGCTCTAAAACTGAGTTACCCTTACCTTAGCCAATTTCTTCATCCACGCTCAACATCCCAGTCCAATCCAAAATAAAGCTCCCGAACTCAGCAAGTTCCCCGGGCGTCATCCTCAGTTGTGAAACCTCACCAATTGCTCCAAAGTCTCTTTCCTCAGCTCAACTCGTTCCAAACCTTAAGCAAAGTATCATTGCTTAGTCGCTAAGAAACAAAACAACTAATAACACTATCAAAACCCGAAAAGAAGCTTTCGAAGCTCTAGAGTTCGACATTTCGGCACGAATGGACAATAAGACATGTTTTCGCTAAAATGCGTATAACTCGAGCTAGAGAACTCGGAATGACATGAAACCAAAACCAAAATTTCGATAACAGAGAGGGCTACCCTATGGACCAGGCCCTACAAGCCCAAAAATTATTTTTTGACATGGTACAGCCCCAACAGGTTTCGGCCACTACCAAAGAATAGGGTTTCTCGAACTTTTCTTCAATCTAAATTAATTCCTAGGTATTCTTAGGTGATATCTAGGGTAAAATAATGCTCATAAAAACTTTAGAAATTGCTATGCTACTAGGTGCTTTTGGGTCCAAACTTTAAGCTCAAAACTCAAAATTAAAATCTTTGAAAACAAATCTGATAGGATCGTAGATCAGGGCATTTATAGCAACTAATTCTAAAGGCACTAAGCAAGATCAAGACTTTTTGAATCAAAAAGTAAATTCACAAAGAAAATGAGTTTCGGGATTTAAAACTCAGATCTACGGCGACTTGGTGAAAATCCGAACAAACCGACAACGATTATAGCATGTTGGGTTAGTGGGGAAGATAGTTGAAAAGAAAAATCAAAGCTATCAGACATTTTGCTCCAAACTTTGGGCACATAAAGACATGGTTTAAAGCTACAGAAAGTAGAAACAAATGTATGGAATAGCAAGATTACCTCGCTGCCAGTTCCAAAGAAACTGAAATCGGGTCGATCGGACAAGAACTTGCGAAGAAATCTTCTCCCTCTCTCTCTACAAACCCGCGGCCTCTCTCTCTAGTTGGTGGGAAATGAGATATTTTCTCATTTCCCGCCTTATATAGCGGGCGTCGAAAAAGTAAACTTCGAGGTTTTCTGAAACCAGTCGTTCTAGTACTTCCGTCTAACAATAAGAAGTGAATATCTGGCAACAGAATGCCAGAACTCAAAATGAAGTTCTCAAAATTGAAGAAAACGATATAAACGCAGTATTGGCCAAAATACGCCGGAAAACTACTTTTTGCAGTTGACGTCGGATGAAGAAACTTCCTTCTGAAGAAATGTTGCAATTGCTGAAAGAATTGTGACAATGCGGATGGAAACTTCGTTAGAAGCCCCGAATAGAAAAACTCTTCATTCAAGGTCTTAATTAAAGTCCCCAAGAAGTTAAAGTCTAGCTTCGACGGACTTCCGGGAAGCAAAACCTAACAAGCGTACAGTCCAGGGTTTCATATTGAAACACTGGTCATGGGAAAAATACCTAGAGGTTCTTATTCTACCTTCAATTCTAAAATTGTCTTAAACAGTGCTCTAAGAGCGGATATAGCCTTTTTCGGACACTCTCGACCATAGTCGGGTGCGAATATGGCTCGTGCTATTACTTAAGCTGACTACAGTGTCAACCTTAAACATAATCTGAACTTAATTATTATATAAATAGTTTTCGTGACTCGTAATAGGATTCGAGTCATGAAAATAACATAAAACAATAAAATATAATTACTTAATTAATCAACCCGACGAAAGTGAATAAATAATCTAATTATTTAATTCGGGGTCTTACAAAGAAGTATGAGATCAGAGTTTACTGGTGTGTTGAGGATGAACCAACATCAATAGAATATGAACTAGCAATGTCTATTTCAATCTTCAATCTAAATCTCACTCATGGTAAAAATCCATATTAACTATAGATAACTTTCTAACAATTGCTAAAAAACCCTTCCCAAAATTAATATAAAAAATATTTTTGAATTATTGGAAAAAGGTTAAAAATAGATGGAAATTAAAAATTAGATATAATAGTGGCCACATGTCACTTTCCTATTTGACATACCTTTTGGAGGCACCACACCCACATTTTCCCACAAGCACCACAGAATTCACCATTTGTAATTCATAAATAGAAGCACAGAGGAGATGAGTTGAGTTGTTGAACACCTTGTGTAATTGGATTAGCAAAAAATAAAATAATGGATACAATCTGTTCCTGGATTTTTCATTCAGATGGAAAATTCTTATCGATTCCCAAGAAAGGGGAAGGAAAACGTATTACAAAACTAAAATATTTGTGTTGTACAAAATGTCACTGCTAATCTATGTTAGTCTCCTACAGTGTAAGATTCATAGCCCTTTCAAGTGAGAAGTAGTAAGCAAGAAGACATCTTCTGTGCAAGGAATTGTGAGACCACCCATTGGAGGATCATATCCAAATTCTTCCTCAGCCAGACTTAGCAAGTCTTGAAATGAAGGTTGGCTCAAGTAGGTCATGGGGATCACAAACCGCTTCATTTTCTCTCCAACATACACTGCAAGATAGCCTTTTGGCACATTCACGGCTTTTGAAGATACTTGGCTACCAGTAAATGAAGCCCGTCTAATAGCAGGTAAACGGAAACCCATCTCAAATTTAAGAATTTCAATTTTGATGTTTGAGTATGCAAATGACTTGTGATGGTTGTGAAGGAAGATAGTATATTTATAGCTTTGAAGAGTTTCTTGAGATCCATTTTCTAGAGAAATGATGGTTAAAGGATGGGGTCCATGAGAGGACTAATCACATGGTGTTGTCTTAGATGCCTCTATCTAGGATCATCAAGTTTAATAAGCATGCAAACCCCACCTTTTGAATGAAAGAACAATAAACTACTTACTTGAAATCAAAAGAGATAAGGTCAGGTTATAAACTTAGAGCTTGTTCAATGGCTACTCATATTTTTGAAGACATATATTAGACAGGTCATGTGTTCTCTTGGTACTGATAACATGGCTTAAGGCTGATATATATTTAGCTACCAAAAACCCTGTTGCTGATGAACTAGAAGGCAGTCAAGGACTATAGGTCATAAATGTTAGGAGGCAACAGAGAACCTTTGTCAAGGGATTGATCACTAGTCATGACCTAATGATGCTAAAACGATTTGAGATTAAAAAAATTGATTTGTGTTTGAAAATAATATTTGGAAAGTGAGTCTAGAAGAATTAATTTTGTTTGAATTGATAAAGAAAAATCACTTTTGAAATGGTGGAGCAAGTCATGACACATGTGAAGTGTGTTAGAGTTGATTGTAATGGTGGAGAAGTCTCACCTAGCTCAATATCTTAAATAAAGAAGGTCAAAAATAGGTTATTGAAGAAGTCTCACATTGCTTGATGTGGTGAAGTAAGGGGGAGGCCAAGGCTATATATTAGACTCTAGTTCTTTGTTTTTAGATGTACCAATCAATAACACTTTAAGTATATATATCTGACTTAGTCTAAATATTTAATTTGTGAGAGTGTGAGTGTACTAGGGTATTGATGTGTTGTAATAATTTTCACAAATCTCTAGTTCTCGATTTTGAGACAATTAACGTGATTTTTTCTCTGATTTTAGAGTTTTTCCATGTAATATTCTTGTGTTTTGATTGTGTTTATTTTTGTTCATGCTGTCAGTCTAATTTCAAGTCTAGTCATCCTCTTTGTCATATAAGGAGATTATGATAATCTTTTGTTTGAGAAAATACTTAAAAACACCCATTTGTGAATACCCGTCTCAGGCTGCTAGGAGCTTGTAGTCAAGGGTTGCCATTGATTGCATGCTTTCACGGTCATAACTTTGACAAGTCCATGTGAAGAGCACGGGAAGTCCTTGTGACTGTGCTCTCCATCAGTACTCAACCTTTCACTTATTTTAAATTTAATTTGCACTTATATATTTTATTTTATAGTTAACAGATTTTATGTGCATTTAACATAATTACTTGGGTGAGGGACATATGAATTGAGTTGGGGAGGTTCAAAGATCAATTCACGACGGATATAATTTATCTTTCCAATGTAAAAAAAAAAACATAATTGCCTGGCTTCACAAAATTTATGAATAAACTATATGAGTTTTTTTATAAGTAAAAACTTAAAGTTAAAAAAAGTAGATGAAAGCTTATCAAAATTATTCTCATTTTTATCTTCATTATTTTAATAAAGTTCATCAACTTATAACTTTTATATTTTAAGAATCCTACCAAGTGTGATTGATTAAGATTATAAAAAAATGATTTTAGTTCTTTAAAAAAGAGTTTTTTATTTTAAAGATATTTTATGAAAAGTGTAATTTGTGTTTGCTTTGTGAGAATGTGATTGTACTCAGGTATTTAGGAGAATGGAGAAAAATGTATGTGTTGTAATAATTTTCACATTGAGAAAGAATGTAGGGCAGGATTGACTATCAACTCCTCAGAGACTTACGAAGGCTTCTCTCATGTTTTTTTTCTCCCGATTCGTCCCATGTAATCGAAACACTATTCTAAAGTACTCTCACACATTTTTCGTTATTGTTGGTTCTCCTAGCTGACAGTGTGATTGGGGTTTCAGATTGTTGTGAATGTGTATGAAAGAATGATGAGACCCATGGTGGATGATCGAGTTCGTTAGGGTAGAAGTGGAGTGCTGGCTGCATTGGGGCCTAGCGGGTCAGGGAACACTCATACTATGTTTGGAAGCCCAAGAGATCCTGGAATGGTACCTCTTTACCCTCCGCCATATTTTCAACGAGACTGATCGAAATATC
The DNA here is from genome assembly GCF_012489685.1 of Lotus japonicus. Taxonomy (NCBI): domain Eukaryota; kingdom Viridiplantae; phylum Streptophyta; class Magnoliopsida; order Fabales; family Fabaceae; genus Lotus; species Lotus japonicus. The sequence goes on along the minus strand of NC_080041.1, from coordinate 109,361,814 downwards.
AATAAGGTTTCCAGGTATTTTGTGCATTCCTATATTCATCTTTGCAAAATGGCTTTTCATGACAAACATCAATGGGATGGTGTTTACACGGATTTTTGGTAAACAAATATCCTCTTAGTTCGACTAAAGGAAGTTTAGATTTCAGGGTCCTTTTGAGAAAACGTCTTGCCAAAGTGTCGTGTGTGAACTAGTGTTTTTCGACAATGGTGAAGAAAACTGGATTTAATTACGTAAGGATTGATTACATAAAGTCAGATAGATCAAAATAACATAAACACTACCAAAGATGTAGAATTCGACACGAAACTAAACAAGCTTAATGCAAGAAAACTAAAAATGCTGGTTCTGCAACATACTCCTCCATCATCACGCCTTGCTCCTTGAGTCTCATTGATGCGGACGTTAGAGTTTTCTGGTGAATTTTTCAGAGTTTGAGTTGGAAACCCTCTTTCTGAATTGGATTCTCCTATTTATAGAGCTTCATGCCCCGCGTGTCCTTGACGGTTTTCCTCCTCAATGGATAGGTTAGTGGGTCTGGTTTCTCCCACGATCTGATACTTGCTCCGGAGGTTCCACGCATGGTGGTGGAGATCGTGTGCTTCAACTGCTTCAACCGTTTCCTAGCCACGTTTTCGACCATCGTGGGGAGAATTTGACTTGGTCAATGTGGCATGTGTTACATGTGTCTGTGTTTAGTAGTTATTGTTGTTGTCGAATTTGGCTGCCCCATTAACTTGGTGCATTTTCCTTTTCCTTTCTTTAGTCAGAATTCGACTACCTTGAGTGTTTTGGGCTGAATGCGTTTTTCTTTCTTGGGCCAAAATATTGGGCCAACAGATGCCCCCCAAAAATGTTGATTCTCGACTACCAGTCCTTGGAGAGATCAAGCATTTTTTGCCCGTGCATTTCGACGGAGCTTGACGGCTGTTTGCGACTTTTCCCTTTCTGATTTCAAGTCCCATCAAAGATCCAATCGTTTGACTTTTGCTCCAATCAGAAGCCTTGACGTCTGACTTCGTCTGCCGTGTGCCGTCTCTATTTTAGAGTAATCATGGCGCTTTTCTAGCCTTTTCATTAGGGTTTGCGGTTATATAATAAAATAACCGTTGGATTTCAAACATTTTTATGCATCATCCTGTAATGCAGCTTCACGTCCGACTATTCGCTTGCCTATAAATACGCCATTGTTGGCCCTCTGCGAGCTTTACCGTTCTTTCAAACACTCAAGCTTCCAAACCCTCAAGCTTTCGCCTGATTCTGCTTGTGATCACCTTCAATCGTTTGGTTTCTGCTTTCCCGGTGTATTCTCTGAACATTTCTATGGCTTCTGGTTCTGGTTCTGACAACGTCATCCCTTTGGCTGCTGCATGTGAGATGAATGAAGCCAAACGCACTCCCATTCCAGATCCGCCGTATGACGTGGAGAAACGGGCTATCTGGAAATCCCAGGTATTTATTCCTATTTCTGTGAATGGCAATTTACGTGCCATTTTAGGCCCTTTGAAGAAGGCAAAGAAGGGCAGGCCTAACAGTCTCCCTGAGGGCTACGAGCATTTTCACCCCAGCATTCGTGGGGATGAGCTCATTCTTGCATTTCAACCTTCTTACCGCTTCCCTTTTCTGAAAGATCCCAAAAGGACTTTCAGGTCTGCGCCTCCTAACCCATCTGCTGGTGAAGGAGCCTATCTGAGATGGCTCGACAGGGTGGAGGCCAGCAAGTCTGGGCATTGGAAAGTGACTGGAATTTTCGACCTCATTCAGTTGTCTAGGTCGCCGATTACTTACAACCCCGCTATGCTTCTGAGTTCTCTTTTCTTTTGGGAGCGGTCCACCAATAGCTTTCATGTCCCCTTTGGGATGCTTTCTCCCACTCTTCTCGATGTTGCTGCGATTACTGGCCTTTGGGTGGTGGGTGATGATTACCATGTTGGGTCCAGGTGGGCCAGCATCCTGCCTGCAGGTAGCATTCGAAACGGGGCGCTGTCTGCTACGCTATAAGAAATAACGTTGCGCCCTCACTAACACCAATTGGTTTTGGCGTAGTGGTAAGCGCGTGATCCTACAAGTGGTATCAGAGCCAGGTCCCGTGTTCGAATCCCACGGAAGGCATGCTGTGCAGCTAGTTTGGCTGGCAGGTGCTGGGGGGGGGGGATTGTTGGGTCCAGGTGGGCCAGCATCCTGCCTGCAGGTAGCATTCGAAACGGGGCGCTGTCTGCTACGTTATAAGAAATAACGTTGCGCCCTCACTAACACCAATTGGTTTTGGCGTAGTGGTAAGCGCGTGATCCTACATACCATTCTTCTGCTGCTGCCACCAATCCTATTGCCATTTCGACAGATAACATTGCTTTCAGTAAGTTTATTAAAGATCACTATGTCGAGAATGGTGAAGTCTCCGATGCTGAGCATGTCGCGTTTCTACTGTATTGGCTTTCTGCTTATGTGTTCTGCACCAAATCTTTGAGGATTCCGGCTAAACTCCTTCCTTTAGCCAATCTGTTACACGAGGGTCGAATTATCGCCATGGCCAGGCTCTTGCTCGGTAATCTCTACCAAATGATCAATGAAGCGATAGCTGACATTCGAGATCCTAAGGTTGCGTCTTTGAATGCAGCCGGTCCTTTCTGGCTTCTTCAGCTTTGGATGAATGCGGTTTTCGAACCATCTCTTCCAGCCAAGAACCCTCCTTCTGTAGTGTCTAACACAAGGATCGATGCTTTCAGGCTTGAAGCTCTCACCCCTCCTTATGATGCCTCCGCGTTCGAGTTTGACTTTAAGAAGTATTTCACCATGTTTTTCGAGCTGAAACGTTTCCGCTCGAGCTTTGCACCGTATCACAAACCCTCTTATGGCCCTCGGTGGCTAAGGAATTCATACCCTAATCTTCCCGGTTCGGAGAACCTCTCTCAACACCAAGTCGAGCTTTGGCAAACTATATTGTCTCCCAGGGTGTTAACCATCGACTTTGCCAGTAATGACTTTACCCTTTGCGGTTACAATCCTCAGCTCGTGTCTCGACAGTTTGGGCTGAGTCAAGATTTGCCCAATACCTTGTTCGACAAATCCCTCATCCTCTATCCTGGTACCATCACCAAACGTAGTGTTTTCGACAGTACCATTGGCTACTATAACGAGGAGGAGCTACTTGGTCTTAGTCCTTTCAGCTTTACTCCATCCTTTTACGTCACCCAGGCGTTCAAGGCGTGGTGGTCTGCTTATTGGCATGATATTTCGACGCCAATTGAGGATTGCTTCCAGCGCATAACAAACATTTTTCTTTTGCAGAGGCAGGCCCCAAAGAAAACCAAAGGTATGCATACATCTGAGATCAACGCTTTTCAACAATTCTTCGGTGTAGTATACTTTCCGGGTCCTCGACTTCAGGAAACGGTTGCCAAAGCAGCCCAAGTTCTAAGGCGAATGTGGGAAGCTAAAGCCAAGAAAACTAGATTGAGCCTTCCTTCCGATGAGGATGGTCTTTCTTTTATTATTCGAAAAACCGGCTTTAGGTTCCCACCACTGCCTACTTGTAAGTATGCTTTGGCTTTCCCGGTGGTGCTTCCTAAGTGGGTTGATCATGTAAGTATCAAAAACTTTTACCATGGTGCACTGCCCCCTCGGAAGCGGGTGACCTGGACCAAGCGTTACCTATGGAATTATCCTCTCCATGTGCCGGTTGAAATCTTCAACCACATATCGATAAGAACGCTTTTTGGTCAAGGTAATCATTTCGACCTGGCATCTTTGCGATATTTATGGCTTAATCTTCCTTTGTTTTCCTTTTGTAGCTGAACCAATTCCTCGACCGACCCCTCAGGCTTCTCCTCGGGTGGCTTCTGCGATTGTCGAAGTGGAGGATGATGATGATGATGATGTTGCCTTGGCTGATAAGCTCAAGATTCCTAAGGTAATACTGAACCTTGTGAAACTTTGACCTTTACTCGACGTGTACATCTTTGTGATCATTTGCTTTTGTTTCAGAGTCGAAAACGGGGGGCCACCCCTACTACTTCTGCGAGCCAAAAGAGGGCTAAAGGTGTTGGTGAATCTTCTGCGGGAAATCCTTCCCCGGCTAAATCAGCCAGTCAACGTGAGGAAGTGCAGCAAGGTGGTGAACAAGGTGTTGATGAGCAGGCTTCTAATCTTCTGCTTCAAGGTACTACACCAATTCCTGTCGAGATGGCTCAAGCCAAGAAGACCTCCGGGAAAAGGTCTAGTCGCAAATCTGGCAGCTCTTCTTCCCACCATTCTAAGAGTTCAACCAGTTCCAGTCCCGTCAAAGCATCTGGCCCTAAGGTGAATCATTGGTTCACATCTTGTTTCAATTTGCTTTCTTTTTCTCTTTCTCAATCATTTTTACTTTTATTCTTCAGAGGGTTGGCATGTCTAAAATGGCTGTACCTCGATCCACGTGGTTTTCTTCTAAACCTTCACCAATTGCCCTATCTAGCTCTTCGAGCGGTTTAGAGTCCTCTAGCTCGAGTTTAGACTCTACTGAGTTGGACCCTGTGTGGGACAAACTGACATTCTATTTTAACTCGAAACCAATTGCTTGGCAACATCCTGGTTGTGAACCCTATTATACCAAAGAATGTCGAGATAACCTTTCTAATTTTCCTCCACAGGATATGTAGAACATGATGAGGTGTAGGGTGGTGAGGATCCGATCATTCATCCTGACCAAGTGATTGGCGTAATGCCCCCACCCAAGGCTGATGTTCTGGCCTCTGCTCATTCTGAACCTTCTCCTCGACAGCTTCCAACTTCTCCTCAACGGCCTCGATTCTCTCCTCAGCGACTTCAACAAGATGCCAGAGCCGCTTTGCTCTCACCCCATGCTAAGGGAGGTTCAGCTTCTTCTAAGACGGCTGCCTCTTCTCATACTTCGAGTGAAAGGCTCAGTGCTCTTTTAGTCGAGGATCCTCTTTCCATCTTCCAGAGCTTCTTTGATGGTACTTTGGATCTCGAGTCTCCGCCGCGCCAAGCTGAAACTGCTGAGACTGCTCAGTCTGGTCGAGTGCCCGATGATAGCCGGATTAAGGCGGCTCTTGTTAAGTTAAAAGGGCTGGTTTTCGATACTGGCTTCATTGGTAGTGTCCGAGTCACCCCTCAATTAGGCCAAGAAGTGAAAGAACTACTTGCCTTCCTCTTAAGCCAACAACTTGATCAGATTCAGGCAGATGCTCTCGTTGAGTTGCAAACTCTCGTGGTCGATATTGTGGCCACGCTTGACAAGGCCATTGCGGTGGAGCAATCCATTGAGACTAAAAAGGCACGAGTGACCTCCAATACCAATGGCCTATTGCCCGCGAAAGAAGAGGCTCTCAAGCTGACTGCTAGGAGGACTCTCATTGCAGCTGAGTTGTCGAGTGTTGATGCTCGACTGGATGATCTTCACAGGGAGGTGGCCAAGCTCGAGAAGCAAAAGGCTATGTTGATTGATGAAGGCCCAGCTGTGAATTCTCGACTGAATGCGCTGGCTGCTGAGTGCACGAGCGTGATGCTATCGACATCTCAACTTTCTAAGGAGGTAGCAGCGGAGATGCGTATGAAGCAAAGCTTGGATTCTAGGATTGCTGCTGCTGGGGTTCAGCTTGAGGCCTTCAAGTCGAGGATTTAGATTTCATAATTGTGGTTTTGTTGTAATGGCCATGAATCTATTGTGGCCCTTGTTGCCAACTTTGTTAACAATCATTCCTGTACCTTTATTCGACTTTTGATTAATGGATGGATTTGTGTTGGCGATGCTTGATATGCTTTATTTCTCGATTTAGTCTTTGTCATATTACTTCCTGCATTGTGTTGTGCTAATTTTCACACCATTTAACTTGGTGCTTAATCTAACCTTTCAACTTCCGAGTTTCTTTGAAAACCACGATAATTTATAACGCTTTTATCACGTTCTTGTTCAACGACTCAAGAACTTCCTCCACTTGTGATGGTGGTTGACGTGGCTTGCCGTGTTTGGCTGACGCTTTGGTAACTGCATGCTTGCATTAATGCGGCTGTTTGTTACCTCCCGATTATAAATGGAGCCGTTTTCTACTCGTCTTTCAACAGCAACTCTTTTTCTTTCCATTCTCATCTTCTTCCTGCGATCCAAGAACCTTCCATTCTTCACCATGGATAGCAGACTTATTCTTCGTCGTATCAGGGACTTGGCTTTCCAGGAGAACCTTTTCCAGAACCTGTATGACTCATCTGCTGGCCTCGATGAGCTCCTAGGGCTCATTGATCAACTGCTTCATAGGCCAATCATCGCGCGCGTTAGAATTCCTCTTCAGGAGTTCCAGGGGCTTCTCTTGGAGGCCAAACCTCTGTTTGAAGAGTTCCGGGAACTTTCAGTAATGGTGTTCTTTCAGGAACACCAAATAGATGAGTGGAGGGAGAAATTCGATTTTCTCCAGGCCTCTTTGGATCAGCAAGACCCTGAAGGTCTTGTTCGATCAGTCGTCGAGATTCTTGCAGCCTCCCTTGAAGACTTGGTTGCTCGCCAAAAGAAGGCTCGACTTGAGGGCCAGATGGTGGCGCTGGTGGATCGATTAGCACCCATGCAAGCTAAATATGACGGATACAGAGCTATTTTTCCTTTTTAGGTTTCTAGTTTTATTTGTATTTTGCCATACCTGTAATCTTTCCGATCAATGAATGTGATTTGGCAATTTTAACGCTTATGTTTCATTCGATTTTAAGCTCGTGCAACATTGGCTTATATGCTTTTAAATACTTGCCATTTATCGTAACACATTGGCGCTGGTTACTCAATTCCTTAATTACATAAGCATTATTGGGTAACGCTTTCTCGACTGTAAATGGCACTTCCCAATTGGGGGTCCATTTCCCATAAACTCTATCCTTTTTATCCATTGGGAGAATAACTTTCCACACGTAACCACCTGTAATAAAAGATCGACCTTTAACCTTTTTATTGTACGCTTTAGCTATGCGATCCTTTTGCCTTGTCAAAACGTCCAGTGCCAAGAGCCTCTCTTCGTCGAGGTTAATCATTTCATCTAGCATCATATTCCAGTAAACTTCGCTTGGGATTTCTTCTTGTCTTTGAATTCGACACGATTGCAAATATACTTCTGCGGGCAGCACGGCTTCTTGGCCATAGGCCAGTCGAAAAGGCATTGTTCCGGTCGCTTCTCTTGGAGAATTCCTGTAAGCCCACAAGACTTGGCTTAAAGACTCATGCCAACTTTTTGGTTTTCGACCCACGTGTTTTTTGATTAAGCTTATTAGAATTTTATTAGCCGCCTCTACTTGGCCGTTTGCCTGAGCGTAGTAAGGGGTCGAGGTTAAGAGTTTGATCCCCCAGGATTCTGCAAAAGCTGCCACTTTGCGCCCCACAAACACTGTGCCTTGGTCCGTTGTGATTGACTCTGGTAATCCAAATCGATACACGATATGGTCTTGTATAAACTCGATTACCGTTTCCTGTGTTGCGTTCTGTAGTGGAATGGCTTCGACCCATTTAGTGAAATAATCGACTGCCACAATGATATATTTGTGTTGCCTTGATGAGGCTGGGTGAATTTCGCCAATTAGGTCTATTGCCCATCCCCTAAAAGGCCATGGCTTGATAATGGAGTGCAATTCGCTAGCTGGCCCGTGCTGGATTCCTGAGTGTTTTTGGCAATCTTGACAACCTTTTGCGTACCCAATGCAATCTTTCATGATAGTTGGCCAATACAGACCTTGCCTAAATAGAATCCATTTCATTTTGGCCCCTGCTTGGTGAGCACCACACAGGCCATCGTGAACGGCTGATACTGCTATAAATGCGTCGTCTTCGCTTAAGCATTTCAACAATGTGCCGTCAACGTTCTTTTTGAACAACTCGTCGCCTAAAATGGTGTAACTTAGAGCCCTATACTTGACTTTTCTATCAGTTGACCCTACTGGGTTCTGCAGGTACTCGACAATTGGCTTTCTCCAATCGTTAGGAGTTAGATTATCAATGACCATAATATCGAGATCCGAAGGGCTCAGATTTTCTTTGATCTTAATTAACTCTGTCAACTTTAGCCTGTCTATCATATACCCAGAAGCAATCTGCGCCAATTCATTGGCTTCTTGGTTCTCTATGAAGGTATGAAAAACGGTAGAAAGGGGGGGTTTGAATAACGTTTTCAGTACAAAACTACCACCTTAAAGATTTTAACAAATCTTTTCGAGAACTAAGTGCAAAAGATAGAGATAGAAAAGCACACAAGGATTTTATCCTGGTTCACTTGATAAATCACTCAAGCTACTCCAGTCCACCCGTTAAGGTGATTTCTTCCTTCTTAGAATGAAGGCAATCCACTAATCAGGTAAGAGTTACAACTGCACTTGAAACCTACAAGTGACTAACAATTACACTGACTTAGCTCACACTAAGATTCACTCTCTTAGTCTTCTCTAGGATCCGATCAACCTTGATCTCCTAAAGGAAAATCAAACAACTGTTTGAGGTTGGTGTTTACAAGGGTTTGCTTCTGAATAAGCTGAGTGTAAACTAAATAAATTACAAGATGAAAGAAAGCTTAGAATATTTTGAATGTCTTGCGCGTGTGTTGCTTCTTAGTTTCTTAGCCGCTTCTTTCAATCTTCAGCCTCTATATATACTCCAAGGATTAGGGTTGAGCGTTGCATGGGAAATGCTACCGTTGGAGGGCAGTTCTGGAAAATCCAGCTTCTGCTGTGGCTGAGAACGTTAGGTAGGTCGTCAGGAAGGTACACTGCTTTTGTACTTGGATAGCGACTTGACCTTTTAACCTAGGAGACTTCTGATCAGAGGAATGCTTCGTATAGGAACTTGTGAAGCCGGTTGATCAGAGTCAGAGGGAAAGCACAGATCCTCTGACCATTGTATCTTCTGATTCTGAACTCAGAGGGAAGAACATGGCCTTCAGAGTTTCTTGCTTCTGGACTTCAGAGTTTCCACTATTCAGCTTCTGGATCTTCAGAGTCTTCTACACCATCGGAACATCTGAACCTTCAGTGTTTCTTGGTTGTCAGAACTTCTGGATCATCAGAGCTTCTAGCGACTGAGTCCTCATCAGAGTTTGTATAGCTTCAGATCTTCTGAAGCTTTTCCACTGTTCATACTGAACATGGTGAATGCGAAAGCGTTGCTTGGGTTACCCTTTATACACAGTGCTTCTGATTTGTGTGAAATTGAGTCAGGGTCAGAGCCTGTAAATAGCACACTCAGAAAAACACGTTAGAGTACCACAATTGTTCATATCAAAAGGTTAACTTGTAATCATCAAAACATAGAGTTGTACTACTAGATCAAAACTTGATCTTACAATCTCCCCCTTTTTGATGATGACAAAACTAAGATTTTTGATGAACAATTCTTAAACATTAAACTGAATTCACTCAGAGTTTAGAGATATAGAATAAGACTTATCCTGATGTGAATAGTTTATCTTGCTCATTCTGAATTCAAGTCACTGCTTGATTCTGAGCTTAGCTCCCCCTGAATCTAATACTTGATGAAAACGTTAGTAAAGTCTAGATTCTGAGCTAAATCATATAAGAGTTCAGAGTGAAAAGCTTATGACATAGATGAAAAACGAATAATCAGAGCGCATAAGTGATCAGAGTCATGGACAAGGTATCAGAGTCTTGGGTATCAGAGTCAACTTAGAATCACTTCAGAAGAAGTGAAATGTATTCCTTGTATTTGCCCAGTGACACATCTATGGTCATGAAGGTGGAACTCTTAAAATCTCCAAAAGAAAAATAAGTCACACTAACACATCTTACACATCAAAAACTGGGTTTACTCCCCCTTTTTGTCATAAGCAAAAGGCTCGGGGTGTGAAAAACTTAGCTTGAAGTACAAGGTACTCCCCCTTAGAGAAGGTCTAAGTTTAAAGAAAATGAAGACGATGTAAGAATCAGAGTGAGGCGATAATAAATAGAGGAGTTAATGCAAGGGATGAACGTTTACCACCGGTCAAGGGAGTAAATAGAAGGGTCAGTTACCAAGTACTTAACCTCGAGAAACTGTAAGAGCATTAACTTTCAGAGAGAAGGTGAAGCCTATAAAAACGTTGGAGAGAAAGGTAAGCTTCACATCTCGAATAATTTTCAGTAAGAAAAATGGCATCATACAGAATGGCATTAGAAGAGCTCAGAAGGAAGGCGTTTGAGGAAGATATGTTCCTCAATATTAGGCATCCCGATGGTTCAAAGACCATACAAGAGCTGACGAAGACACTGCTGGAAGAAGATCTTGTTCCAGAGATGGAGAAAGATCTGAAGGAGTTCCTCTGCTTCGTGGAAGAGATTCAGAGGCTTTGCCAGCGGGAGCTGAATCTGCTGGAAGAGAAAGAGACTGTGGAAAAGAGACTTAGGACGACAGAAGATAGTCTAGAAAAAGATGATCTGAGCATCAAACTCGGCAACATAGAGTATGCATTGGATCGTCTGGAGAAGGAAAGAGTGAAGCAGCGCCAAGAATGCAGAAGAATGAGGAAGGATCCTCCATTCTAGATATAGGGAATAATGTATGATGGAAGGAAATATGATGTAAATATAGAACAATTATGAATAAAACAGGTTTTGCAAACATGTGTGACACAAATATATATAGATATATGCATATAGAAACACAAATGAACAAATTAAAATAAGTAAATAAACAGAGTTTAAATAAAACAACGTTAAATAAAAAGGAAAAGGAAGAAAAAGAAGAGATCCTAAAAACTAAGGTTTGTCAGTACGGCGCAGAAGTTCCATCATCATGTGCTTCATCTCAATCAGCATGGATTCATGAGTGTCAAGACGTTGTTCCATGATGTCGAGTCTGGATGAGCTTGTCGGAGTAGAGCTGGAAGGAACGTTCTGAGCAGCTTGAGGTTCTGGAATGGAAGCAGAAGCAGCAGGAGTAAATGGAACTGGTGCAAGTCGCTCTGCCTCAGCTTCAGCTTCAAGACGTTCTGCCTCAAGTCTGGCTTGTTCAGCCTGAGCTGCTGCTTGACGGGCAGCTTCTTCTTCTTGTTCTTTCTGTCTCTTGGCTTCTTCAATGGCTTCAAGAAGCTTGGTTCTCTGTTCTAGTTCGTGAAGAGCCACCCTCCTAGCAAACCTTTGCGTTGCAGCCTCAATGCTCTGACTTCCCTCGGCATGCAGGAGCTGCAGCATAACGGGAAACTGAGCCACCAGCCAAGTGCTCAACTCGTTCCACTCATCAGCCACATTTTCAGCATTCTCACTGAGGTCAGTCTGACCGTGCACATTGCGGAGCCTCAAGGAGGCTTCATGATTGAAAATATTGATGCACTCAGAGAGAGATGTGGGTTGAAGGTGAGTATAGGGAATGATGGAGAGGTTGGGTGCAGGAGAGGCTGGGTGATTGCTGCTATGAGCTTCAGAGGCACCTTGTGGAGAACCAATGTTAATTATGGGAGCATTGGGTTCAGAGGTTCCACGGTGAGGGTCTGAAGTTTCAACCAGAGGGTGAGGTGATCTAACCGAGGATTGGTTAGATACTGATTGTTCAGGTTCAGGGTCTGGTTGAATTGGCTTTTGTTGGTCAGGGACAGGGTGAGCCTGTTGAACTAGGGGGTCTGCCTCTTGGATAGGATTGGCCAAGATAGGTTCATCTGGGTCAACTAGACGTTCAGGTCTAGGGCCAGGATATTGCCTAGGGCTTGGACAGGTAAGGTAATGTTCTTCCAAGGCAGATACCTTCTCTTTCCTAACCTCCATGAATTTTCTAAGTGATTCAGAGGTATTGGAGGGAGGAGAGTCAAAGACATTGGTGGGGAAGGATACAGGTGTGAAGGCTGATGAAGAGTCTGTATCCGTGGGTCTGACAGCAGGACGTGCTGATGCTCTGGGAGCAGAGTGATCAGACGTTCTGGGTTGTGATTCTGTTGGTTTGGGTTCTGGTTGGTTTTGGATGATGGGTTCAGAAAGTAATGGGTCGTATGGAATGGTGAGGAGAGAGGTTGGATCTTCTGACCTAGAGGGTTGGTTCTGAAGCAAATTCCAGAGTGGTGCTTCAGTAGGAGAAGGTTGAAAGAAAGAAGATCTTGGGGAATGTGGTGGAGTGGTGGTTGGTGCGGCTGGCTGGGATTCAGGAATAGGAGTGAGGGGATTTGAAGATTGTTGGAGTAAGGCAGAAATTGGGAGTGCATCAAATAAATTCAAATCATCATCAGAGGTAAGTGCAGGCTTACTTGTATGTGCTGATGATCGAGTCACTCTGGCAGGAGGTTCAGTCCTTCTGACCTCTGCAGCAGCTGGTTCCACCCGAGTAGGCTTCACCACAATTCTGACTTTCTTCTTCTTCTTCTTTGGAGGACCATCCTCACTATCATCACCATCATCATCATCAGGCTTGCTCTTCGCCTTCTTGACCAGAGGGACATCAGATTCCTCTGAGGATTCGTCCAGAACCATCTTCCTCTTGGTTTTCTTCTTGGGAGGAGAAGGAAACTCTGGAGCTGGTGGAAGTCTGCTGACGAAATCATCAAGGTCAATCTCGAATCCTTGAGCCCTGAGGTCTTCAACATAGCATCTGATGGCTTCAGGATGATCTGCTTGAGTCCACAGAGGGTAGTCATTCAGAGGCATTCTTCTTCCTCTGATCTCAGAAGATGTGTCCTCATGAGCAGGAGCAATCTTCTTCTGGACTAAGCCCATCTTCTTCAGAGAGTTGGCAGTGAAGACATCGCTGACGATTGTGCTCAGGTCCTCTGTGCAACCAGTCTCGATCAAATCTTGCACCAGGTTGCTTTCAATGAGAAAGTCTGAGAGCAGCCTCCCAAAAGGGATATATTTGATGGCTGACTTGATGGAGGAGGTGGTGCGAGACTTCCGGATGCATTCCTTCAAATAGGAGAACAGGAAGTAGGGAAGGCAGATCTTCTCCTTGTCTTGAATGAAGAACAGCATCGCCTTCTGATTGAAGTTGATGTAGTCTGGAGAACTGCCCTTTGGTCGTTGATTGATGCAGTGGAGCAAGATCTTGTGCCAGATTCTCAGTTTGGGGTGAAGATCCATCACTTTGTAGCTCGTCTTGCCCGGTTTGAAGGTGGTGTACAGGGCCTTGTTGACGATGTCCTTGGTTCTGGGTTTCAGCTTCGATTCCGTCAGTGAGAACCGATACCCATGAGCAGTTTCTGCACCTAGCAGATTCACGAAGGACTTCTCCGTGATGATGATCTTCCTACCCAGGATGTAAGAAACCACCTGAGTGTCATCACAATCAGCGTGCTTCCAGAATTCCTTTACTAGCTTCTCAAACACCGGTCCTCGAAGTCGATTGAAGTAGTTTCCCCAACCTTGAGCTTGGACTTCAGGACGGAGATCAAACCCATTTGCAGCCAAGTTGTCGAGGTTGAATCTCCATTCTGCCAGGACTTGGAGTTCCTCAGGAGGAAATACACAGTGAACGGCACAGCCCCGTTCTGCAATAGGAACAATCTCCTCTTGAGCTTGAGCTTGTTCTTGTGCTGGGTTCTCAGGACCCCGTTGACCCGTTGCCAAACCAACTACCATGTGAGGGAACTGAGGTGCATCTCTTCTGGTTTGTCTCACCATCTTGAAGAGGTTGAAGGTTTGAGGTAGAAGATGAGGTTTGAAGGATGAAGAGAGATCGAGAGAGAATTCGAGAGAAAGGCGGTTTTGAAAAACAGAGATTGCGAGAGTGAAAGCCGGAAGTGTGAGAGAACGTGTGTGAGTAGTGGGTTTTATCAAATAACCGTTGTTGATTCAAAGAGCACTTTAAGATCAACGGTTGAAAATTAAAGATAGACAGTAACAGTAAAATACACAATCACACACAGAAGATAAGCATATCTACACGCAATCACAACAGACTGTCACACGGGCACAAGGAACTATGCATCAGAAATTCTGACGCACGTGTTGTTGTCTCAGCTTCAGAGTCAGTACCAGTGGGCACACACACTCTGATTGAGTTACCTTCTGAACTAGACATCTTCTGATCAAGAAGTATCATAGTCAGAGGTTCTGATCTATCTTCACTCTGGACAAAAGTCCATGTTTAGATTTTTCAGAATAAAATTAAATCTATCTTCAGCTAAGGGCTTTGTAAAGATATCTGCCCATTGATGGTCAGTATCAACAAACTTCAGAAGAAGTACGCCCTTCTGCACATAATCTCTAATGAAGTGATACTTTACCTCAATGTGCTTTGCCCTTGAATGCAAGATAGGATTCTTGCTCAACGAAATTGCAGCAGTGTTATCACAATAAATTGGGATATTGCTCTCAAGGATCTGATAATCCTCCAGCTGATGTTTCATCCAGAGCATCTGAGTGCTGCATATTGCTGCTGAGATATATTCTGCCTCTGCAGTTGATAGAGCAATGGTTGATTGCCTCTTGCTTGCCCATGAGACTAGATTGCTTCCCAGAAATTGACAATTTCCAGAAGTACTTTTTCTCTCTGTTCTATCTCCAGCATAATCAGCATCACAATAACCTGAAAGCTTATACTCTGATGTTTTCTTATACATCAAGCCAAGGTTAGTGGTGCCTTTCAGATACCTTAGGATCCTCTTAACAGCAGTTAAGTGGGTTTCCCTTGGATCTGATTGGAAACGAGCACATAAATGAACACTAAATAATATGTCTGGCCTAGATGCAGTTAAGTACAGAAGTGAACCTATCATGCCACGATAGAGCTTCTGACATACTTTACCACTTATATCTTCTTTTTCCAGAATGCATGTTGGATGCATTGGAGTCTTGGCCACTGTAGATTCCAGCATGTTGAACTTCTTCAGAAGTTCTTTAGTGTACTTGCTCTGATGGATATATGTTCCTTCTGGTGTTTGATTAACTTGTATTCCCAGAAAGTACTTTAATTCTCCCATCATACTCATCTCAAATTCAGCCTGCATCATCTCAGAAAATTCTTTGCATAGAGATTGATTAGCAGAACCAAATATAATATCATCAACATAAATTTGCACAATTAAGATATCATCTTTATAAGTCTTGCAAAAGAGAGTTGTATCTACTTTACCCCTTACAAACTCATTCTCCAGAAGGAATGAGCTAAGTCTCTCATACCATGCTCTGGGAGCTTGCTTCAGACCGTAGAGTGATTTCTTCAATTTGAACACATGGTCTGGTTTCTTTTCATCTTCAAAATCTGGGGGTTGATGAACATAGACTTCCTCTGAGATATAACCATTTAGGAAGGCACTCTTTACGTCCATCTGATGTAGAACTATGTTGTGATTTACTGAAAAAGAAATCAATAGTCTGATTGCCTCCAGTCTTGCTACTGGAGCAAATGTTTCAGTGTAGTCTATTCCTTCCTGCTGGCTGTAGCCTTGAGCAACTAGCCTTGCCTTGTTTCTGACTACATCTCCTTTCTCATTTAGCTTGTTTCTGAATACCCATTTCGTTCCAATAACATGGACATTCTCAGGTTTCTTCACTAAGCTCCAAACATCGTTCTTGGAGAATTGATTCAATTCTTCTTCCATGGCCAGAATCCAATCCTTGTCCTGAAGAGCTTCATCTATGGACTTGGGTTCAATTAAGGACACCAATCCTTTCAGACTCAGCAAGGTCTCCTCAGAGGGTCTGAAGGCAGATCTGGTTCTGACTGGTTCATCTTTGTTGCCCAGAATCAATTCCTTAGGATGAGCTGCAGTGATTCTGCTCTTCTTCAGAGTTTGTGAGTTAGAGGGACCAGCTTCTTCCTCTGGTTCATCTTCCTCTGGCTCAACTTCCTCTGGAGCTTTGCCTTTATCAGAAACATTAATGCTTAAATCTGCAAACTTTTCAACTAGCTTTGACTGGTCAGAGTCAAGCTTATCATCAAATCTAACATGAATAGATTCTTCAATAGTCTTAGCATCAGTATTATAAAATCTAAAACCTTTAGATCTATCAGAATAACCAAGTAATAGACACTTAGAAGATTTAGCATCAAATTTATGCAATCTATCCTTAGTATTGAGAACATAACAAACACAGCCAAAAGGATGAAAATAAGAGATGTTGGGTTTTATGTTCTTCCACAATTCATAAGGAGTCTTATTCAGAATTGGTCTCACAGAGATTCTGTTCTGAATGTAACATGCTGTATTTACTGCCTCTGCCCAAAAGTGCTTAGCCATGCCAGTTTCTTGGAGCATGGTTCTAGCCATCTCCTGAAGAGTTCTGTTCTTCCTCTCAACAACACCATTTTGTTGAGGAGTTCTGGGACAAGAGAAATCATGTGCAATTCCATAGGAATCAAACAGACTCTCAAACTTGTCATTCTCAAACTCTCCACCATGGTCACTTCTGACACGCACAATTCTACAAGCCTTCTCGTTTTGCACTTGAGCAATGAAGGTAGAGAACACAGCATGAGACTCATCCTTGCGGGTTAGAAACTTTACCCATGTCCAGCGGCTATAGTCATCAACGATAACCATCCCATATCTCTTGCCACCTATAGACTCAGTTTTCACTGGTCCAAACAGGTCGATATGCAGAAGTTCTAACGGCCTTGAGGTTGAGACAACATTCCTTGCCTTGAAAGGGACTTTTGTGAATTTGCCTTTCTGACATGCTTCACAAAGAGCGTCTGAAGCGAACTTCAGATTGGGTAAGCCCCTGACAAGGTTTAGCTTGCTCAGCTGAGAAATCTTTCTCATACTGGCATGCCCTAACCGTCTATGCCATACCCACTGCTCTTCATTAACAGACAGAAGGCACTTCACATTTTGAGCCTCCAACTCAGATAATCTGATCTTATAAATGTTGTTCTTCCTCTTGCTGTTAAACAGAACAGAGCCATCGATCTGACTTACAGCCCGGCAGGACTTTTGATTGAATATAACATCATAACCCTTGTCAGCTAATTGACTTATAGACAATAAGTTATGTGTTAAGCCGTCTACCAATAAAACATTATCAATGCATGGACTACTATCTACACAAATAGTACCAGTACCAATAATTTTACCCTTTTCATTTCCACCGAAGCCAACTTCGCCTCCAGGCTTAAGTTTCAGCTCTCGGAACATACGCTTTTCTCCCGTCATGTGACGCGAGCATCCACTGTCCAGATACCATGATTGGTGTTTCAGTGGAGCTATCAAGGATATCTGCAACATAGATAATCTTGTCCTTAGGTACCCACTTTCTGGGTCCTCTTTTGTTAGTTACCCCAAAGGTTCTGATCACCTTGGGTGTCTCAACATGATATTTTAAAGGAATATTTGCATGATATTTAGTCATAGAGAGAGATCCCTTTTTAAGAGGGTTTTTAGCAACTTTAGCAGGTACAGGATCAGGCAATATGGTACCAGAGGGAACAAAGCATTCATACAAGGATTTAGCTTTAGACACAGAAGGCTCATTTCTAATTGGTTTAGAATAGCCAATGCCATGCATTCCATTTCTGCTTACACCATAGATCATTGAAGCCATTAAGCTTCTATCTACGCTTTTAGCCAGGAATCTTTGAAAAGATTTTTCATACTTAGATTCATGCTTACTATCAGAGGCATCGCAGGCAATAACTTCTTCTAACTTTGCAATTTGATTCTTAAGCACAGAGTTAGAATTAACTAAAGCATGGTTATCATTTTTCAAATCAGATATGATTTTCTCATGTTCAGAAGGAGTTTTAGAAACAGCAGATAAGTTCTTTTTCAGCTTCTTATGCTTAGACAACAAGGAGTTATACTTATCCATGATATCAGACAAGGCATGTTTCAGTTCAGAGGTAGAGAAGGAAGCAAATACCTCATTTTCATCGTCAGAGTCTGGATCTCCTTCTGATTCTGAGTCAGAGTCAACAGCTTCCTTTGACTCTGTTCCTTTGTCTTTGACAATAGCCATGAGTCCTTGGACTTCACCATCAGAGTCAACATCCTCTGACTCTGATTCATCGAATGTCACCATCAGACTCTTCTTGGTCTTGAAGTGCTTCTTTGGCTTCTTGTCCTTCTTCAATTTTGGACAGTCACTTTTGTAGTGCCCTGATTCTTTGCACTCAAAGCAAGTGACTTCCTTGATTGATGACTTCTTCTGACCTGAGGATTCAGACTTTCCTCTTGCCTTTCCAGAGCCTTTGAACTTGCTCTGCCTGTGCTTCCAGATGCGGTTGAGTCTCTTGGAGATCAGAGTCAGCTCATCTTCATCAGAATCTTCTGATGCTTCTTCAGATTCTTCTTCTTCAGCTTGAAAAGCCTTTGACTTCTCAACCTTAGCCTTTTCAGATTTGGATTTCAAGGCTATGGACTTTTTCCTCAGATCTTGCATCTCTGAGCGCTTCAGCTCATGGCATTTCAAAATGCTGATGAGTTCTTCTAAACTCATATTCTCAACATCTCTCGTGAGCTCTATTGAAGTCACCAAAGGCATCCAACTTTCAGGAAGACACCTGATGACCCTTATGACATGATCTTTTGTTGTGTAGCTCTTGTTGAGAGGACGTATGCCAGCTACAAGCAGTTGAAATCTGGAGAACATTTCTTCAATGGACTCATTTGGCTCCATGATGAAGGATTCATACTTTTGGATCAAAGACAATGCCTTTGATTCTTTGACTTTCTTGTTTCCTTCATGAGACATCTTCAGAGAATCAAAAATACCTTTAGCAAACTCACGATCTGTAATCTTCTGGTACTCCTCATAGGAGATAGCACTTAGAAGAATTGCTCTTGCTTTGTGATGTTGTGAGTACAGCTTCTTTTGATCTGCAGTCATCTCTGACCTTGGGATCTTCTTGCCATCTGCATCAACTGGACGCTCGTAGCCATCCACAATAATATCCCAGAGATCTGCATCGAAACCCAGAAAGAAACTTTCCAGTCTATCTTTCCAATATTCGAACCTTTGACCGTCGAACATAGGAGGCTTTGCGTTGTAACCATCTCTTTGAGTTTCACTGGTGGTGGCAGCCATTGTTTTTCACACCGGCCCGGATCACTGAACACTGTTAGGTGTGGTAATCAGAACTTGCGCTCTGATACCAATTGAAGGTATGAAAAACGGTAGAAAGGGGGGGTTTGAATAACGTTTTCAGTACAAAACTACCACCTTAAAGATTTTAACAAATCTTTTCGAGAACTAAGTGCAAAAGATAGAGATAGAAAAGCACACAAGGATTTTATCCTGGTTCACTTGATAAATCACTCAAGCTACTCCAGTCCACCCCGTTAAGGTGATTTCTTCCTTCTTAGAAT